>NC_044031.1:543152366-543501741 GCF_901765095.1 Microcaecilia unicolor
CAGCTCAAAAGGGTCCAAGATCAGAATTAGACGCCGGCCAGCGAAATTCAAAGAAACTTCGCAAGCGGCTCCCTACTGGGAAAATAAATCAGATAACAGGCAAGAGAAAGAAGGAAAAACAAAGTTTCTTCTTTTTTTTTTTAAACAACCCTCTTCACTAGTGACAGGAATTAAAAAAGGTTTACCTCAGAGGCAGAAAAGGAGGGAAAAACAAAGTTTCCTTTAAAACAAAAAATAATAAACAACCTTCTTCACTAGTGACAGGAATAAATAAAGGCTTACTGTAACCTGTGGTTAAAAAGAATAGAATGGAATAATTTTATTTTATTTTTACCTGTGAGGCCGTTCTGGAGGCCCTGGGGGTTGTTTCCGGTGGTAAGGTAGCTGGATGGGACATCTGGGGCCGAGTTTGGACTCCCGGGGATGTTTAGGCATGTCCCAGGGAGGGGGGAAGGTTGCTGGAGGCAGCGTTGTGTTTTTTTTACTCCCGGAGATGATTAGGTACGTCTCCGTAAGCGGGGAGGCACAATGGGGCAGCGTCACTGTTTTCGGTCCCGGGATGACTAGAACGTCCCCGGGACTAAAGAGCTGCATCAGTTTCGGGTTCGGGCACGAAAGGAGAGAGGGAGCGGCGAAGGAGATTCCGCCTGGGGCAGCGGTGCGGTTTTTTTTTTTTTTTTAGAAGATTAACCAAATATGTTTATTAGTTTTCCCAAAATAATTAGAATACTTTTTAATTTCAAATGATTGCTAGTTTGTTAAAACTTAAACATTTAGAACCATATATCCATGTCATCTGACAATCAACATTTGAGGCTTTCTTTCCTTGCACAGGTGGAACTAACAGACCTAAATACACAGCATCAGATAAGTATCATTCTTGTTCCCATTTACTATTACTATAAATTACACATCACTGTTATTTGTTTGTCCCCTTGTTATGAGCAAGAATTTGATACTTTGTGGTTCTGTTTTTCTTTTCCAGATTCCCTTTGGATCTGAACTCCCTCTCAGGTAAGTTTTTGTTTATAATATATTTTTCAGTTACTTATCCGTTCTCCTTTTCTCTCTCTCTCTGATTTCACTGCAGTTTCACTCTTTCTTGCGTTGGGGCCTGGTCATCTCCTCCGATGCACATTCTCTTCCTCCTGCACCTCACTTAATTAAATCAAATGGAGAAAAACCCTAACTCCTTATTCTAGATATGTAGCACTATGCTGGGTGTCACTTAAATGCTTTTCAAAACACTGGGACCATAAATTCTTATAAATAAAAAATAAACAAACAGCCCCTCACTTCCAGGCCTATTCTTACACTGGTATTCCCTGACCTGGAAGGGTATGTCTAGGGCAAACACTCACCACATCCAATCCAATTTTCTGACTTCCGGATGCTAAACACACATTACCAGCTATTCCTCCTTCCAAACAGTGTTAGAACCTTGTTTTCTTGCAACCAACTCTCTTTCCCACCGCCTATTACTTCACTAGTACTCCCTGTACTCAGACACTCTTCAGCACACATCCACACTCTTCAACAGGCTTCACCCTTCTGGCAACTGCCAGCTACTCCATCTCCTAGGAAACGGAACCTCCGGCTGGATCAGCAGCGCTGCCTCTTACAGAGTTCATGGGACAGCAGCTGCCCACAGAAAAACCCAGCGCTGCTTCCTGCAGTGCTCCTCCTGCCTTCAGACAGGTAAGAATATTTTTTTAAATTCTTTTTAAAATTTAAACCCCAGGTTACATTCACCCGGGCTTTAAAAATGAATATTGTCCCCAATATTTCCTTCTCATACCTACCAATCCCTCCACAATCAGCACAATTACTTCCTCACTCCTTACCCCTCGTACTTTTCAAATCAGACATTCCATAAAACCCATACCCTTCCATCCCTAGACCATCATCACTAACATTCCACCCACCTCTCACACTCCTATGACACTGGCTAAAATCATTCTTAACTATACCAAAACAAACAATGTTTCCAACTAAACAATTTTTTTCCAATTTATCAACACTTGTACATACACATAAAATCAGACTTTTGATTATTCTTGATCAAAAATCCGATACACATTTTTTAAAATTACTCACTAGTACTATAACATGCATCAGCTTTCCTCATTTATCCCAAAATAAAATGTTCAGCTAAGTAAGGAGAACAAATCCCCTTATTAGTTCTTGCTGAACTTCTTACTGTTTCTAAACCCTCTGCAACGTTTTCAGAAACATTAGGGGCAAACATAGCTTCAGTATAAATTATATACCCATAGTTGTTCTTTTCTGTTACAACATCATCACTATATACTTCCTTCTTTTCAATCATTTCCCTTCGAGTCTGTGTTTCTATAACGGGTTCCATCTCCCAAGTGTCCTGTATTTTATGTTTCCCAGAAAATCCCTGCCTTCGAGGCAGTACCCACTCTCTCACTCGGAGTGGCTCCGCCCTTGCCTTGGTAAGGATTTCTTTGGTTTTCTTTGGTCTTCTTTCTTCCATAGATGACTTTTGCCAACTTTAGCCTTTGCTCACTCTCCACTCTTCCTTTCTCTTCTGCACTTGCAGTCACTTCCAGCTCCACGTCATTGGCTTCCTTGCTTTCCGCAGGAATAATGTCACCATTGGCATTCACCAGCACAGTATTCATCACTGTCTCTTCCTCCTTTTCCTCTTTAAGACCAAGACTTTTATCAGCCACTGAACAGCGTGTCACAGATGTTTTTCCTGCTTCTAAAAAATAAACCCAGGGTCCCAGTATGCTGTTGATTATTTTTCCCATACTCCTCCCATTTCTCAATCAAATATTTGTGAACAAAAAAAATCATATAAATCCTGGGGCATACACCAAGTTGGGGCCCATTCCTTCCTAGCCAGAAACATGGATAGTTTTACCAAAGCATGATCAGAGATGCCACAATGTATATCATCTACTGAATTTACAGTGCTAAAAAGTCTTTCCTATAAAAATATATAGTCCAAGCGGCTTTCAGTCAAATGGGCCCTTGAAGTATGAGTAAACAACTGCTCTCCCAGATGAAGCACCCACCACAAATCCACCAACAGACATAGACACAAAAGTTTAACTCCCTAATAAGCACATCCTCCCCCTCCTGGTGATGTGCTTTTATCCCACTCCAAATCTGTGACTGCATTAAAATCTCCCCCACATTTATGGTCCTATCATAAACAGTTGGATTATATACAGACTAACACATATGGTCTTTACCCAGCGAACCATCACGCACCTTCCCTTTGAATCCCTACAAAACGTATACTCCTCAAAGGGAATATTTTTATTAATTAGTGTAGCAGTCCCTACCCTTTTGTGTACTGAGGATGTAGAATAATAACAATGGTCCAACAACTCTCTTAACATTTAGTGTTCAAAATCATTCAGATGGGTCTCCTCCTGCATGCTATAACAGCTCCCTGGCAATATACAGCGGTGAGCAGCTTTTACTGTTTAATAGGGGAATGTATCCCACAAATGCTCCATGTTATTACATTGACAGCATTCATCCTGGAACTGAGCAACAGAACAAGTGATAAAATAGCACATGACCTCCTTCTACAGAAATGGGAGCTGTAGGGAGTTGGGCGCTATCGAGGACTGGTAATTCAGAAATCATACAGCAAGGATTACCCTTCTCCCCTATCTCCAAATCTCCATCCAAACTCCCCATCTTTCACCACTATCCTCAAATCTCCATCCAAACTCCCCATCTTCCACCACCTTGGACATCCCCCCAGCCCTTCCTCCCTTCAAAACACAGAAACAGGTTCAAAGAAGTTGTACAAGCCCCTTCTATAAGATCAACCAATAGGTTCCCTCGGTATTTCTCAATGTGGAGCTCAAGATCTGTGTACATAGTATTTACTCTACACAAAAAACAGAAAATCAAATATATGCAACTACAGGGAGGGGGGGGAAGAGAGAAGATAAAAGAGCACATTTCTTATCAGTTGCTTCAAAGCCTACAGACATCTACTACTAATAATTTCTTTAGCACTACTAGACATATGACACATTGTACACATTATATGCAGGTATTTTCTCTGTCCCTAGTGGGCTCATGATCTAAGTTTTTGTATCTAGGGTAATGGAGGATTAAGTGATTTGCCCAAGGTCACAAGGAACTGTAGTAGGAATTGAACCCAGGTCACCAGGATCAAAGCCCGCTGCACTAACCATTAGGCTACTCCTCCACTCCACAATTGCAACAAAAACAATTGTTGTAGATAAATTTGTGTAATTCAGCTGGAACATGTTTATCAATGGAGTCAACATCCTATGGCTGGTTGAACTCACATATGCAATAAAAGAATCTAATTCCCTCCAACCCCATCTTGTGCTCTGTTTTTAAACATATACAAGAAAGATGAAATCGTTGTTACGTATACACTTACAGGGTGATGCAATGGTGCATTTTCCCTTTTTCTCTTCACAGACTCAGGCATGTCTGTACATGGCATTCAGTGAACAGATACATGGTAAATTATGTCTCAGTACAGTAACAAGGGGGGGGGGGGGGGGAGTGGGTGACTGATGTTGTAAGGTTTGTACTTGAGTGATATATGTACATTTGTGTCACCTTTCTTTCTGAAGCATTGTCTCCAAATGGGTTAGTTCTTACATGCCATAACAGTATTGAACTTCACTCCTCAGCTGAAGTCAATGTAGAGTACACATATGTATCTGTGCAGATGTCCTTCTCTCCCTTGCATGCTCTCTGCCCTTTGCACTCCATTCCTCTCTCTTCTCACCCCTTACACACACTTTCTTCCAACTGCTCCCTCTTGCACTCTCCCTTCCTCCAACTTGTATTTCTTCCCCCACATTCCTATTACCTAATTCCATCACTGGACAGGCCCCTATAATACTGCCATGGTGTCCTCCATCTTCTTGTGCTAGTGGGTGTTGGCTCTTTGCTGGCAAACTTCAGTTTTCTTCATTGAGGCTTCCTCTCTCTTGTGTCAGCAAGGGCAGGCCCCTGCCAGCACACTTAAGGCTATACCGCCATGGGACTTTTCTCTTTTCTTGGTGCCATGAAATCTGAGGTCCCTATGGAACAGATGTCCTTCTTACTGCCCTACTAAATTTTGGTGGTGGGGCCTATTTTCCCTGCTTAAAATTAATGGTGTCTTCTAATAGTACACACAGGCTTGTATGCATACCCAGGCATTATCATATAAGCAAAATGCACAAAGTAAACCTTGTTAGACTAGTGCTCCAAATGCACCCCAGGTCTATGATGTTTACATTAGCCAGCCACTATTTACCTCTAGAAGAAAATCTATTTTCTCTTTGCTTGGTCTGAGGAACAGCTGATTAAATGGAACACTGATAGGTCGTCCCTGAAGGATGTCACAAACGGTGTTGCACGCACAAACTTTAAAACAGACTTCAGCCAGAGCATCATTCCTGCAGAATTAAAGAAATTGACTTAAGTACTGTTGGGGAGTGGGGAATGGGGGGGGGGGGGTGTTCATACACATGCAAAGCACGGGGTGGGGGAAGGGAGGATTTGTTTATGGCCATAAGAGATGCCTGGAATGGAATGGACTGCAAGCTGCAGAAGAATTATTGCAAGAAATGATCAGAACCTAGTAAAGACAGGTTTTATTCCAGTTTGAAAGGGAGTACTAATAAACAAATATATCATATGTGCAAGAAAAGAGACTTTTAGCAACTCAAGGGGCCAGATGTGATCCAAAAGTCTCAAAAAAATATACAGATCTTGTGTCTGTAAATTCCAATGAACCCTCCCTGTATATTAGCAAATGAATGACCTATTTTCATGTCCCTGGAAATAATCAGAATTAAAAAGAAAGGGTACAATACAGCTACATGGAAATTGTCAAGAGAAAAAAAACCCCACAGTTGCTTTAAACAAAGAGCTCTGAAATTAAATACTGAGCACATTACAAGGTGGGAGTAGTCCCAGACTTCAATGAACAGATGGTTTTGGGATGCAAGGTAAAAGTGCTATCATCAGAATGGAATTCCGCCCACCTCCAGCAGAAAACGTTCTGCATCAGGGTTCAATAAAAATGGTCACTGTACGCAAAGAGTGCTTTGAGAATGAGCCCCTTGGTTAAGTGACTAGCCCAAGGTCATGAGGCGCTGCAGTGGGAATCGAACCCAGGTCACCAGGATCAAAGCCTGTTTCACTAACCATTAAGCTACTCCTCCACTAGTTTTCTCTACATACCTCTCTCTCTTTAGCAGTAATGGATGGTATTCTGTTATAATACCTGAGTATTTTATGGGATCTCTCACAGTTGGTGTTTTGACCAATTATATAAGCAGAGCCAAGATAAATTCCCAAAACAGAACCCCAGAAACAATGTCAAGACCCTATAGATGTAAACCTGCCTCTACAAATACACAAAGATAAATAAGTTGAGCCAGTTTCTCACCCCTGCTGAGCTTTCTGGAACAGTTCTCTTAATACAGATTGTCTGTACTGATCGGGTAACGTGTGTGTCACATTATCTTCCAGAAAAATCTTTACCAGATCCTGGAAAAAAATACAAAAATGAAAAAAAGAGTCATATTTTCAGTATTAGTGTTTCTCTCTACAGGAGCAGCGCCCTGCAAAAAAGGGGGGAAAATCTTTGTTCAGCTACAGAAGATTTTTATTTACTGACACAATTTTGGGGGCAATATTCAGTCCATGGCAGTTAGCTGAAGGCTGAATTAGGGCTGGCTATTCAGTGATAGGCCTAATTCAGGCACTGGCACTGAATACTGGCAGTGCCTGGATAACTTCCCAGTCTGCCCTGACTCTGCCTCCAGACCTCCCCGGCATTAACCAGATACTCCTGTGGCGCTCAGATCTGATATTCAGCGGCTCTCTCTGGTTAAGTGTTGCTGAACATCAGCGCCTCAGCTGATCAGCACTATTTAAGTAGGTAGAAACCTCTCCTACCTGGTTAAATAGTCTTTATCATTACTACTACTATTTCTATAGTGCTACAAGGCGTACGCAGCAATCCCTTTATTTCTACCGTTAAAACTTCTTCCTTCTTGGTCTATTCCATATGAGTCTGAGGATGCCAAGCTTCTTTCTTAGTTTCTGCCCATTCTGTCCCCTAAGCCCCACCTCTCCCCTTCCTCAGCTTAGCTAATGGAACCATATGGTGAGGAATGTTGAGGAAGAATCTGGGAGGTGGCCTGTTAAGAAGAGCTTCATTCTGTGTCCCACCTAACACCAGAAGCTTGTGAGCAGGTCAATTTGTTTGCACACCGTGCCAGGACCCACTCATGATCCTATGCTGTGTACTGGATACAAGGATCGCTACACATATTTCAAGATGGCTTCATAAAAATGGAACAATATTTTCTATCAATTCCAAGGACAATGAGCATGAAACTATGGGATGAATTACACAACTCAAGGGACAGAATGGCAGTCACCCTCAAATTAAATTGTCCCTCGGATCAGTAGCATGAATCTTGCTATTATTTGGGATTCTGACAGGTACTTGTGACCTGAATTGGCCACTGTTGGAAGTTTTATTTTTACATTTATAATGTACATTCAAGCAAAGATAACTGAAAAAAATACTCCTTGTTACAATACAATATAGAAATAATTCTATTAAAGGAAAACTACAATAAACAAAGATATTATCTCGCAATACTCAGGAAAACTGGAAAATTAAATTGGGAAGGAGGGAACATTGAAACTATCAGTCAGCATAAAAGGATTAGTCAGCAAGAGACTACTTAACTAGTATGCAAAGAAAAACAGAGAAAATTTCTTAGAACTCTAGGCCAGTTAGAATCATTCTATGCAAAACTTTCTACATCGTATTGGGGGAAGGGGTGGAGCCAAAAGAGGCACAGGAGGCTTTTTTGCAATAAGAAAATTTTTAAGATATTCTGGGTTAAGAAAAACATAAGTTTTAAACTTTAACTTAAAGTTAAGGGGAGGAGTGGCCTAGTGGTTAGGGTGGTGGACTTTGGTCCTGGGGAACTGAGTTCGATTCCCACTTCAGGCACAGGCAGCTCCTTGTGACTCTGGGCAAGTCACTTAACCCTCCATTGCCCCATGTAAGCCGCATTGAGCCTGCCATGAGTGGGAAAGCATGGGGTACAAAGAAAAAAAGAAAATAAATAAATAAATAAAACATTTACATGGAAACTGCAGGAAAAAACAACCCTCCCAGAGGCAAAATCTCAGATTTAAATTATAAAAAGGCCTTTTGTATGAGCTAGGTGGCCCTGAAGAGGTCAGGAAATATTTGAACTCTGTATCCCAGAAACTCTACATCTTTATAACAGACGTACAGTTTAAGGAGCCAGTTATGACATGGCTCCAAAGCAAATGAAGCAAGCAATATGGCCTTAAGACACCACTGGGCAAGAACCCTCTAGAAAACCAGAGAGGTCAAAACTTATCTGATGGTCCTTCCTTTCTTGTTTCACCATGGGAAGTTCCCCGTCAGTCCACATAGTATGCTTGCGTTATTAGTGGTAAAGATCTACGCATATCTGAGGTTGAAAACACTTAAGATTTAGGAAACTTTATGAACCACAGGTTCAAACGCAATTCATAGTTCTCCAAAAAGTCTGTAGCTTTTGGCGAGTTATCAATAAACCATGTTCTTCCTCTAAGGTTTTTAGATCTTTTTTTCAAATGCTAGTGCCTTTTTCTCATGTTGAGCTAAAAGCTCTTCATGACAAGTTACCTGGCTCTAGAGTCTCTTTTCCCTTGTTGAAACCGTTCCAATTTACCTAGCAAGGTGTCCTCCATTTTTCCAATGCTGATCCACACTTCTTCCTAGGTAACTTTCTCAGGTCTTATCTTCCTCCCAGTGCTGTTGGGAACTCCAGCAACACTCTGTGAGTCAAGGGTATCAGCCACATGATGTTCCAGTTCAGCTCCCTGCTCCAAAGGAACCAAGGAGTCAAACCCGCGGTCAGGCAGCTGAGTTCTCCCTCCCTTTCTTCAGGTCCAGTCAGTTATCTTTCCTCCCTGTTTCCAGCAGTGAGTTGCAGTGTGCCAAAAAACAGCAAGGCAAGCGATCTGCAAACTCCAATGTGGAAAACAGAAAAGCAGATCAGTAATAGATATATACAAACTTTATTAGTGGTACTGCATATAGAGAAATTTCTCTGTATACAATACCACTAATAAAATGAGTTGCAGTGTGGGCAGCGCTGAAGACAGCTGCTTCTGGTTGCCCCAGTCCCATCGCTGCTTTATCCCACCTTTTCAACTTCCTGTGAGTGGGATGAATCAGTGAGATGGGCCGAGGCAACCGGAAGCAGCTGTCTTCAGCACTGCCCAAGGAGATTTGACTGAGGAAAACAGGAGCTTGATGACAAAAAGCTGAAACCTTAGCCATGGAGGTTAATCTCTCTTTCTGCTCCCCTGCGCAGTTGTCATATAGATTCCCTGTACCCTCAAAACAAAGCAAACAAACCTATGAGCTACTTCTTCCACGTTCTCGTTCTTTATTGTTGGTATCATTTTTATTTGATCTCACTTATATTTTCAAACATGCCGGCTTGTGCAGCATACGGATGTACACAGAGGAAGTATAATAATGGAATAACGTTTCATAGGTAGAGTAGTAATTTGATATAAATTGTAATCAGTGTGTCATTTGGAGGGGCTGGTTATAGGGATACCTTGACATGTGTTGTATTCGTGCAGAGATTTTTTTCTCCTGGTAAAGGGCTACTAAAACAGACATGTTATGAGAATCAGGGGCTCAACATTCAGAGTTTCTATTTATGTATTTTACTTATTTATGACATTTATATCCCGTATTAAACATGAATTAGGTTGAAACCTAGGAACATTTAAAATCTTTTTTTTTCCTGAGCCTAGATGAAGAGAGAAAGATGGTTTGTGGGAACTTGCTCTTTTTGTTTTATGGAATGCAATGGTATATTATAAAAATGCACTTAATATTGTTTATTACTATTTATAAGAGCGATATTGAATAATGAGGGCAGAACTACCTTCATGCAGAAGTCCAGAGTCAGTCTAAATGTACCAACATGTTCAAATTCTGTGGTATATATTTATTTCTTCTTCAAGTCTGTTTGGTTGTAAAAGGCATGTGTTTGAGGGTAATCTTTGTCTCCCGGCTCTGTGCTTCTATATACACGAGACCCTGGAATAATTATGGCTAAGGGAAAGCATCAGTAGAAAAGTTGGAGCTGAATTACATTTATGTTCATACAAAGTTAATTATTTTCAGTGGAAATTAAATCTGTTGGCTTTCTGCTAATTTATTTATTTATTTGATTGGGATTTATTAATCACCTTTGTGAAGAGATTTACCCAAAGCAGTGTACAGCAGGTACAAACATAAAAAAAAACTTACAATTTTTTGAATATCTGAATATTCCATTACCATTTCATTATTGCTACCAATTATTACATATTTAGGGCATATGCCTTCAACATAGATAACTCATATTTCTTTATCTAGACATTACATGCAGATAGGTTTTGCCTTTGGGTTTAACAAGCAATACCAAGAGTAACAATTTGGTATAAACTGTGTTGTTTATGACTTTACTTGTTTTGAAGGACACGATAGGACCACTGTGGGTGAACCAAAGTCCAACAACCGCAGAAACAAAAGGGGTTCGCAGTTTCCACAAAAATTCAACAAAAGGAGGAGGTGGAAAACCCAACTTCAAGAGATCAATCCGAGACACAGGGTGAGATGCTCCAGGAAAACTTTATTAGGACCCTACACGGTCCGTGTTTCGGCTTTTAAAAAAGCCTTCATCAGGGGTCGATCAGTGGATGCACAAAGTGTATACTGATTGACAATGGAGCACATAAAATATCATCTCTGAGTAAAATAAAGTGTACTGCCTCGTACCAACAGATTCAATTCGAAATAGTTTGAAACTATTTCGAATTGAATCTGTTGGTACGAGGCAGTACACTTTATTTTACTCAGAGACATATTCTAATAACAAAATAGAAAATACATTTTTTGCTACCTTTTGCTGTCTGTTCATTTTAATTTTTCAAATCATGTTGGTTCCAACCAGGCTCTGGTTTCTGTTTCCCTCTGTCTTCTCAACTCATTCGCCAGGATCTCCTGCCCATATGACATTTCTTCTTGCTCACCATTCATCTTCCATCTCTGTGTACCTGTCTTTCCCCATGTTCTGCATCTCTCTTCTGTGTCCCATATACTACTGTGTCCGGCATCTTCTCTGTGTCCATCTCCCTGCATTCATCACAACCATTCTATGTCCCTATCCTCTCCACCTCTGTCCAGAACCACTCCTCTGTGTCCCTGCGCCCCCCCCCCCCCACAAGTCCAACATCTCCCTTCTGTGTTCCTATTCTCTTCCATGTCTAGCGTCTTCTCTCTGTATCCATATACCCCCTCCCATGTCTGGCATTGCCCCCTCTGTGTCCTTTCCCCCCTGAAGGCCCAGCATCTCCTTCCCTTCCCTTCAGCAGCCAGGTAAGGGTCCAACACCTCTGTCTCTTCTCTCCAGCAGCTCCCTCCTACAGGTCCAATGCCTCTCTCCCTGCCCCTAGCCTCCCCATAGGCCCAGTGCCTCTCTCTCCCTTCCCTCCAGCCTTCCCCCATGGGTCCAGCATCGCTCTCTCCCTTCCCTCCAGCAAGTCCTCCCTCTGCTCAACGGTCCAGTGCACCTTTCTCCCTTCTCTTCAGTTCCTCCTTCAGGTCCAGTAGCCTCACTCCCATACTTCCAGTGCTTCCCCTCCACCCCCTGGTGGGTCCGGCACTTTTGTTTTGCTCCCCACTTCTCACTACAGTAGCTCTCTTATGCAGCAGCCAGCTGAGCTGACAGTGATCTCCACAGACCTGCTGTGGGACCTGCTCTGTGCTGGAACCCGCTTTCTGATGCAACTTCCTGTTTTCACTGAACAGCAAACTGCATCGGAAGGCTGGATCTGGCAGAAAGAAGGTCCTGGAGCAAGCCTGTGGGAATCAGTGTCAGCTCAGCTGGCTGCTGCATAAGGTAGGCCTACTGCGGGAGGGAGGCAGGCACAGAGATGCTGGACCCGTAGGAGTGATAACTGCAACTTTTTTTTTTTTTACTGTGGAAGCAAAGCACTTTACCGTTCCTATGGGGTGGTAAAATGGTTTGCTCCCGCACCTGCAGTAAACGGGCCAAAGTTTTTTCTTTTACCATGGATTTACTGCGGATTACTGCAGTTTACCACAGCTCCCCGTCCCCATGTCATTCCTCTACTCCTGCGGTCTGAATATCAGACCCACTGTGTCCCACAAGTTTTTAACATTTAATGGGTATCCAGATAATTTATTTGTGGGTTTTATTTTGGGGGTAGAAAGTGACCTTGCATTTTGCTTCTTATAATAGGTAATGCATTTTTATTGTTATTTCTCCTGTGCTGTACTACTTATAGAGAATGTGATTTCTTAGTGTTTCCTTTTCTAATTTTTGGTCCTTTATTCTTTAATTGGTGAAGATTGGTCTGCGTTCTGTTAATGACTGAAGTAAGAGATTTTAAAAAATGTGTTTCCAAAGTTTCCATAAGTATGAATGTGGTTTATGTTGACGCAGAACAGACTGTTTACTTAGAAATTCATCATAAAGTTCACTCTAAGGCATTATTTGATATACTCCTAAACACTAGTACCACCTATATGCCTAGTGTCTCCCCATGTTAAATCTGCCCCCTTCCCCCCAAAAAATGTTGTCTGGCTACACCCCTGCTTCCAACATACAGCAATCTCACATCTGGCAGCGGCTAAACACATACACTTAAGCAAGTCTGCCATTTGAGGCCCCGTTTACTAGAAAGTCCCAATAAACACGCTCGAGGCTCCATAGGAAATGTGATGCCAAGTCCTGACAGAAGTCACTGAAGTCCAAAACAGTTATGTAGGACCAAAAGTCCACCATATATGATAAAAAGTTCCACAGTCCTATAAACATCTCCAGTAAGTGTCCATCGTGGTAGCTGGGAACATCGCTTTTTCACAAGGGTATAATCCCATCTTGAAACAACTTTATAAGCATTTTCTTTCACCAAAACACAAACAGAAGATTTCAGAGAGAGGATAATGTGCCCTTTCTCCAAAAATACAAGTGGTCAAAAATCAGATAAAAGTTGGGTACAGATGGTGCTTTTATACGACAACAGGCTGATGAAAGATGAAAGCCTTTAGTACATAAAGCCTTTAGTACCTTCAAGCTTTGTACTCTGGTCCACAAAATCTATGGTGAAGCCCCGGATTATATGATTGATTTACTTGATCTTCCGGCGAGGAACAGAAACATATCATCTCGTAATTATATGAATCTTCATTATCCCAGTTGCATTGGTCGTAAATACAAAACCACCTACGCGTCTAATTTCTCCTACTTAGGAACGCAGATGTGGAATGCATTACCGAACTGTGTGAAAACGCTGAATGAGCATCAAGACTTTAGGCGCTCTTTAAAGACCTGTTTTGTAAGGCCTACCTTACTGATGCTACTCAGTAGACTCTACATTATATTGCTTCAAAGGACCATTTTATTCCTTATTATTTTGTACCTTATTTTACACATGTACCTCTCCCTTACCTGACCCTATTTCTTCTTGACTTGTAAGCCACATTGAGCCTGCTTGTGTGTAGGAAAATGTGGGATACAAATGCTGCAAATAAATAAATAAATAAGAACAGCCATACTGGGTCAGACCAATGGTTCATCCAGCCCAGTATCCTGCTTCCAGAAGTGGCCAATTCAGGTCACAAGTACCTGGCAGAAACACAATTAGTAGCACCATTCCATGCTACCAATCCCAGGGCAAACAGTGGCTTTCCCCCTTGTCCATCTCAATAATAGGCTATGGACTTTTCCTCCAGCAACTTGTCCAAACCTTTTATAAACCCAGACACACTAACCGCCGTTATCACATCCTCTGGCAACAAATCCCAGAGCTTAACTATTCTTTGAGTGAAAAAATATTTCATCCTATTTGTTTTAAAAGTATTCCCATGCAATTTCATTCAGTGTCCCCCTGATTTTTGTACTTTTTGAATGAGAGAAAAACTGATACACCTTCACCCGTTCCACTCCATTCAGGAGTTTGTAGACCTCAATCATATCCCCCCCTCCTCAGCTGAAGAGCCCTAACTCTTTCCCTTTCCTCATATGGGAGCATTTCCATTCCCTGAAGCATTTTGGTGGCTCTTTTTTGAACCTTTTCTAATTCCGCTATATAATTTTTGAGATACGGCGACCAGAACTGAACACAATATTCGAAGTGAGGTCGTACAATGGAGCGATACAGAGGCATTATAATATTTTTGGTCTTGTGTTGCATCCCTCTCCTAATAATTCCTAGCATCCTGTTTGCTTTCTTGTCTGCTGCTGCTCACTGGGCAGCAGATTTCAGCATATTGTCTACAATGACACTTAAATCTTTTTCTTGATTGCTGACTCCTAAAGTGGACAATGGCATTAGATAACTATGATTCGGATTATTTTTCCCAATCTGCATCACTTTGCATTTGTCTACATTAAATTTCATCTGCCATTTGGATGCCCAGTGTTCCAGTTTCCTAAGGTGTTCCTGCAATTCTTCACAATCCACATGCATTTTGACAACTTTGAATAGTTTCGTGTCATCCGCAAATGTAATCACCTCACTCGTCGTTCCGATTTCCAGATCATTTATACGTACTTCTAGATCTTTTCAGCAAAGATATTACCAGGCATAATGGGCCTCTGTGCAATGCATGAGAGTCTGCTCTTCAACTCTTAGGTCAGACCTATTCATTTCACCTCTCAGCATAGCTTTATTGCATGGCCTTACCAGTGCTCCCTGTGGAAAAATAATGCAAACTTCAGGCTGTATTCTCCCTGATTAGGACACCGATCACTCAATTCTGTCCTGCGCTGCTACAGCACAAATTCAGTGTCAGTGAACAGGTTATACTGTTTATTGAAAGAATCAACCAAAAATGTTTCTATAAGTGAACATCCAACAGAGGTCCCTGAAATACTGACATATGTATGCTCCAAAGGAGACGACAGGAGACATAGGGAATATGATAGAGACATTTAAATACCTCATAGGTATTAATAATGCAAGAAGAAAAACACTTAGATCTAGAACAAGAAGTCACACCATCTAAGCAAGTAAATTCAGAAGCATCATCAGAAAATATTTCTTCACAGAGTGACAACCATATGGACTGGCCTCCCAAGGGATGTGGTGGAGAAACAAAAAAAAAAAAAAAAAAGTGTCA
This sequence comes from Microcaecilia unicolor, assembly GCF_901765095.1. Lineage (NCBI taxonomy): Eukaryota > Metazoa > Chordata > Amphibia > Gymnophiona > Siphonopidae > Microcaecilia > Microcaecilia unicolor. The sequence goes on from NC_044031.1 coordinate 543,167,596, forward strand.
CAGAGTTGAGGAAAAGCACAGAAGAATCCTACAGGCAAGGAAAAGCCAGAGTTCAACTGGGGTCTATGGCTGTGCAGAAGAAATTAAGATGGGCTTTACAGTCCTTATTTGCCAAATTTTCTAGGATTCTTCTAGTGTCTGGAAAGGTTACACATGTCACCAATATATTAGATCATTCTTATGTTGGGCTTATGAAAGGCAGCACAAGCTGAAAAGAAGCCAGTTTTCTCCAGGACTAATGCAGCCACTAAAAGCCTGCCACAATATCAGGGGGAAAGGAAGAGTGCTAAAAAAGTTATTTTAACACATGAGATAAGCTGGCACAAACAATGAAAAACAGAAGTCTCACTCAACCTATAAGGATCAGATTACCAACTGAGCATAAAAATGCTCCAAGGATATTCTGCAAATCTCTATATAATAAATACTAAGTTTAAACCAGGAATGGGCAACCACAGTCCTTGAGGGCCACAACTTAAGAGGGGTTTTCAAGATTTCCACAATGAATATGCATGAAATCTAGTTGCATACAATGGAAGCAATACATGCCAAAATCGATCATATGCATATTCATTGTGCAAATCTTGAAAACCTGACTGGGTTGTGGCCCTTGAGGACTCCCTTGCCTATCCCTCATTTGAACAGTCACTAGAGGTGTGGAGCCCAAAATTTTGGTTTTCTTTGGTGTCCCATATCATTTATGGGAATTTTTGGTTTTGTTTTGTTTTCAGTTTTGGGAGCAATATTGTTATTAAAACAAACTCTTTGGAAAAGAGTGCACACTATTGGGAAATAGAACACTCTCTTTTGCAAGAGTCCACACTATTTATGATGGGGAAAAAAATGAAATTTTAGGGTTTTTCTTATCATTTCAAGCAAAAAAAAAAAAAAGAGGCAAGATACAACATTTGTTTCAAACAAATGCAATCCCCAATATTCGCAGTGCAAATAAAGAACTAGAAATAAAAGCAGTGGAAAAAAAAAGATACAGAAGGGTAAACACAGGCTTCAACAATCTAAGATCAATATAATCAATTCAAAAGAAACAATCTATAGCAGGTGACCATAGACTCACCTGGAAATTGCCAGATCTCATGGAGTTATGGATTTGACTGTATGGAGTTGACTGCAGAGATGCGATATCTGAAGAGGGGGCAAGGACGCCACAGGCCTGGCAGTAGCCAGCCAACCGTTTTTCATCTATTTTGCAATGAACAGACACTGTACCAATCTGCAATATAAAGAAACAGCACTCTTACACCATAATTTATTGTACACATTTAGGTCAATAAAGAAAGAATGGGGGCAATTCTCTAACAGGGCGCCTCCATTTAGGTGCAAATGTTGTGTGAGAATCGACTGTTCCATAATGGCATCTGGGCATTCCGAATCCATTCAAAATACTAGCATAAACCTGCACTGGTGCTCCTAAATTCAGGCATCACAGATTTTAAAAACAGCAGCACTGTATCAAGCAAAAGTGAAGTTATTTGGGAATATCAAAAGGTTGAGTATCAGTGTGATTTCCTGTTATCTGTGTGACATACCTTACTGCAAATTTTAATGCATAATATTTATTTGCAGTATATTTACTAAAATCTGGTGATTAAAACCATTTTAAAACCTTCACCTTTCTTTCCTTCAGGTTGAGGTATGTTTCAGATTATGGGCTTGCTGAAATAACCAACTTCTTTTCAGCTTCAATTTTTTCACCAACTGTAAGATATCAGATTTTAAGATAGAACTGATTCACCTGCATAATATTTCCTCGGCCACACAATTTCAAAGCATAACAGATCCACCCTGATGCCTAATAGCTGGCAAATGTTTCAACTTTGTTGTCCAAATATATCCTTGTGTGATTGTAGCTGAACAGTTCAATTTTCATTTCATCGTATTAAAAGCACTCCCCCTCCTCCTAAAGTTTCAGGCTTATCAAGCTTTTGATTTGTATATTTAAGACGATGACCTTTATGATGAAGCTGTTATAGAAAAGGTTTCCTTCTGATAACTCTCCCATGTAGATCTTTGTTTTGTAAGCAATGTCAAACTGTGCACTTGTAGATAGCTACTTCTGTGTCAGCTATTTTTTCAGCAGGTCATTTGCAGGTTTCTTTTACAGATCTGACCAGTTTTCAGCCCGTTCTATCACAAATCTTTCAGATTATCCATGAAACTTCTGTTCCTACTTTTTAAAAATTATTTATGAGCATTATATTATACTTCTCAGGTCACTGAGGGGGGGGGGGGGGGGGGGGGCAAAATTCTCCAGGCCTGACGTCAGCAAACTTCTTCCTGCCTGCCTGCTCCCACAGTAAGTCCTCTCCTGTTCCTGTGCGCCGCCAAGGACCCAGATGATTGCATTAGCGCAATATCGCGTTAATGCAATCATCCGGGTCCCGACTCATGGCATGGACAGCAGCAGGAGAAGGCAGACTGTGGGAGCAGGGAGGCAGGAAGAGGCTTGCCGGTGCCGAGCCTCCCCCTTGGAAGCAGAGACAGAAAGGTAAGGGGGTGGGTGGGCAGGAGTGGCAGCGCGAGTGGTAAGGGGGCAGCGTGCGGTGGTCTGGTTCTGCCCTGGGCCCGGCTGTGTCTCTCGGCGCCCCTGATACTTCTCCAAGAAACATCTTGTTACAGAAATAAGACAAAACCCACACATGAGATTTTAACATTCGGTCCATTACAGTCCACTAGCACAGGTCAAGGCATCAATTCCAGGAAATTTCAAAATATAATAACCAAGCAAACAGGAGAAAGTCCTAAAAGAGTGAAGATACAAGTATCCTATGGAGTAGGTTTATGGATGAAACTGAAGTCCTAGTGATCTAGAATTTAAAAAAAAGGTTGTCAAACGATAAGCATAATGAAACAGATATTTAACTGAATTTATGTTATGATTCTGCCGGTTTGGCTGAGGGGGAGGGGGGGACGTCTCTTCTGATTGGCTGCCAGGGGTTGTGCTGACGTCAGGGGATAGTACTTTAGCCTGCAGCTGAAGAGTTGCTCTGCTTTTGCGTTACTTATCTGGTGGTAACAGGAAAGCCTGATAGGTTTCTCTCAGAACGTGCTCTAGGTTCTGACAGGGATCTGTGTTGATTTAGAGTATTCTTTTCCTTCCCTCTGGGTTAGCTGCTGCTGTGTGTGTGTGTGTGCGTAGCTCTGTAATCAGGGTCAGCTGCTCGTTGGTTTAGTGGGGGCTGGGCATTGCTCAGCCTCTGGGGCTCTGGGCTGAGTGAGAGCGTTCTCCTTTGTTTGTTTTAAGGATTTCGCTTCCCAGTGTCCTGGCCTGCTGGCTCAGTGAGTTTAACCCTTTGTGTACTGTGTGTATTGTATTCCTGCCTCTGCCAGTGTGTTTGTTTGGATGGGCCCCACTCCCTCTCGGGAGGGGAAGCGTTCTCTCTGATTGTTTGTTGATTTATGGCACTCGCTCTCTGCTGGCTCTACAAGCTTAAACCTTTATGTTCTGTGTGCCTCTGTCTACAGTGGGTTTGAGGCAAAGGCTTTCTGCCTTCTTTTGTGTTTGGTTCCTCTGGCTTCTGCCTGGGGCTCCTACCCTGGTGGTGGGGGGGGGGGGGTTGCTGTGTTAGTTCCCCTGTCCTGCGCTAGTCCCCTGCGTGGGCGTGGCCCGCTCTGGTCCTTTGTTTCCCCCTCTGCCCTATTGCTGGTGTTCAGCGCGTGTCTGGCATCTTGGGGCCCTCTGGGTTCTTTCACCCCTCCCTGTGTGTGATTGGGTTCCAGTTCAGCCGTGAGGCTCGCACGAGTGGCTCTGTCTGCGTGGGTTCCGGTTCGGCCGCGAGGCCCGCCTGTATGCCTATTTCCCTTCTTCCTGAGGGACTGGGGGGAGGGGTAGCTTAGGGGGTATTGTGTAGCTGGGGTGTGCGGTGGTGGGTCGGTCTCCTCTTGGCCTGGGTCGGCGCCCTGCTGGCCTCGGCCAGGGCCCACGACCAACCCAACGGATTACAGAACGCAAAAGCCATGAGCTCGGGAGGAAGTGACGTCACGAGATTAGATGGCTGCCTAAAACTCTTGCTCCTGCACTTCCCCGCTGAATAGAGCTGTTTTCTGTGGTGCCCCATCACAAATCAAGTGCCAAATCGGGTGGACAAGGTTGGAATAACCCGCTCCACATAATGAGCAAAATCGCGACTTCGCAGACGCGGGAGGGAGAGCGCCACTCGACAAGGCAGACGGCGAAAGGCCTGTCGCGCCATGCTTCTCCGGAGCAGCGGCAATCATCAGACTCTGACACTGCGTCTTCCCACGTGGACCGGCGAAGTTCGGCGCTTAAAAAGAAAAGTTACCCTAAAGATCTAGCGAAATGCCTTGAAGCAATACGCGAAGAAATTAAGGCATCCAGGGTGGAAATTCTGGAACACGTGGACTCCATTAGCATGGATCTACGGGAGCTGGGAGGCCGCGTGGTGACACTAGAAGAGAGAGCCGACGAGCAAGCAGAGGCTAACGCGGCCATGGACGCACGCATCGGTCAACTGGCTGACCAGGCTGAGGAGCTACAATATAAGCTGGATGATTTAGAAAATAGAGGGCGCAGACACAATTTGAGATTTCGGGGAGTACCTGAAAATGGCGGCGGCGAAGATATCCCAACTGTCGTGCGAACTCTCTGCGAGCACATCATGGGAGAGAGCTACACCCCTGGAGAGTTGGAGATAGATCGTGCACACAGGGCACTGGGTAAAACAATGGCAAACAGGCCTAGAGATATAATTGTGCGCTTTACATCATTCACATTTAAGGAACGGGTCTGGCAGCGGGCTCGCCAACTGACCACGCTAGAATATAAAGAAGCGCGGATTACAGTGTTTCAAGACCTTTCATTATACACGCTGGCTCAAAGGAGGGCAATGAAACCAGTCCTGGAGATCCTAAATAAGGAAAAAATTGCATATCGCTGGAGCTTCCCTTTTGCTGTATGTTTTGAATTAAAAGGCAAACAGCTCCGGCTTCGCCGGGTCTCTGAAGCATGGCAGATCTTACACGATGCAGGCCTGACCCCGACATCTGCGCTGCCAACAGAGATAGCGCCTTCCACGAAAGCTCGCTTGCAGAAATGGAAGCGTGTGGGTCAGAAGACTCAGAAATAAAGGAACTGAATTGGTTTGTACACTGGTAAACTCTGTTATAAGTATTGATGTCAGCATAATGGGACTTATCAAACTGTCTGGAAGTGGGAAAGTTTTCAAGTGGTATATGCTCCTATAAGGGGTGGGTGTGCCACGGATGAATAGCATCATGAGCAATAAATCTAAAGAGAGGGGAGCTGTGTTTTGTGAGGGAGGGGGAAGGGTGGCCAACCTGATCGGAGAGGTTTCTTTCTCTGATAACCCATTCGGTGCCTAAGGCACTGTCTGGTGGGGGGATGGAATCAGGTAGACCTGGTGGGAATGGGGGAACTAGGAGGGATTTTAAGGGTTGGGAACTAGAAGGGAGGGTAGGGAAGGGGGGAGAACAGTGGGAGGAGGGAGGGATGCGATTAAGAAAGGGATCTTGGGGTAAGGTCAAAGAAGGGGGGGATGGGGTGACTGAAAGGAACATATGTATAGACTGTACTAGATGCTGGGTGACTGAAATGTTCTTACGCTTATATTGTGGTGCAAACTGGAATGTAAAGCTGCTGTCAATATCAAAGTTGCACGCTATTTACACCTTGAATAATGAGTGCTGAATTAAAAATAATATCCTATAATGTTAAAGGTTTGAATATGCCCCAAAAGAGGCAGAAGCTCTATAAAGAGCTACAACAGTTGAAGCCACACGTGGTTCTCCTGCAGGAGACACACCTCCGAAGCAAGCATGAAAAACTTCTCTCCTGCTCGGGATACCCTGGGGTCTATTGTGCTTCATCTGAGGCCTCCAAAAAAAGAGGGGTGGCTGTAATGTTCCACTCAGCAGTAGCGGTAAAGGTGCTACGAATAAAGAAAGACCCGGGAGGGCGGTTTATATTCTTACATGTCCAAATAGACCAGGTTGACTTAACGATAGCATCTGTATATGCCCCCAACAGTGGGCAGGCAGAGTTCTTTACTAGGGTGAAGAATTTGCTAGCCTTATTTGTGCAGGGCCCTTTAATAATGGGGGGTGATTTTAATGCAGTCCTTAACCCAGAATTGGATAGAACGGGACCTACCAATACGGAGGGGAGAAGAGAGGCTCTAGCACTGGCGTCATTGGCACATTCCCTAGGTACACTAGATCTATGGAGATTGACACATGTGGCGGACAGAGATTATACATATCACTCCCCAGTGCACAATTCTTATTCTCGTATTGACCATATATTTGTAGATGTCTCGCTGGTAGAGCAAGGTCCAACGGCTGGAATAGGCAACATAACGATCTCCGACCATGCACCTGTATGGGTCACCTTGCCGAATATAAAATTGGAAATAAAAGATAGGAGATGGACACTGAACACGAGCTTGTTGCTAGAACAGGAGGTGGAAGACGGCTATAGAAAGCTGTTGAAGGAATACTTAGAGTTCAACCTTAATTCAGGCCCATCCTTAGCTACTGTGTGGGATGCAATGAAGGCGGTCTCAAGGGGTTATTTTTTAAAACTAGCAAGCACACGCTCGCGGGCACGTAAACTCCAAATAGCGAGATGTATGGACCGGATACAGGTGCTGGAGGGCCAACACAAAGCTAATAAATCACCTCACATACTGACCCAACTGCGTGGAGAACGGATGAAGCTGGACTCCATTTACACAGAGCAGCTTAACATGGGCCGAGAGAGGTTAAGGGCTGGAGTATACGAATTTGCCAATAAGGCTGGCCGGCTCCTGGCTATTAAATTAAAGAGACAAAAAGTTGATCGTACAGTAAAGCAGGTACGTGATGGCACAGGATCCACAATATATAAATCAGACCTTATTCGTAAACGCTTTAGGGAATTTTATCAAACATTGTATACACAAGAGATCGCACCCACCTCGGAATCTATCGATACCTACCTGGCTGATAGTGAGATTTCAAGCTTAACACTCCAGCACCGAGAATTGTTAGATAAACCCGTTACTCCACTTGAGGTACAGGAGGCAATGCGTGGCCTGCCCTCCTGTAAGTCGCCTGGATTGGATGGGCTTCCGAATGAATTCTATAAGAAATTTGCAATTGAACTGGCCCCACTTCTCGCGGACCTGTTCAATCAGGTGGGAAGGGGGGGGAAGTTGCCCACCTCAATGATGGAGGCATGGATTGCAGTATTACCTAAGCCAGATAAAGATCCGGTTGACTGTGGTTCTTACAGACCTATTTCAATCTTGAACTCAGATGTTAAAATACTGGCTAAAGTGCTGACAAACAGACTGGCACCATTGATGCCGACACTCATACATCCCGACCAGGTTGGGTTTGTGTCGCATCGTAAAGCCACAGATAACATCAGGCGTACCCTGGACCTTATATACCTAGCAAAAAATACTAAACGGCCTCTGTGTCTACTTAGCTTGGACGCAGAAAAAGCTTTCGATAGGGTCCATTGGCCCTTCATGTATAAGGTTCTGGAGGCCATGGGATTTGGAGCCCAATTCAGGAAATGGATCCAGGCACTATATGATTCTCCTCAAGCGTGTGTTCGGGTCAATGGGAGTAATTCAGATCTGTTTGGACTTCAAAGGGGAACTAGGCAGGGATGCCCGTTGTCACCCCTTTTATTTGCAATGGTTATGGAGCCGTTTGCTTCAAAACTAAGGTCAGATCCGGGAGTGTATGGGGCCCGAGTAGCGGATAGAACACATAAGGCAGCTCTTTTCGCGGATGATATTTTATTATATGTCACTCGTCCTGTGCCCACTTTCTCTAACCTTCTGTGTCTTATAGAGGAATATTCAGCAGTTTCTGGTTTCAAAGTCAATATGACAAAGTCGGAGGCTTTGAATGTTTCACTTCCAGAGGATATAGTAGAGACCTTGAAGGCACAATACCAGTTCCGGTGGGCTACAAAACACATCAAATACCTGGGGGTGAATATTACTTCCAATCTATCTGAACTAACCGAGGCCAATTATAAGGGGCTGACCCGCACCATCAAGCTAGACCTAGAGCGTTGGGGAGATCAGGAGGTTTCGTGGTTCGGAAGGATAGCCATTGTTAAGATGAACGTGCTACCCCGTCTGTTATATCTATTTCAAGCGCTACCTGTAATGCTGCCCAGGCGACTCCTTGCATCCATGCAAGACTCTATTATGCGATTCGTCTGGGCGGGTAAACGTCTGCGTTTAGCGCGCCAGTTGCTCTACCAAGTTAGGAGAAAGGGAGGATTGGGTGTCCCAAATCTTCTATGGTACTACAGGGCCGCTCAGGGGAAAGCTGCGATTGAATGGCATCAGAATTACCCTGATAGACAATGGGTGCATATTGAACAACATTCCTTGGGGACGAGGCCTTTGGGATCGCTTGTGTGGCTTCCTAAGCCTTTCAGAGTGCTGAGGGAGGGTATGTGTCCGTCCATATGTGTCACTCTCCACTATTGGGATAGCATGTTTCCAAAAGGGCGTTGTATACTAACACGTATGGCCCCTATAGCATTTAATCCCATGTTTTTACCCGGGAACGAAACGGGGGTTTTTCAGCGGTGGCATATGGAGGGCCTGAGCAATTGGGGTCGGATGTTTGAGGAGGATTCTCTGATCCCGTTTGAAACCCTGAAGATCAAATACTCCATAGAGGATGGGGATGAATTTGCTTATTGTCAATTAGCACATTTCCTTAAAACTGAGGCTGTACGTAAGGTCATAAAAAGGGAACGGTTATGCCTAGAAGACATATGTGAGAAATTTGCCTTCTCACGGGGATTGATCAGTCGATTATATCACAGTATCGCTGCACAAGTACCTAGCTATACTCTACATAGGAAGAGTTGGGAAAAAGAGACTGGAATGGCCCTGGGGGAGACTGAGTGGGAGAGAATAGAGCGACATGTGGCCGGAGTGTATAGCCATGTCCCATTTAAAGAAAATGCAATGAAAGTATTATACAGATGGTACCTCACTCCGGACCGCCTTCAGCGCATATTTCCGGATTCTTCCGGGCTGTGCTGGAGGGGATGCGGACAAAGAGGGAATATGGGTCATGTGTGGTGGAGATGTGTAAAAGTTCGGGCATTTTGGAAGTCAGTACATGCTCGGTTACAGCAGTGGGTGGGATGTTCAATTCCGTGGACTCCTGAGCTCTTTCTCTTTTCAGTAAAGCCACCAGGACTAAAGAAGCCCCAACAAATCTTGGTGCAACAGGCACTGGGGGCTGCCAGAGTCACCATAGCTTCCCATTGGAAACAGACAGGGGTCCCGCCAATCAAAAAATGGCATAACAAATTGAGCTATGTGTGTGAGATGGAGAGGTTGATAGCAGTTAGAAAACGCCAGATGAATAAATGGCAATCGATATGGAAACATTTCTCTGATCGCTATGCAAACTCTGTAGTGTGATGTTATCATGACAGCAGCCTGTACGGTTACATCGCTAAATTAAATGGGAGGGAGGGAAGGGGGGGAAAATGGGAAGGGGGGGGGGGGCGGGTAGGACACAGGGGGGATAATTAGCGAATATTGAAAAGTTTAAGAAAAATAACTCGAAGTCTACTAAGGTTTGTATTTGAATGTTACAGTTATATACGAAAAGTGTATTGGCTTTACCTATGTTTATGTAAGATTTGTGGACAGGTGCATCATTATTATTGTATCGCAGCAAATCTGTATTTTTGAATTGCACAATAAAGACTTCTTATAAATAAAAAAAAAAAAGCCATGAGCTCGACCGATCCATCCCCAATGCAGCTGCTCCAGCAATTGCATGCTCAGCTACAACAGGTATCGGGAGTCGTGAACGCACTGTCTCAACGGGTAGACACGCTGACTGTCACGGGGGCTGCGGAGGTCCCGCCAGCAGCTACTCCGCCTAGTTCCCACGCATGTGGCCGAGGGATTCGGGTGGCTACACCCCCGAGGTACGAGGGCGACAGTAAGACCTGCCGGGGGTTCCTCAATCAATGCCAAATTGTCTTCGAGTTGCAGGCCCGAGATTTTCCTTCGGATCGGGCGAAGGTGGCTTATATTATCTCTCTACTGGCAGGCCCCGCTCTGGCCTGGGCCTCGCCCTTATGGGAGAAGAAGGATCCCCTCCTGGATAATTTGGCAGAGTTTTTGAAACAATTTCGGCTCATCTTTGAGGAACCCGGGAAGCCCTCCTCGGCGGCGACTCAGCTGTTGAACCTACATCAGGGGCGACTCTCTCTGGGTGAGTACGCCATCCAGTTTCGGACTTTGGCCGCAGAGCTAGGTTGGGATAACCCAAGCCTGACTGCGGTATTTTGGCATGGTGTCTCGGCCAACATTAAGGACGAACTCACAGGCCGGGAGCTGCCCTCAGATCTGAATGACCTCATCCGTCTCTGTACCCAGGTGGACATCCGGTTCAGGGAGCGGGCCTGTGAACGTCGCGCTGGTCAGCAGGTTGCAGGGGCTAACTCGAGGAGCTCGCACAAGAGCCCTGCTTCCCCGTCGCTGGGTGTGCCCGATGGGTCTGAATCTATGCAGGTTGACCGGGCGGCCCAGGAGAGACAGCGGAGACGCTCTAAGGGGCTGTGCCTGCATTGTGGAGTGAAGGGGCACTTTGTCCGTGAGTGCCCGAAGAGAAAGAAGTCGGGAAACCAGCAGCCCTGATACCGGCTAGGGAGACCGGGTCAGGGCCAAAGTCCTTCTCCCCTTGGATGCAGGTTTTGGTGCCAGTTCTACTGGCGATTAAGGATACCCCTTGTTTTGAGGCGCTAGTTGACTCGGGGGCGGGAGGCAACTTTATCAGCGCGGACCTGGTGCGGGTTCATCAAATTCCTACGATGGAGTTACCTCAGCCCATCACCGTCTCAGCGGCTTGGGGACTGGTTCGGGGAGTTCTCCGCTCCAGGACTGTGCCTATGACCATACGGGTAGGAGTCTTACACAAAGAAGTTATCTCCTTCTACGTCCTTCCGTCGGCCACTGAGGCCATAATCCTGGGATTACCCTGGCTTCGCCTGCATAACTCTTGCATTGATTGGGCCCGGGGTGAATTGACGGCGTGGGGCCCGGGCTGCCAGAAGGTCTGTTTGGATAAGGTCTCGCCAGCCCCAGTGACGCTTCCTTTGGATCGAGCCAATGTTATGTTACCGGGGCCCTACAGATCCTTTGGAGATGTTTTTTCCAAACAGCAAGCAGAGATTCTGCCTCCTCATCGCTCCTATGACTGTGCCATAGAGCTACTACCTCGCACTGAACCTCCCCGTGGCCGCGTATACCCCCTATCCCGGCCAGAGACGGTTCCATCGCCTTTTCCCTCGTGGACGGGGTAGGGGGGGCCCTTGAAGGGGGGGTGATGTTATGATTCTGCCGGTTTGGCTGAGGGGGAGGGGGGGACGTCTCTTCTGATTGGCTGCCAGGGGTTGTGCTGACGTCAGGGGATAGTACTTTAGCCTGCAGCTGAAGAGTTGCTCTGCTTTTGCGTTACTTATCTGGTGGTAACAGGAAAGCCTGATAGGTTTCTCTCAGAACGTGCTCTAGGTTCTGACAGGGATCTGTGTTGATTTAGAGTATTCTTTTCCTTCCCTCTGGGTTAGCTGCTGCTGTGTGTGTGTGTGTGCGTAGCTCTGTAATCAGGGTCAGCTGCTCGTTGGTTTAGTGGGGGCTGGGCATTGCTCAGCCTCCGGGGCTCTGGGCTGAGTGAGAGCGTTCTCCTTTGTTTGTTTGTTTGTTTTAAGGATTTCGCTTCCCAGTGTCCTGGCCTGCTGGCTCAGTGAGTTTAACCCTTTGTGTACTGTGTGTATTGTATTCCTGCCTCTGCCAGTGTGTTTGTTTGGATGGGCCCCACTCCCTCTCGGGAGGGGAAGCGTTCTCTCTGATTGTTTGTTGATTTATGGCACTCGCTCTCTGCTGGCTCTACAAGCTTAACCCTTTATGTTCTGTGTGCCTCTGTCTACAGTGGGTTTGAGGCAAAGGCTTTCTGCCTTCTTTTGTGTTTGGTTCCTCTGGCTTCTGCCTGGGGCTCCTACCCTGGTGGTGGGGGGGGGGGGGGGTTGCTGTGTTAGTTTCCCCTGTCCTGCGCTAGTCCCCTGCGTGGGCGTGGCCCGCTCTGGTCCTTTGTTTCCCCCTCTGCCCTATTGCTGGTGTTCAGCGCGTGTCTGGCATCTTGGGGCCCTCTGGGTTCTTTCACCCCTCCCTGTGTGTGATTGGGTTCCAGTTCAGCCGTGAGGCTCGCACGAGTGGCTCTGTCTGCGTGGGTTCCGGTTCGGCCGCGAGGCCCGCCTGTATGCCTATTTCCCTTCTTCCTGAGGGACTGGGGGGAGGGGTAGCTTAGGGGGTATTGGGTAGCTGGGGTGTGCGGTGGTGGGTCGGTCTCCCCTTGGCCTGGGTCGGCGCCCTGCTGGCCTCGGCCAGGGCCCAAGGGCTCACGACCAACCCAACGGATTACAATTTAATTAACTGAATTTAATTTGATTACACACTTACAAAAGCAATTTATTCAAAAGGATTCCCCAAGTTGTAACACACAAGGCCTCGAAATCAAACACTGCTATCATCTTTTTGTGTGTAGCCCTAACATCTGGGTAAACTCTAACCTTACTATTAAAAAAAAAAAAAAAGAACCATCATGATGACACAAAAGCACAGTTTAAAAATCCATCAGAATCTAATACAAAATTAACTATTATCGAAGTAGCTGTAGTGACATCAATGTTATCTTCCAAAGTCTGAGTTAAATTCAAAACATCCACAAAGACATCTGAAACTAGAGCTAAAAGTTGATATTCTTTTTTCTGACAAATGGTGGTAAAGAAACTCTCAAGGAGGAAAACAGTGCTCTTGCACCTTTAATACTTCCAACAAATAGTACTTAAACATTATTAGCAGAAATAATCTCATATGAGGAAAGGCTAATGAAGTTAGGACTCTTCAGCCTGGAAAAGAGATGGATGAGGGGAGATATAATTGAGGTCTATAAAATCCTTTAAAACAAGTAGAAGTGAATTAATTTTTTTATTCTTTCAAAAAAAAAAAAAAAAATACAAGGACCAGGGGATACTCAATGAAATTACATGGAAATACTTTTAAAATAAATAGGAGGAAATATTTTTTCACTTAACAAATAGCTAAGCTCTGGAATTCGTTGCCAGAGGTTGTGTTAACAGCAGTTAGCATATCTGGGTTTTAAAAGGTTTTGGACAAGTTCCAGGAGAAAAAGTCCATAGTCTCCTATTGAGAGAGACATGGGAAAACCACTGCTTGCTGGAATTAGTAGCATGGAATCTTGCTACTGTTAGGGTTTATGCCCAGATACTTGTGACTTGGATTGGCCACTGCTGGAAACAGGATACTGGGCTAGATGGACCACTGGTCTGACGCAGTATGGCTATCCTTATGTTCCAATGATACTTTTAGAAAATTTATAAAATGCAATGTCCTGGCTCTCATCATATTATCCACATTTTTTATTTTAAGATGAATCACAATCAGGGATGTAGCTACCACTGAGCAAACCCAGGGGACACTTGTGATAGGAGCTAGCTCCTCCATCCAGACCGGCAAGCTGAGTATCAATATGGGGGAGAGAGAATGACAGAAAAAACAGTAGCACGAGCCCTTAGGGCCCACGTGCATGCTAGGTGTCTGCCAGTTCCACCCCCTCCAATATAAGTAGTCACATTGGAGGGGGTGGGACAGAAAGATGATGAATGTGAGCTCGGGCTTTGAGGCCCCATCCTATGATACTGTTCTTCGCCTTTGGGCCTCAGGGTGGCAGTGTCAGAAGTGATGTGAGGGGAAATAAAGGACAAGAGACAGATAGAAAAGATGACAAAGATGGTGGACATGAGCGAAAGGCATGATCAGGAGAGATGGTGGACATCAGGGAAAATGAGAGAGATCAGGGGAGATGCTGGACTGAACAGAGGAGAGATGCCCGACACAAATGAAGGAGAGGGGAAAAAGCGATGTTGGACGTAAGCCTGAGAGAAATGGAAAATTATCAATAGAAGCAGTAAAAAGAGGAATGGATTGAGGCAAAAAAAAAAAAAGAAAAAAGTTGAGCATGAAAGGTCAGATATGAATGTAGTACAGGTGCTATTATGGAATGGTACAACATATCTATAGGTCCTGAGAGACTTTTGTAGGACTGTGGATTAATTCATAATATATTTGCAACTGGAGAAGGGTTATGTTGATGCTACTGAGATGAAACCAAAATCAGATTATTTTTTATCATGAATTCTGTGTGGAAATGCCCTAGTTCTGGGCTGTACTCATTGCTGAGTGAGGAAGGCTTCTTAGACATCTCACCCATAGCAGACATCCCTACATAGAGAAATTAGGTCTTAGCTGATAATGTTCTTTCCATTAGCCCTTCCCACTATTCCAGACCCTGTGGGATAGTTGTGTCCGTCAACCAGCAGGAGGAGATAGAGAACTGAAAAACCAAGCTGACATCTCTCTCTTGGCAACCAAGTCCAGCTCCTCAGTATTTATGCAGACAAGCAGTAAGGAGAAACACACAACAAACACAACAACTTGCTAACCTAACAATAGCCAGACAAGCAAACATGTGGCCAGAAACCTGGAGATATCCAGATATGACTCTGAAGACTCAAGCTGCCCACAAAGTTCAACTGGATCAGGAGCAAAACACTCAGAACCAGAGGCTGAAAAATATGTCCATTCACCTGCTGGAGATAGAAAATACTGAAGAGGTGGACTGGATGCCAAGAGAGCTATGTCAGCTTGGTTGTTCAGTTCTCTATCTTCACCTGCTGGTTGATACACACAACTATCCCACAGGTTCTGGACTAGTGGGAAGCTATGTAATAGAAACTCTTATTGTCCTAGGTTGCACTTTCACACCCCACAATCAACCCCCCCCCCCCAAATCTACATACATTCCTTCCTCTGATATCCACCCCCATACACACTATTCCATATACCCCTCAATTTCCAACCCCCCCTCCGGACTCCAAGATTGCAGCACTGAAGGGGCCTGCTGCCAACACACATACCTTGGGAAATATGATGTCATAGGTGCCCATATTAATTTTTCCACTTGGAGACCATTCAGTCCTAGCTACACCACAGGTCATAATATTTTCATTCATAATTATATCATGCTGATCAGAAAGTTGTTTAGTCACTCCCTCTATCTTTTCAATTCTTTTTTCCAAAAAATAACATTTTGCTCAAATAAATGAAAATGCTCTTTTGTCTTCTGAATCCGATATGTCAAGATCCAAGACCCTCTCCAGTCACCATCTTGTCTATAGTAGGAATCAGATCGAAACTTCTATTTTTTTAATTAAAGATCTTCAAATACATTTCCATTCACACAGAAAGCAAAAAAACATCAAAATATAAATAGTACTACCTACCACAATACTTTCCCATTAGCCCACATCAAATGAGAGGAGAACTTAACATACATTCAAAACTAAGTCAAGAAAATATCCTCACAAATCAGCGCCTTAATACATTAATTAAACTCCCACCTAATACAGTCACTTATCTAAAGAAATCTAATTACATAGAACCCCAAAAATATACTCTTTCCTCTGGTAGCTGATAATACATTTGCAAGGATACTTGAGGAAAAACAAAGCTCCCAAAGCAATTACACAGGCTTTTAAGCTTTAAAAAAAAAAAAAAAAAAAAGCCTTACACCTCAGTTGGGTTGCTCTAGAAACATCAGAAATACATGAATCTTATCCCCACAAAACCTCTCTTCTTTCTTAAGGAAATAAGCTTTCAAAACAAGCAATTTATCATTCTCTTTATCAAATGTAACCAAAAGAGTGGATCGAGTAGTAATAAATATTTCAATGAAAAAAATCGTAAATC
The DNA here is from genome assembly GCF_901765095.1 of Microcaecilia unicolor. NCBI lineage: Eukaryota > Metazoa > Chordata > Amphibia > Gymnophiona > Siphonopidae > Microcaecilia > Microcaecilia unicolor. The sequence goes on from NC_044031.1 coordinate 543,183,465, forward strand.
TACGCAAAGCCCTACCTAGGAACAACATAGACATAGAAAACTTCATTAATGGTCTAGACCCAACCCCTGGTGAATACCCTGCTGACCGAATATGGTCAAATTTCGCCCCCATCAGCGCAGATAGTCACCCAGGCGATTAAAAAATATTCCAGTAGCCACTGTCAACTGGACACCTGTCCCAGCTACCTAATACAATCTGCCCCCCATCGTTTCATAACAGATCTCACATCCCACTTAAACTTCATGCTACAGCAGGTACCTACCCTAAAGAAAAAGGCAACATCCTGCTCACCCCAATACCAAAAGACACCAAGAAAAAAACAGACGACATTACCAACTACTGCCCAGTAGCATCTATCCCATTAGTAGTCAAACTAATGGAAGGTCTGGTGACCAAGCAACTCCACAACAACATAAACAAATTTACTATACTACATAAGTCACAATCAGAATTTTGACCCCCACACAGTACTGAAACAGTACTACTCACTCTCCTAACCAAATTCAAGCAGAAAATAGCAATAGGCAAAAGCATTCTCCTCCTCCAATTTGACATGTCAAGTGCATTCGACATGGTCAACCACAACATGCTATTAAGACTTCTAGAACACTTCGGAATCGGTGGCAGGACTCTTAATTGGATCAAGGGCTTTCTAACCACAAGAACATATCAAGTGAAATCAAAATCAAACATATCATCACCGTGGAAGCCAGACTGTGGAGTACTGCAAGGATCACCACTATCACCGATCCTTTTCAACCTCATGATGACGCCACTAGCCAAGACCTTATCCACCCAAGGCCTTAACCCATTTATCTACACTGATGACGTTACATTATATATCCCCTTCAAACATGACTTGGCAGAAATCACCAACAAAATCAAGCTCAGCTTAACCACCATGAACTCATGGGCTAATGCATTCCAACTAAAACTCAAAACAGAAAAAACACACTGTCTCATCATCTCATCACAATACAATACATACAAACCCACAAGCATCAACACCCCAGAATACACCCTCCCTATCTCAGGCAGCCTGAAAATTCTCGGAGTAACAATTGACCGTAACCTCTCACTTGAGACCCAAGCGAAATCCACCATAAAGAAAATGTTTTTCTCAACGTGGAAACTCAAACGCGTGAAACCATTCTTCCCGACGGAAATATTTCAAAACCTGATACAAACAATGGTACTAAGCCATGCAGACTACTGTAATGGAATCTATGCAGGATGCAAAGATCAAATCATTAAAAAAAAAAAACTTCAAACCGCCCAAAACACAGCAGCCAGGCTTATATTTGGAAAAACGCATTTTGACAGTGCCAAACCACTCAGAGAAAAACTGCATTGTCTACCAATCAAAGAACGAATCACATTCAAAATCTGCATGACGGTTCATAAAATCATTTACGGCTAGGCACCTGGATACATGACAGACCTTATTGACCTGCCAACCAGAAATACCACTAAATCTACACAATCAGACCTAAACCTCCACTACCCAAGCAACAAAGGACTCATATATAAATCCACCTATGCATCCAGCTTTTCCTACTTAAGCGCACAACTATGGAACGCACTGCCAAAAATAGTAAAAACTATGCCAGACCACCTTAATTTCCGGAAATCACTAAAAACGGTCCTGTTCAAAAAAGCATACCCCACCGACCCAACATAAAAATACACAGACACCTGTGACACAATGCAACCAAAGAACATAAAGAATATTACCTGACTCTTCCTCCCCCCCTCCCTCTCCCCCCTCTACACCTACCTTACATGTACCTTATCTACCACATCACCTTGTATTCATTCGTACCTTGTATTTGTTCAGACCGGAATCGGCTAACGCCGTAACGGCAATATGTAAGCCACATTGAGCCTGCAAAAAGTTGGGAAAATGTGGGATACAAATGCAACAAATAAATAAATAAACATCTTGCGTATCCTCCAAAAAAAATCTGTCAGGTCAACAACTTAGGTTTCCAATTGGCGTACTTGCTGGTCAACCACCACCTTTTTCTTAACAGGCAAATAAGAGCAGTTACTCAACTTAAATGGCCTCAGTTTACCAAACCTAAAATCTCCTTAAGATTTCTGTCAGATACTTGTGACCTGGATTGGTCACTGTTGGAAGCAGGATACTGGGCTAGATGGATCATTGATCTGACCCAGTATGGCTATTCTGATGTTCTTGATCTCAGGAGACAACAGGTAAATTGAGGGAAAATGTAAACAAACAAATTGTGGGCTCTTCAGTCATTTGCCATTCATTCTAATCTAGAATGAATAACATGAAAATCCTATATAATAACACGCACCTCCAACGTTCTGAAGCTGAGAAAGTGAAGCCTTGAAGCATTCATGCTCTCTCTAAGGCTGTATCCATCTCCTGAAGTGAAGTCAGCGTACTTCCGGGTACGTCAGATGCAGCACTGACCAACCACAGGTGGGAGGGCGGGTGCATGGCGGCGATTGGCTCTACTATTCAGTGGGCGTGCACGCTGAGCTGTGCACGGCAGCGGAGGTTGGGTGGTTGGCGGAGGGGCAGAGATTTGGGTGGTGTGGTGCTGTAAGGGGAAGGAGAATCGCTAGGTGGCTGGAGGGGGGCAGGAGAGAGAGCAGAATCGCTGGGTGCCTGGGGGGGGCAAGGGACATAGCAGAATCGCCTGGTGCCTGGGGGGGGCAGGGGACATAGGAGAATCGCTGGGTGGCTGGAGGGGGGCAAGGGAGAGAGGAGAATCGCTGGGTGGCTGGAGGGGGGCAGAGGAGAGAGGAGAATCACTGGGTGGCTGGAGGGGGGGGGGCAGGGGAGAGAGGAGACACACTCGCACCCAGCAGTCTCACTCTCTCTCTGTCACACACACACAACACTCGCACATTCACTCTCTCTCACACACAGTCAATCTCACAATACTCTCTCAAACATACACACTCCGAGGAAAACCTTGCTAGCGCCCGTTTCATTTGTGTCAGAAACGGGCCTGTTTTACTAGTCTTTTATAAAGGAGACCAAAGAAGCCTGCAATTTCCCTATCTGAGATTGCACCACTGAGAGCTGTAAGTCCAATATAACTAAATTAGCATCCACATTCTCATATTTATCAGCTACTTACTACTACTACTTATCACTTCTATAACGCTACAAGGCATACACAGCGCTGTACACCATACATGAAAAGACAGTCCCTGCTCAAAGAGCTCACAATCTAAATAGGACAGGCAAACAGACAGAACAACTAAGAGGTAAGGGAATTAAAGAGGTGGGGATAAAAGGTTACAGGGCAAGTGAGTAGTGGTTAGGAGTCAAAAGCAGTGTTAAAGAGGTGGGCTTTTAGCCTGGATTTGAAAATGGCCAAAGACGGGGCTAGACGTACAGGCTCGGGAAGTCTATTAGGGCCTAAATAGTAGTTTTCTGCGTTATATAGATAGATGAAATAACCTGAGTGAGATATGGACTGACATGGCAGGACTCAAGGAAAGGAAATAGCAGTTAAGACTAGATTTCTCCTTTATCATCGTCTCACCAGACCATTCCAGGTACCCGGGATGTACCCAAGTGGGTGGGAAAGTGATGGGTCTGCTTTCAAGATGTTTGCCTCAAAAGGTGGCATACTCTCTGGCATGCATACCCAGACAAGATATTTTTGGTTATATCAACAATGTACACTGTTAAAAGTTTACTCAGATGTTTACTTGTTTAAATTTGTATATTATAAAAAAAATCTAATAAAAACAAATTGAACTTGAATACTTTGTGAAGGAATGCTATGAAGACCAGGCAGCTGCTCTATAAATCATCACTGGAGGCCCAAACTGTCCTGCCCAGGAAGATGCCTAGTCTGGTGAAATGTGCCCAGACTCCTGCAGGTACAGGTAAGACTTTTAGAGACATAAGCCAAACCTATTGCCCCTTAAATCCAAAAGAGTATCTAATGCCTTGTAAGCTGCTTTGCCTTTTCTGTTATTACAAGGTTAAGTGACTTACCCAAGATCACAAGGAGCAGCAATGGGATTTGAACTGGCCACCTCTAGATTTCAAGACCGGTGCTCTAACCACTAGGCCACTCCTCCACTATAGATGGCTACAGCCATCTATAATATTACCTCTTCATCTTACAACAACAGATGGACATTGTCCTGTAGAGAACCTTAACTCCCAAACTCTCCTGACTGAACAAACTGTAACCAGAAATACAATCTTCAGCATGAGGTCCTTGATCACTCCATCCTTAATAGCCTAAATAGAACCCTCATGAAGGCTCTAAGACCTTGTTCAGATCCCATGAATGACAAACTGGCCTCCTGGAAGCCAGATGTGTTTCATTACCCCCCTCCCCTTAGAAAATAAACAATACCTGGATGCGAAGCCAGAACTACGCCGTTCTAGCGCCAGCTCAACCAGTTTTATCAAGGGATCTTGACAGGAATAGTTCCCTTGATAAAACTGGTTGAGCTGGCGCTAGAATGGCGAAAGGGGGAGGTCCTTGACGCAGCCGGGAGACGAAACATGCATGTCAGACAGCTTTGAGCCCCCAGTCCGAATGCACCTAAGATAAGTGTGCTTAAGATGTTAATATAAGTGAATAAAAGCGGGTGAAGAAGTTAGTGCTGTTTTGAATTGCCAGAACATCATTGTTTGGCAATATAGCACTACAGAGGCAAGAATAATACTGCTTGAATTGCTTGTGAAAATCATGATGTGAGAATATATTGTGATGGGAGAGTACTGGGACTAATGAAAGTAAAGTTAGACAGAGAGAGACAGCACGATGGTAAGAGAGAAGAAAGAGGGAATGAGAGAAAGTAAGCACATGAGAAAAGAAATGGAAACAGGTGGGGAGAGAGACAGCGTGAAAGAGAGGGACATAAACACAGAAAGCAAACATGAAAGAGAAAAAGCATAACATATTACATACAGTATTCCTTCCCTTTATATTATGCCCTTTTATAACTCACTCAAGTCTTGATCTCAAATTATATGCTTATACAGAGCACTTTATCTATCTAAATCTGTTGTAACTTGGCTCCAAGTTTTAGTACAAAAAGGAAATACTGCACCTGTGACATTATCGCCATTAAGCCAGGCTCTGCCCTACTCAGTAATGTAGTTTGAATACTATACACAAGAATTTAACTCACCTTTAAAATTAATTCTTTTGTTCTCAAAAAATAATCCCGGGCCTTGGCATATACGTCGACATTTGTGGCACCTTGCTGGAAGTACACTGCACCCAAATCATAACAAACCTACAATAAGACCAAGGCATGGAAACACAAGATGTTTTTACTCTCGTTTCCCTCAATCCTTAACTAGATTCACATGAGTCAAGGTCAGCACCTAAAGTAAGGAGAGGACACTCACCTGACACTGTATTTCATCAGAGCTAATTTTCAGTCCTGCAGTGGAATTCTCAGTCTCCCCATTCACCATGCCAGGTTCCATGGCTAGGAAATCCAGGGTCCTCATAGTGTGCACATAAAGGTCCTTCTTCAGTTTGAGGGCTGCTTCCAGCACCAAAATTGAATCTTCTGTCTGCTCTTTCAACTGTAGTTTACAAACAGATGGGTATACAAATTACTGCCAGAACTGATTCATTACATATTCAATGAGCACTAAAAAATTTAAAACTGGCAAAACCGATTGCTGGAGATTTCCCCATCTTCACAGAGGTTAAAATTGGGCTATAAATCTCAAAAACACCCTGTAGAAGGGACTTTCTAAACCTGCTGCATCAGGAATATATCTAGGGGAATGATAAAGGCTACTGACAGTCATGTCCCTGACATTAAGGGGAGAACAATCAAACTTCCCACACTGGAAACTTTTCATTTCCAAAAATTAAAGCATGCAAAATTTTGTTTTATTACAAAAAGTACAAAAATACCTGCAGTATTTATGCCTGCTTTTTATATGGACTAAAATGTAAAAGAAAATAATAATGCAAAGAGCCAAATGCAATTTGAGAGACTAATTCCCCCCCCCCCCCCCCCCGATCTAAACATGTTGTCAGGAATACTTTCTGATATTTGTACTTTTTACCTGTGCTGAGAATGGGTAATTTTCAAGCAAGCCAATTTATGCAGGTAAGCATTTAACTCATTGAAATCAACTTATAAAATTGTTCTTTAAAAGGTGTGGCTATGCCCACTCAAGGGTGAACCTACATAAACATAAGTGAAAGGTAGGTAGGCTGCTATCCAGTTAAATAAGCCCCCTTTAGCCTCTTATCTCTAGTTAGCTAAAGTACCTAACCTGGAAGATTGCTTTTTTGGTGGTCACTTCAGAGTGTAGAATCACTGAGCTCCAGGCACTAGTAATTTATGCACCTTTATGCTAATTTATGTCACAGCAGACTGGTGCTGGGCACTTATCTTAAGTCCCTGCCTAAGATTTGACAAATCTCCACTAATTTTCCAAGGCAGAATGCCAATAAAGGTAAACAAGTGTTTGGCAGTCCAAAGAGCATAAGAGCTGTTGCCTTCTTTCTGGAGTGAACTAAATACCATAGAAAGATCATCCAGCATTTTATTTCCTTTTTGTCTAATACGCCTGTGACTACATTTTCAAAAAGAGCACTGTGGGTGGCTGGATGGTAAGTATGAATGAAGGAGGCCTCTCATGAACCTTAGGGGAAAGAGGGTGGTATATGATAAACTCTTTTTGTGGATATACTCAAAACGGTAAACATACTATATACAGGTACAGGAGGACTCTTCTCTCTCCTTCTCTACTCATATCCAGCAGATTGCCAAGACCTGTCGTTTCTTTCTTTACAACATCCGTAAAATCCGCCCCTTTCTTTCTGAGCACTCTACCAAAACCCTCATCCACACCCTTGTCACCTCTCGTTTAGACTACTGCAATCTGCTTCTTGCTGGCCTCCCACTTAGTCACCTCTCCCCTCTCCAGTCGGTTCAAAACTCTGCTGCTCGTCTCATCTTCCGCCAGGGTCGCTTTACTCATACTACCCCTCTCCTCAAGACCCTTCACTGGCTCCCTATCCGTTTTCGCATCCTGTTCAAACTTCTTCTACTAACCTATAAATGTACTCACTCTGCTGCTCCCCAGTATCTCTCCACACTCGTCCTTCCCTACACCCCTTCCCGTGCACTCCACTCCATGGATAAATCCTTCTTATCTGTTCCCTTCTCCACTACTGCCAACTCCAGACTTCGCGCCTTCTGTCTCGCTGCACCCTACGCCTGGAATAAACTTCCTGAGCCCCTACGTCTTGCCCCATCCTTGGCCACCTTTAAATCTAGACTGAAAGCCCACCTCTTTAACATTGCTTTTGACTCGTAACCACTCGCCTCCACCTACCCTCCTCTCTTCCTTCCCGTTCACATTAATTGATTTGATTACTTTATTTATTTTTTGTCTATTAGATTGTAAGCTCTTTGAGCAGGGACTGTCTTTCTTCTATGTTTGTGCAGCACTGCGTATGCCTTGTAGCGCTATAGAAATGCTAAATAGTAGTAGTAGTAGTAGTACATAAGTGTTGCCATACTGGGACAGACCGAAGGTCCATCAAGCTCAGCATCCTGTTTGCATAAGTGGCCAATCCAGGCCACAAGCACCTGGCAAGATCTCGAAACTGTACAATACATTTTATGCTGCTTATCCCAGAAATAAGCAATAGATTTTCCCCAAGTCCATTTCAATAACAGCTTATGGACTTTTCTTTTAGGAAGCTATCCAAACCTTTTTTAAACCTTGCTATGCAAACTGCTTTTACCATATTTTCTGGCAACAAATTCCAGAGTTTAATTTACACGTTGCATGAAGAAACTTTTTCTCCAATTTGTTTTAAATTTACTATGTTGTAGCTTCATTGCATGCCCCCTAGTCCTAGTATTTTTGGAAAGAGTAAACAAGTGATTCACATCTACCCGTTCCACTCCACTCATTATTTTATACCTCTATCATATCTCCCCTCAGCTGTCTTTTCTCCAAGCTGAACAGCCCTAGCCATATCAACTTTTCCTCATAGGGAAGTCGTCCCATCCCCTTTATCATTTTCATTGCCTTTCTAGGTAGGAATAAGTGGCTTGCCCAGAGTCACAAGGAGATGCAGCGGGAAATGAACCCGGTTCCCCTGGATCTCAGGCCACTGCACCAACATTAGGCCCGGAACTAGGTCTTCTTCCTATGCGGTGATAAGCTCTAGTTGCACAGAGATGTACCTTGACAGAACTTATTTTGTGGTCAGACTCAGAACATGCTCAGTTTTTGTGTCAGTCACGAAAAGCAATCTAGGGTCCTGCTCTCAAACCTCAAACTGTAAATGGAAGGTCTGCCAACATCATCTAGTGGATTGCTTTCTAGAAGAGAGATGTACTCAGGACACTGAAATGAAGAGATACTACTAAACCTTACATTCAAGCCATTGGAGGAAGTGACATCATGGCTCTGGATGGCAGCCTGATCCCTTAGCTTCTGCTTCCCCACTAATTTAACTTGCTCAATCCCTTGCCATCTGCCTTTGCATTAGCCTTAGCTCTGCTTCTGAAGTGCTGAAGAGACAATATTATGGCTTCCCGAAATAATCAACTACTAAGGAGGGCGGTAAGTTCCCTCATAAGCCGGGACCCAAACCCTCCTCATGCCATGCGTCCCCAGGCCCCGATTCTCTGTCTTGAGTCAGTCCTTGCAGTTGGTGGCTAAACATCAGGAAGCCACCTCCTCTCACAGTGTCTTTCAAGGTTTTAAGCGCTATTTCATGGAAATGTGCCAAAAGATGAAAGGTATGCGGGATGAGATTTTGAAGAAAATTAAGACTGTGAACAAGGACCATAGAGATTTGGGTGCAAGAGAGGAGGACTTGGAGACCCGCAGTGATGAGCATACTGAGGCCCTAGAAACACAGCACACTCATACAGGCTCTCTGTGTATGTAATATGAAGATATGTTGTTTGAACTTGATGATAAGAAGAATGGGGAGGGGGGGTGGGCGGCAGAAAAATCCGAGAGTCTGTGGAGTGCCTGAGGCGACAGGAGTGGTGGATGTTCCTGCCACTGTGCAGCTGCTTTGCACTCAGATTCTTGGCAGAGATGCGGATGCAGTCCTGGTTGAGCTTGAGTACACAGGTTTGTCCAGTAGGCTGTGAAGGAGCACATCTATCAGCAAGCTAATCAAAAGGGCGCTTTACATTATAAGGATACTCTGGATCGAGTATTAAAGGATCTTTCTGCTTTTACTTTGCTTAAGTGGAAAGATTTTAAACCAGTGTTGGAGATTTTACAAAAGGAAAAGATTTCATACAGTTGGAGCTTCCCCTTTGCCTTGTCTTTTGTGTTTGCAGGCAAAACTCACCAAGTGAAAACCACCTGAGGCTTTGTGGATACTGCAGGGATTGGAGGGAGTTCTTCCCTCATCTACATCAATGGTGCCTCCAACTACTTGCGCTAAATTTCAACAGTGGCAGCGTGTCCTGGATAAAGCGCAAAAGATAATGTGGTTCCCTTCTGCTGGGATTTGTTGAATTTTGACTTCTCCGTAATGTCAATTCATCTCGATACCTGTTGATTGTTAAATTTGGAGCTGCTGTTTTTCTCCTTTGAAGTGATATCCTTCTTTCTTGGGGTGTACTTTTACTGTTTGTAAAAGTGGGCTTGAGATCTTGCTTCAGGGATGCTCTCTATTGTATTCAGTTATTTACACTATTAAGAAGCATGTGTGACTGTGTGAATTGCTGTGTTATTTGAACTCTGTTTTGTGCAAGGGATTTATTTTGCTTTATTTTCTTCTTGCATTGTGGGTGGAGGGGTTAGATGGACTGGGGTTGAGGGTCAGAACCTCTATTTACTTGCAATGTGGGCTTTTGGCTTGCATTTGTAGGTGGTGGGTTTTGGGCTTGGGGGGGATTCTAGGCAGCAGGGTTTATATTTTTGTCAGTTGGAACAGTGTTTTTATGGGGAAGGGGATGGTACTACTATGGTTCTTTAATGGTGGGGGAGGGAATCTTTTTATATTCTGAGTGGGTTGCTTATTTTCTTCTGGGGGTAAGGAAGTTTTTTTACCCCCATCAACTGTGTCATTTATTTGCTTTTATATTGTTGTTAGGGCTGCTTCAGGGGCTACACAATGATCTTTTACTGCCAAAATATGGTGAATATGTATTAATGAAAACAAAAGTACAGAAAACTGCAACCATTGGTCTTCTAAAATATGTTGAAAAAAACAGCTCAATTGCATAAACGAAAAGGAGTGGTAACGCCGTTCAGACACCCTCTTCACTCCGATAGTGCCAAAAAACAAACAAACATTTTTTGTGTTCATTGAATTTATGCTCAACTTGTTGTAGTAGTTTTTGTATAAAAAACTTTATTTGAGGAAGTACTGTGATTGTTACATATACACCTATATAAATCAAGCATAAACTAGGTATTCTATTATAAAACTATCCAAATCAACCCACAATAAACTAGTTTGGTCTAGGTTGATTTTCTACAAATTCTGCAGCATCCAAGCTTTGACAACTTTATAAAAATGAGACAAATCCTCTATTAATCTGAAAAGTAAACGGTGAAAAGAGTACCAATAATACCATAGTTTTTATTGAGTTGCGCAATACCAGAGACAATACAGGCTAAAGCAGGCTCGTCCAACTTCAGGCCTCGAGGACTGCAAAGAGGCCTGGTTTTCAGGATATCCCTACTTGAATTCACACAGTGTTCAGAAATGGTTTTTATACATATGAAACGAAGGCACACTGTTTCTCACTAATTAATTACAAACATTCCATGAGACACCATCTGGTCTACTAACTTCCCTATTTTGTTGGGGTCTGATTGTTCACACACCCCTAGCATAAGCTTTGTTTATAATTACTACTGACCTTAAGTTCCACACCCTCTAACTTTCTTCAAGCTAAACCAATTTCTTCATTTCTATTCTGTACAAAATATTTTAACCCTTAATATACTTTTAAAACTCCATCAGCGACATGATTCTGGGGTGTCTGTCCTGGACTCCAACACTCAAAGGAATTAGAACTTCAGCTAAAATAAGGTCATATACACAGTGGCTGAAATTAAAATTTTACAGTCCTACACACATTGCAGCATAATTCAAAAGACACAAACTTATCTGGTCCCTCTGTATGAACAATATCTCTATAGTGCCACTGAGGTTTATCTGGTAATATCTATTTAACTTCTTTTTATCTATTACATATAAGTGTTCTCTTTCAAAGCACTAAGACTTACAAAGTTACATAGAGGGGCATAATCAAACGAGGCACCCAAGTTTTCCTGAGGATGTCCTCGCCGGACGTCCTGGCGAAGGGGCGGGGAAACCCGTATTATCGAAACAAGATGGGCGTCCATCTTTCATTTTGATAATATGGCCGGGGATGCCCAAATCGCAACATTTAGGTCAACCTTAGAGATGGTTGTCCCCGGTTTTCAGCAATAATGGAAACCGAGAACGCCCATCTCAGAAACGAACAAATGCAAGCCCTTTGGTCGTGGGAGGAGCCAGCATTCGTAGTGTACTGGTCCCCCTCACATGCCAGGACACCAACCGGGCACCCTAGAGGGCACTGCAGTGGACTTCAGAAATTGCTCCCAGGTGCATAGCTCCCTTACCTTGGGTGCGGAGCCCCCCAAAAACCCCACAAAACCCATAACTGTACAACACTACCATAGCCCTTACAGGTGAAGAGGGGCACCTACATGTGGGTACAGTGGGTTTCTGGTGGGTTTTGAAGGGCTCACATTTACCACCACAAGTGTAACAGGTGTGGGGGGGGGGGGGGGGAATGGGCCTGGGTCCACCTGCCTGAAGCGCACTGCACCCACTAAAACTGCTCCAGGAACCTTCATACTGCTGTCAGGGAGCTGGGTATGACATTTGAGGCTGGCAAAAAATATTTTTAAAGTTTTTTTTTAATGGTGGGAGGGGGTTAGTGACCACTGGGGGAGTAAGGGGAGGTCATCCCCGATTCCCTCCAGTGGTCATCTGGTCAGTTCAGACACCTTTTTGAGGCTTGGTTGCAAGAAAAAAATGGACCAAGTAAAGTTGGCCAAGTGCTCGTCAGGGACACCCTTCTTTTTTCCATTATCGGCCAAGGACACCCATGTGTTAAGCACGCCCCAGTCCAGCCTTCACTATGCTTCCGACATGCCCCAGGGGACTTTGGTCGTCCCCGCGACGGAAAGCAGTTGGGGACGCCCAAAATCGGCTTTCGATTATGCCGATTTGGCCGACCCTGGGAGAAGGACGCCCATCTCCCGATTTGTGTCGAAAGATGGGCGCCCTTCTCTTTCGAAAATAAGCCTGATAGTAACCTAGGTAACTTTGTAAGTCTATGTGCTTTGAAAATTTAGCCTCAGTGCCAAACTAATGACAAAACCTTGTTCCACTGTAGTTATGTGACAGTGAATGTATACTCCACAGCTGGGTGAGTGGAGTTAAACTACTGTTTCAGTGCATAAGGACTAGGCCTCAGCTGATACCTGTAGTATACCAAGAACAGCCTGGGACAATATATGTTACCATATCTTCTTGGAGTAGTCCTCTCAGAGTTCTACAGTCCCTTGCTCAGGATGCTCACAATAAAAGGATTAGAAACAAAAAGCTCCAACTCACCACCTTCAAAATACTTTCTGTTAGCTCCTTTTCTTGCTGTATCTGATTCAGTCTTAAGATTAGAAAGAGAAGAAAATGATAAAAGGATATATATATACACACACACACACCCCTCAACCAAATATAGAATGAGAATATTTCCAATATAAAATCAGATTTAAATTACTGTCAAATGCAGAAATGTGGTACAGTTTCCAATATACAATACAATATACAATCACTACAGAAATATTCGCATTAAAATAAGATTTACCTTTTATTAGAACATTTCTGAAAAAAAAAAAAACAGGCTTTGAAAGGAAGAACAATGAACGTGTTGCTAATCTGCAGGAATCCCATTCCACAATTTAGGACCCTCAACTCCACATACTTTACTAGAAGTTGATATTAATTTAATTCCATCAGGGATTTGTAGGAAATTATGCTTTGATGACCTCAGTGCTCAAGACGGTTCATATGGAAATAACCATTTCTTTAGATATACAGAACCCTCTAGATACAAGGTACAGGGCACTAAGGACAGTTTCTCATCAACAAACAGGTAGTCTATTCAGGAGTAAGTCTGGTGCAGTGAAGAATAGAATGTTTTAATCTTTCACAGGCATCTATCAGTCCCAAGTACTTAACTGTGAATCACATACTCTTTGCCTGGGTAATATCCCCCACAGAACAGACCCCAGTAGAGTTCAGCTCAGGAGTGATGCAAGTATTGACGTCTTCCCCCCAAAATTAGCAGACCTTTTGCAAACACTGGCAGGGAGATCTTCAGATCTACACAAAAGGCTGCTTGGTCCTCACTGGATGCATATATGCAGGTGAATGTATAAACCAAACCCCTCAGCGATACATTGGCAAAAAAGGGTCTGGCCTGCAGGGTCTCTTTGAACCTGGAGCACCTCCAGGTCTGGAGCGTTACAAAACAAAAGGGCAATAGCCCTGCACTTTCTAGCCCTACAGTTTGAAGCAAATATAGCCAACTTATATAGCTCCTGTCCATCATAAGAACGTAACAGCCATACTGAGTCAGATCAATGGTCCAGATAGCCCAGTATCCTGTTTCCAACTGTGACCAATCCAGATCACAGGTACTTGGCAGAAACCCAAACAGTAGCAACAGTGGCTTTCCCATGCCTCATTAGCAGAATATGGACCTTTCCTCCAAGAATCTGTCCAAGCTTTTTTTTAAACCCAGTTACGCTAACTGCTGTTACCACATCAAAAGTCTGCAATGCTGAGGTTTTAGGTGCCACAGATTCTCTATTGGATTTGCTCTGGGAATGAAATAGGCCTCTCGTGGATATTTTCTTCCACTGGCGCTTTGGTGTTGTGCTCAGGATCATTGTCATGCTGAGAGATGAATCACCTCCCTTGTCCCAGGGACTATGCAAACTAGAAAAGGTTTTCTTCCAGGATCTGCCTATACTTTCTCTTGATTTTCTCAAGGCTTCCTGCTCCCGCTACTGCAAAGTATTCTCAAAATAAAATGTTGCCACCACCATGCTTTGCTATAGGGATGGTGATGAGCTGTATTTTATGCTACAAATATTGCTTAGCATTGAGGCCACAACATTCCAATTTGGTCTCATCAGACAAAACCTACTCCAACATAGGGGACTCTGTACATAAGTGTTTCTTTGCAATTATCATCCAGCATATTATATGGATTTTCTTTAGAAGTGGCATCTTTCTTGTAACCTTCCCACACAGGAATGTTTTGGAGTAATCTTGAAATTGTTGAACAGTTAATATTTTCTTCAGTCTCAGAGACCTTTGCATTTCTATTAATCTTAGACTTCAGCAATCCACAGCTACTAACTATAGAGGGACTTCCTGATCAAGGCAATGTCCTGGTAGTGCCAAACTGTTTCTTCATTTGGCAGCTGATAGACTCAGTGAGACAGCATTCCCTTTTCATCTATGTGGAAATGGTCTCTTTTTAATTAACTGTAAACTTTTATCAAGGTCATTATTTTAAAGGGAAGGTAAAAAGAGATTTGGAATTAAGAAAATAGATTACAACAGGATATACTCATGTTTTTGTTTGAACTGATTGAATAGATATTGCTTATCTTACTACATGCTGTTGAGATCAGTATACTGCGGTTTTGTTCCTAATTGGAACTAAGGGCTTTTATATGAGTATATCCATAACTATTAATAATGTTCTCAATATTGTTTTTAAGTGTTGGTTTATTATTTACAAGGATTTATAAGCTGTAATTTAGATATGTTTTACATAGTTATTTACCACATATTTTAATGTATATATTTGTTTTTATAACCTTGTATATGTATTAGTTTAATGCACGAATGATAAAGTCTTTGTTACTACTGATATTATTTTATATCTATATATAGATATAAAAGGCAACCCCAACGTTCTGAAGCCTCCACGGAAGTTGAGGCGCCCGAGATATCCGGTGTGCCCTGGAGTGTCTGCACCGCCCTCGCGTCAAAACGTCATGACGCATCAAAACATCATGACGTCGAGGGCGGAGCTATTGACACTCGAGGGCCGAAACGGCCCACAGCGAACAAGGCAGCAAGTAGCTTCGAGGGACGGAGGGAGGGCCAACAAGGCAAGTAGCTTCGACGGACGGAGGGAGGGCGAACAAGGCAAGTAGCTTCGAGGGACGGAGGGAGGGGGCCCCTTGCTAGCGCCCGTTTCATTCCGCTCAGAAACGGGCATTTTTTCCTAGTATATTCATAATGTGAAATAGCATTTCTGTGTGTATTATCATTTGTTTTATAGTCTGTAATTTATACCTGGTTGATTTTATCTTTCTTTCAGTGATCAAGTTTGTTTTCAGTCTTTAAAGTTTATCCCTTGATGCAGCCTGAAGGTGAAACATGGCTATGTCGGGATTCAACAACGACTTTTACTTTTTTAAAGACTTTTGAGGTAATACTTTTGTTTTCTACCTGTGTAGTTCTATTATTATCAAGCCTCTGAGTTCTGTTCATAGATCCAGCTGGGACAGGTACAAGGGTTCTGGAGAGTAGAGGTGGTTCATGATGGATTACATTTAGAAATCTGTGTTATTCCAAGTAGCATGTTGCAGGTGGGGTGTGTACAGAGTCAGCACGTGCCCTGCTTCCTTTTATGGTTACATTCTCCTAAATAAAGTGATCCAAATTTAAGAGGTGGGGGGGGGGGGGGGGGGGCAAGGGACAAAAAAACATCAAGGCAGCATTCTATTCTTGCATTGTCAATGTGACATCGTTATCCATATTCCTTTAACCAATAAAAACATTTGAAACAAATAAAAATACAAAGAAACAATTTCTGAGACAATGCTCAAACTCTGTTTTAGATTCAGATCAGACTTACACACTTAACTGAGGTGGACCTGTTTTCACTTGTTTCACAGGAAAACTGCTCTGGACAATAGTCCTAACGGCCCTGTTACAAGACAAGAGAGAACAAAGACAATGCACATTTAGGTGAATAATCATCATGTAAGAAAAGCTCTAGCACCATAAGACATAAAACAGGCATGTCAGCCACAGGCATCATATGGCAGTGAATCTCTATTAAAAGGAAACCAAAGACAATTCATTTACAGGTAAAAGATGCTCAAATCTATAAGAGAAGCTGTAGCCTCAGGATGCTGGCCTTGATGGACCTTTGGTCTGTCCCAGTATGGCAATATTTATGTACTTAAGGCCGAACCTTGCGGAACTCCTGAGGAAATAGCTTTCCATGCAGAGATATCAGAATTTGTCTTAACTTGAAATGATCTGTTCTCAAGAAAGGATTGGAACCAATTCAAAACTGATTTTCCAAAAAAAGCTTTCCGAGACATCCAATGTGACCATAAAATATTGTTTCCCATCATCAGACCCCATTTGATCTTGTCAAGTGTCGATACTAACAAGTTTCTCTATTATGCTTTGGTCTAAATCCAAACTTGATGCAAGTCCAATAAATTGTTCATCCTGAAGCTGCTGAATACCACCATTTCTAAAACCTTTGCCAAGAATGGGATTGAAGACACTGGACAATAATTAGTTGGAACATACACATCCAATTCCTTACTTTTTTAAAAGTGGAGTAACTGATGCTGTCCAACATAGTGGGCATTAACCCCTCAAATAATGATCTATTAATTGACATACTAATTATTCCAGTAAATGAATCTCTCATAGCTTTGAAAACAGCAACAGGACATCCAATTTACAAAAGGTATTATTTAAATTTGAAATTTTACATATTTGTTTTTAAGATACCGGGGTAAATCATCCCACTTTATTCCAAAATTAAAATCAGACTCTGGCAATGGTAATTGATCTCAGCTGCTGGTTCACTTCTCTGATCAAGTTTCATATTTCATGGGTGAGTTTAGTAACTAAGAGGTCCTCTTTTATAAGATGTGGTGAAATCTGGGCTTAGCACATTCTAATATGGGACTTTCCTGCATGCTAATTCCAGATATGCCACAACATTAAAGTTGAACATTTTATTTTTCACAGGCCGTGCCCTAATGTTCCCATTAGAATGCAACACATGCAAAAAAAACAAGGGAGCACTTACTGCCTTCTACTTAAGATGCGCTAAGTGCTCCCACTTTAACCCTGCGCTTCCAGTTAGTCCATGCTATTGAAAATGCTAGTAGGAACACCCACTCTCTGCTCATGATACACACCTACTAAAAAATATTTAAAAAAAAACAAAACAACAACAACCAGTGAGCACACGCTTAGCGTGCACAACAGGCAAATACCTGTTTTTCCTGTGCTAAGTGACCGTTAGGGCTTAATACCCTTTAGTAAAAGGGACCCTAAATAATTGACGGGAAACATGAGCAGAGACAATAACCAGTCATGTTACATCAAATCCTGGCTGAGAAAGAATGTGGGATGAAAATTAAAAATGGAGGAAAGGGTTGAAGGAGTGGAGGAGTGGCCTAGTGGTTAGGGTGGTGGACTTTGGTCCTGGGGAACTGAGTTTGATTCCCACTTCAGGCACAGGCAGCTCCTTGTGACTCTGGGCAAGTCACTTAACCCTCCATTGCCCCATGTAAGCCGCATTGAGCCTGCCATGAGTGGGAAAGCGCGGGGTACAAATGTAACAAAAAAAAAAAAGTCACAAGGAATCCAACTGCACCCCATCCTCCTTCCACAGATATTTTTGAGAATCACTATGGATGTAGAGAGAATAGACCATTAAAAGTAAACTCCATGCTGGAAACTGGAGTAGGCTTAACCACCCAAGAGAAAAAAAAACATACCATGGCTGGACAACCTTTACTACACTGAAATTTACTCACCATAAAAAAATTGCTCTACTGCTCCCAAGAGCATCTACAGAGTAGTGATACCCTAGAGCAAGTAATTTTCCACAAATACTTGCAAGGACTGATGGGATGGTGGAAACATGACCTGGTGGCACCACAAGCCATGGGATAGCCAAAAGCTAATCTGCAAAGATAAACAGTTACAACTCTAAGAGCAATGGGCTTTCAAGAAAGCATTAGAACAGGGAGGGGATGACCAAATATTCATATTCGATTTGATTTGGCCCTGAATATATTATTTGTATTCAGCCAAACATGATTTTTTATTTATTTTTTTTATTTTTGTTACATTTGTACCCCGCGCTTTCCCACTCATGGCAGGCTCAATGCGGCAGGCAATGGAGGGTTAAGTGACTTGCCCAGAGTCACAAGGAGCTGCCTGTGCCGGGAATCGAACTCAGTTCCTCAGTTCCCCAGGACCAAAGTCCACCACCCTAACCACTAGGCCACTCCTCAATCTGGTTTTCTACTGTGCTAAATCCTACTGAAATAAACACTTGATCACCGATTTCACATTGCTTCTTTTATTAACTGTTACGTTAAAGCTCAATGCCCATTATTTTGTATTCAGTATTTGTATTCGGCCGAATAGTAAAATATGCTATTCAGTACAGCTCTACTTATAACCCGAACAGCAGTGGGCTTTACAGCAAGAGAAGGTTACCTACACAGGAGTGACCATAGTTAAAAAAAAAACCTTTATTGAGCATGGAGAAGCCAACTTTCAATCAATGGTTTCACTAGTTTTGATAGCTATGAGGATTATTAGAAAACTTGGCAATAAAGATGTGGAAAGGGATTGAGTATTGAATTTACTACTGCTATTGTAAAATGACAAAACCTGAAAGAAAAAAAAAACAACCAAGGGAGGCCAATAGAGTTTGAGCATACTTGAGACAGTTACAGAGGGCAATAATAGGAAAGGGGGTTGGAAGTTTGCACAGAACAGATAAACTGCCAGAACCAGCCAGTTGGGGTTTCAAGATATCCCTATAGAATATGCATTACAGAATTTTGCACATAATGGCAGTAAGAAGTCATTCAAATCGCTCTCATGAATGTCACTATGGATATACTGAAAACCAGATTGGCTGGTGGCCCCTCAGTACAGGTTTGGGATCCACTAACAAAGAACATGGGAGTGAGGAGGTGGTATTGAACATATAAATTCGCTTACTAAATGCATTTACCTCCCCAAGTGGAAAAATCAAAACCGGGAAGAATGAGTGGGCCAACTAGTCTTTCTGCTCTCATTTTCTATATTACTGTCATCAAATACAAGGTAAGGTACTGTACTAACTGCATTTGGACCAAAGCTTACCGTTCAATCAGTAGGATATGTTTGATAACAAGCTGCTTTGGCTTTAGGAATAGGAGTTTCCCTTTAACCCCAGACAAATTGGAAAGTGACTTGTCATCCTTGCTCTCTGTAATGAGACCTGCAAGTTTACTACCCACAGCCTTTGTTTTAAAGCAAAAGGGATTAGAAGTCAGACTGAATGTTCCAAATATCAGCAAAAAACTAGCACAAGTAAAGATTTCCAGTCAAATTGGTGCTTGAACCCTCCCTCCCCCAGGTCACAACAAAGGAATAGCCACAGAATGGGAAGCTACAATTTCAAACGAGACTTCTAAAAGGCATCTCTGATACAGAAATCGCCATTCTTTCAAAATAATCAAAACTTTTCAAGTCACAGCAAGTAGCAAATAAATAGAGAAAATTCAGCATAATCTTGACACTAATACGAAGCCTGTAAAAACTGCCACAGAATCCTAACAGCAAAAGAAACAAAATATTTCAAAATCCAAACATTTTGGCACTTTCTCCAATGTCATCTGGGACCTTTAAAAAGAATTGGGATATATGACTCGTTATCCATGGAGGAATGAAGAACGACCACCAGTGAACACTCATTCTGATCAGTAACAGAACAAGACTAATGTGATAAGGGGGGTAATAAAGACAATCCTTCAGAAGGGAAGAGTTCAGTGCAGGATAATTCACAGCATTGCAATGACTCTATAGGTTCCTGTACCTGCGACTTTTGCCCAAAATATTACAAATGACACAATACTAAAGAAAATGACAATCTGGTACCAACATATCCATTTACACCATGGACTAGGCAGACACACAAAGCTTTCTGAAGTGTGCTACAATTAGGCTGCAGAGTTTGATTCTAATATTTTTGATTGCACACGAGTACAGCTGCAACACTATAATAATAATAAAAATGAAGAACAGCACATGGTTTATCCACTTCTTAAATTTCAGCACCAACTCCATTTTAGCCACATCAAAGTTCCTGGAAAGGGACCTGTGTCTCCCAAGGTAAACAAGAGAAAGAAGAGGTAGAGCTTCTGACCAGCGGTTGTAGAGCAGGATGGCCATGGCAGTGGTTGGAGGTAAGCTGGACAGGTCCATATCCGCATGCTTTGTGCTGGGAGGAACCTTACTCGCACATAGCAGCTCGTTCAGCAGCATGTTCAGGACAGGCACAGAGAGGCTGCAGGGGAGAGAAAAGGACACAGAGGTTTAGTTTGCACTGTAGATAACCTAAAAAAACAACAAACAAACAAAAAACGCACATGGGTCTCAAGGACTTTCAAACATTTGCTGCAGCTTTTGTCAAACACTGGGGTACTAATTATTTTTTACCCAAAACTTTAAAGTAGAAGTACTTGACTGTTTTTTTTTGTTTTTTTTGGGGGGGGGGGGGGGGTCCACATCCCTTTAACTGAGCAATGAAACCCTCCCACCCTCTTCCCAAACTACATGTCCACTAGTGACTACTGGCAACTACAGATCGCTAATTGTTAGCCAGTAACAGTGCTACCAACATGATGCTAAAATTACAGAGGTACACAGTTATACTACCAATAACTGTCCTAATAACTGCCTTCAGTCTGTCTAGAAACTGCCTCACATTTCAAAACCCTTCTCTGCACCCCGTTCTAACTACTTCCCGCACCCCTTGGGTGTGAGGGTACCACTGGATAAGAACCCCTGTTTTAAAGCAGTTTTAGCAACAAATGTTTAAACTTGTTTAAGTGACCGTTAAACTAGATCATCAAGATCCCCCTCCTTTATTTTCAGTTTCTAAGGAGATTTTTACACCTTTCCACTTAACCATTCTCACCTCTAGGAACCCAAGTAAACCAGCCTGCTCCTGTGCTTTAGTACAGCCACAGCACTGAGGTGTGCACTCTGAGCCCCACACAGCCACAGTGACATTTCCATTTCACTAGGAAGCACTTTCATAAAAGGCAGCATCAAATTACAATTTGTCTACCTGGAGTTAGCACAGTCTGATTCATGGGCTGATGCTCAAAACCTAACGCCAGTGGTAGAGCCGATTAGTGCTGGACCAGTGCCAGCTTTAGGGTGCGCAGGATGTTCAGAGGGCAACAACGATGGAGACAATGTGTGCGCCATAAATGGCTGCAAATAATATTAAAATGTAGTCAGACAGATGCAAATGAGGTTATCAGCTATTCCCTCCCATGCTCAGAGAAACAGTGCACAAAAAAACACTACTCTACTGCTGGAAACGTAACACCAGGTCAGAGCTGAGGTTAGAATATTTGAAGAAAGAATTTCTCAAAGAAGGATTGTCTTTTCTGAAGTCCAGAAAATCTAAAACATTCTGAGCACAAAAAATGTCATCATCCCCTTGAAGACAAACTGGTCATTGTAGCAGTATTTCAGAAAATTTACTTCCTTGAGCATCAGGTTAAAAAATGTGACCAAGAAATCCAACCGAAGAATGTCTCTGTAGATCTGGCCCTCTTGCTCTCATAATCCATAGTAGATTTTTGTTTTCTGTACATGGGCTCCCTGCTCCCCAGTTTGACTGGGAATGCACACAAGAGCTGTGCTTACCACACAGCTCTTGTGCACATGTGCCAGGCAGGTTCCTCCCCCTTGACTTCCCAATGCTCAATGTTACAGCACACATATAGTTTGCAAGTTATTAGTGTTGAACATTAAGAAGTTATTTTGCTTCGCTGTTCCTGCAGTATTTCCCAGCACTATTCCCTACAGCACTGGAGTTTTGAGAATCAGCCCATCAGTGTTTAAACGCCAAAACATTTGTTCCATTAAATCCCAGTGTTAAAAAACAAAACAAAACATATCTGTAGCAAAAAGGGACTTTATATGCCTGTTAAAATTTGTTATTATGTGCATGGACTTTCACCTACTCCAGTGAGTGCTCCCTCATCTTGAAGCTCCAATCTGCCTTGCTAGTGTTATTTCTGACTTGTGCATAATTCTGCAGTCCTTGGCAACCTAGGAGGCTTCTCTTTGTGTCAGCCAAGACTGAAATCTGATGCCTTAATGCAAATGGACGTCTGGTCTGACTGTTGCTCTACAGCAGGACTTCCCAAATGGGGG
Organism: Microcaecilia unicolor; assembly: GCF_901765095.1. Classification (NCBI taxonomy): domain Eukaryota; kingdom Metazoa; phylum Chordata; class Amphibia; order Gymnophiona; family Siphonopidae; genus Microcaecilia; species Microcaecilia unicolor. The sequence continues at coordinate 543,205,758 of NC_044031.1, forward strand.
GGGGTAGGGGTGTCACAAAACCCACAATTGAAGACATGACCTGGGCCAGCTGGTAACAGAAACATCATCAGCCTGCAAGCACTCTGAGACTTGAATGCTTGCTGTGGCCACGATAATTGAGTTACAGCCACAAAAGGTTTGATGAGTGCTGCTCTAGGGTATGTAACCTTGCCATGTTCTATACATGTGATAATGTTACATATTGTTGCTGGTTGGGAAGCCAGTGCTCTGAACTACGACAAAGGAACGCAGCATTCAAGGTTCTGGTAGAAGCCCTACACCTAATGAAAGCATCTGTGCTACAGTTTATGAACAGAATGTTTGATATTCCTAGAACTGAAACTCGTACCTTTTTTCAAGTGTATCCAAGTCCCACTTCAAATGTGCTGCCACTTTCAGAGCCAGCAGCTTTAATGTGCGGTTTCTCTTGTTGTCAGCTGGAGGCTGAACCTGGTTCTGTTCATTCACTGAAGGCTTAGAAGCTTGTTCCAAAAACTGAACTATAAGCATTACTGGTGGAGGGTCTAATGGTGGGAGAAACAAGGGAGGGGGAAGTTAACAACTTACCAATAAGTTACATTCATGCTCAGGACAACTGTAATCAACATCTACAGATATATTTCCCATTTCTAAAGATGCTGGGGATGGCACACTTAACACTGCTTATACTTTAGCCAAAAAATAATCCAGTGCTAGGTGATGAGGTAACAGACTTCTTCAGTTTGCTTTAGGACAGTAAAGGTGGCAATGCCTAGGCATGCTACATTAACTGCTGGGGTGATAAAGACAGTGGGTGTAATTCATGAGAACGTTTTGACAACCAATCAATAACTGAGGTCCTTATGGAATCAATTAATCTACTTATTAGATCTCCCAGGCAGATGTCAGTTCACATTATCCACAAGTCAGGAAAAGGGGAAAACAATGCTGTACTTAACCATAGACCCCTAGGTCAGCATGGCAATACTCTATGCTATTCTATATAAAGAAACTCTAGGGAAAGGCAGTCACTTATGTTCTTTGCCAATTCAGCATTTGTTGTGAACTTGCGGTCATTCATCTAGCAAACGGTAGTGCACAGAAACAGCGTTAGTGTGCACTGCTAATAAGGTTCTCAGTTAATACCATAAGTCACAGTAAGATTCTCCATTTGCATACACAACTACAAAGTTAAGCATGGTATGAAATCTGCTGTATATTTTTAAGATATGATGTTGTATTTATATGTGAACAGCCATGGGTGGGAGAGTTCAGAATAGTGCAGAATGGGAAGAAATTGCGATGATTCAAGATGGGTGAGTAGAAGAATAAGATCCCTGCCCCGCCTCACTACCTCCCCCCCCCCCCCCCCCCCAGAATCCCAGGCAGAGGTCAACCAAAGGTGAGAGTTCAGAACAGCGTCACTGACTAAAGAAAAAAAAAAACCTATCAGGTAAGTAACGTAGTAAATGATGGCAGATAAAGACCTGCACGGTCCATCCAGTCTGCCCAACAAGATAAACTCATTTTACACGGTATGCGATACTTTATACGTATACCCGTGTTTGATTTGTCCTTGTTCTTCTCAGGGCACAGACCCTAGAAGTCTGCTCAGCAATGTTCTCGTACTAAAAGTTCTGAAGCCAATGTTGAAGCCCCTTAAAGTGTACACTCTAGCCCATCCATATCTATTCAGTCACAATCAGGGCATAGACCGTAGAAATCTGCCCAGCACTGGTTTTGCTTCCCAATTACTGGTGTTGCCACCCAATCTCCACTAAGATTCTGTGGATCCATTCCTTCTAAACAGGATTCCTTTGTGTTTATCCCACATATTTGAATTCCAATCCCATGCAATTTCTCCTTTCATAACATCAGTTCCACTGCTTTGAATGAATGGGCTATACCGAAGCAGATCTATTGGATGAGGGTAGACAAGGCCCCTCCGAATGATAGCTCTGCCAAAGTCCAAACAGGCTCTGGCCAGCACATCCATTCTGTAGAGCTTATCAAAAGGAATAAAGCAATGACCAAGTCGCTGCTCTGCAGATCTCCTCAGGGGACACTGCCCGGGCTTCCACCCAGCGCTGCGTACATCTAGTAGTGCTATAGAAATGATAAGTAGTAGTAGGAAACAGACTGAGCCCTAGTAGAGTGGGCCTTGAGCCCGAGGCACCGGATGATTTCTACTGATGTAAGCTGCCTTAATCCACCTTGCAATGGAGGCCTTTGCGGCCACCTGGCCCATCCAAGATCCATGGAAATATACAAAGAGGTGATCCAAAAGATGAAACTGACTTGTCTCTCTGAGGTACCTGAGCAATATCCTACAGACATCCAGCTTGTGAAGTCTCCGATCCTCCGGTGATGATCTCTGAACCATGAAGGGCAAACAAACCTCCCGATTCACATGGAAAAGACACCACCTTTGGAAGAAAGGATGGAACTATGCGAAAGGACACAAAATCCTCAGAGGAGAGCTAGGGGTCTGGACACGACAGGGCCTGCAAATCCGAGACCCTTCTACCAAAGGCGATACTATCAAGATGGTGTTTTTAGTGGCTAAGATCCTTAATGGAAGCCAAGCGCAGAGGCTTGAACGGGGCCTCGAACAGCGCCCGGACAAGATTGAGATCCCGAGAAGGAAAGGAAGGACGAAGAAGGGGATGAAGATGTGCCGCCCCTTCAGAATAACTGAGGCACTTCTCTGTGCAAGGCCAGAAAGATGACCTTCATCTTCCTCTGAAAGAAGGACAACGCAGCCACCTGCCTACCAGGGGATGCACTATCCTGTCACAACGAGGATACATCTCCAAAAACTTCTGCCCAGGCGGGAAGAGTTAGGACAGTTGTTGTAGTTGGTGATTCGAATAGGCATGTAGATAGCTGGGTGTCTGGTGGATGTGAGGATCGCTTGGTCACTTGTCTGACTGGTGCGAAGGTGGCAGCCCTTGCACGTCATCTAGACAGGATAGTACTGGGGAGAAGCTGGCTAGCTTGGTAAACGTGAGTACCAATGAGATAGGAAAATGTGGGAGGGAGGTTCTAGAAGCCAAATTTAGACTCTTAAGTAGGAAGCTGAAATCCGGATCCTCAAAAAGGTAGCATTTTCAGAAATGCTCCGCATTCCAAGCGCAGGTCAGAGCTCCGAAGTCTTAATGCATGCTGGATACAATGATGCAGGGATGAGGGATTTAGGGGCTTCTTTTACAAAGCTGCGCTAGCAATTCCTGCACGGCAAATGAGAGGAAGCCCACAGGAACTGAATGGGCTTCCTCTCATTTGCCGCACCAAGAAATGCTAACGCGATGTAGAAAAAGGCCCTAGATTTGTTAGGAACTGGGCAACATTCTGGAAATAGGGAGCCTGTTCTGAAAGGACAGACTCCACCTTAACCAGGATGGAACCAGGCTGCTATTAAAATAGAGATACAGCAGCTTTAAACTAAAATTGGGGGGGGGGGGGGGGGGGGCACAGTCACCCAGGAGCACATGATTCGGTGTGGAGTATCCTTGACGGATACTATTGAAACAGGACATTTAGGGAATCCCAATAGGTTTCAAAATGGTCAAAGAAAGTCAGGTGTATTTAAGGAGAGAGCAGGGTAAAGGATGCACACTATCCCAGTCAACTTCTAAACAGATTCACTTTGTGGCTTCATTCCAGATAGTAGCTCAAACTTGATCACGTTATGATCACTGTTTCCCAGCGGACCCAACACTGTTACCTCTCGTACTATGCCCTGTATTCCACCAAGAACTAAATCTAAAATGGCTCCCCCTCTTGACGGTTTCTGGACCAGTTGCTCCAAGAAGCAGTCATTTATTACATCTAGAAATTTTATTTCCCTGGTGCTCTCTGATTTACCTAGTCAGTATCAGGGTAATTGTAGATGCAAGGAAAAAACACAATTTGAAGTGCCTGTATACAAATGCTAGAAAGTCTAAAAAAGACAGAAGAATATATAGAGATCAAGAGATTGATATAATAGGCATCTTAGAAACTTGGTGGAAGGAGGACAATCAATGGGACACTGTTAACAGGGTACAAATCATATCACAATGATAGAAGGGATCAAATTGGAGGGGGTAGTTGCACTATATGTTAAAGAGGTAATTGAGTCAAACAAAATAAACATTTTACATGAAACGGATAGCAGCATAGAATCATTATAGATGAAGAAATGTTTACAGATATTAAGAAAGCTGGCAAACTGGGCAACTGTATAATAATGGATGATTTCAACTACCCTGATACTGACTAGATAAATCAGAGACCACCAGGGAAATAAAATTTCTAGATGTAATAAATGACTGCTTCTTGGAGCAACTGGTCCAGAAACCGTCAAGAGGGGGAGCCATTTTAGATTTAGTTCTTGGTGGAATACAGGGCATAGTACGAGAGGTAACAGTGTTGGGTCCGCTGGGAAACAGTGATCATAACATGATCAAGTTTGAGCTACTATCTGGAATGAAACCACAAAGTGAATCTATTGAAGCAGCATTTCATTTTCGAATGGGCGACTAAGATAAAATGAGGAAAATGGTTAAAAAGAAGCTAAAAGGATTGGCTGCAAAGGTTAAGCCAAGGCAAGGACATTGTTTAAATATACGATCTTGAAAGCCCAGAGAAAATGCAATCCATGTATTTACAATGGTGGATAGAAGAAAAAAACAACAACAGCTAGCATGGTTAAAAGGTGAAGTGAAAGAGGCTATTAGAGCCAAAAGAATGTCCTTGAAAGAATGGAAAAAGGACCCAAATGAAGAAAATAAGAAGCACTAGCAAGTTAGATGCAAAGAATTGATAAAGAAGGCTAAAAGAGAATATGAAGAGAAACTCGCCACACAGGCTAAAACTCACAGTAAGAACTTTTTCAGGTGCATCAGAAGAAGAAAGCCAGTCTCGAAGTTATGGTGCTGGGCCTTAAGCATCTACGCATACTCAAGGCTCCGCACTGTAACCTCGAGATGAGGTAAGAAGAGAGATCTGGTAGTATGATATCTAATGTGCTTGAAGGAAAGTGACTATTGTGATTTTGATAAATTTTCCAATTCTGAGGGAGTAAAGGGTGAGGCAGAAACATTTTTAAGTACCTAGAAATGCCTCTACAGCAATCATCTTTTATACACCATAAATTATTATTTTTTTAATAGCAGCTTACCAGGCGAGGACTTCTGCAAATGCTTTTCGAGCAAGGACTCCTCCAAGAGAAATTCAAACCAAGACGTTTGAGGTGGTGTGCAAGGCCGGCTACAGATCGCTGCCTCACGGTCAGCAGCTTCAACACTCATTTTCCTTTTGTGTTCTTATTCCAATAGGAAACCCTTGGTTCACTTGTCTTCTGTTAAGCAAGGTTGTTATAAATTAGAGTCAAAAGTCTATACATATTTTTCAATTACAAGGGGGAAAATAAATTAGGAAAGACTTCAGCAAAACACCAGTAAGAACGTATTATTTTTATTTTCATTTAACACAGTAACTGCCAGCAGATAAAAGATCTTTTCAGATCATCGCTGCCTGTCCCACCTTTGCAACATAACCTATGTATTCCCGAATTGTTATTGCTCAGCTCTAAATTATTCCAAGCATCTACCAACCTCTGCTAAAAGAGTACTTCCTCTGATCAGTCCAATATCATATCATGAACCTCTTGTCTTTCAACTTCTTTTGCTAAGGAAAATGTTGCTGTGACAAAACAGTGGGTTTTTAAGCCTGTAAAACTGTCTTAATTTTAATTCTTAATTTCAATACCATCTGTGGCACGACTTATTTTCCGCCAGAATCGTTATACCCACACTAGCCCACTCCTCAAGTCACTTCACTGGCTCCCTGTCCGCTTCCGTATTCAGTTTAAACTTCTCGTACTGACCTTTAAATGCATCCACTCTGCCGCCCCCCATTACCTCTTCACTCTCATTTCTCCCTACATTCCTCCCCGTGAACTCCGCTCACTGGACAAATCTCTCTTGTCGTCCCCCTTCTCCTCCATTGCTAACTCCAGGCTTCACTCCTTTTCTCTCATGGCATCTTATGCCTGGAATAGACTTCCTGGACCTATACGTCTAGCTCCATCTCTGTTTTCAAACCTATGCTGAAAACACACCTTTTCACTGCTGCTTTTTAGCTCCCATTACTTCCCTCACCCATAACTGTCTTGTCTGTCTGTATTATTTAGATTGTAAGCTCTTTTGAGCAGGGACTGTCTCTTTGTATCAGGTGTTCAGCGCTGCGTGCATCTGGTTGCGCTATACAAATGCTAATAATAATAATAATTCTTGAAGTGTAATTCGCCTATTGGCCAGCAGGTGGTGCTGCCTTTAGAGAATGACACCAATAAAATTAGCCCCCATCTCTGACCTGTCCTCCTGGGTTCTGTCTCAACCCCCCCCCTGTCCCCACAGGCCCTGCCCCCCCAGCTTCTGTCCCCATCCTCGTGGGCTCTGTTCTCATCTGCAGAAGCCTGAAACACTTATGATTTTATATTTAAATATTTTTATTAAAGTATAAAAAGTAACAATATGCTGTGCAACTGTTGTGTATAAATTACAAAAAGAAAATAATAATAATAATAATAATGAGCAACTATAATAAACCCTCCCACCACCACCCTCTACCCTTCCAACCCCAACAATAGCCGACGTCTACTAACCCAAGGAATCCTAATCCACCCTGTTAAAATGTCCAGGGGTTCAAATACAACCTGTTCTGTATGCCCTAGAGGGGAGAAATATACCCTATGAAACACTGTTATGATTTTTAAATCAGTGGATAAATAAGAAGTCATCAACAATCTCAGGATTCAGTGTAGCTCTCCTGTCTTCCACAGTCCCTCTTGCAATACAAGATGTCTTCTCAGAAGATGTGCTGGTAGCAGGATGTGCAGGATCCCCCATGCAAATTTTGCTAGCTGTGGCCAGCATGTTTGCTTGTTTTTCCAAAAAATAAAAATATTGTCGTCTGCATCAAACGTAAAATAACAGTCCAGTTGATTAACAAGCTTTAAAGTAGAAAATGACACGAGGACAAAGTTTGTCCCCGTCCTCACGGGCTCTGTCCCCATCCCCACCCCCACTCTGTCCCTGCGGGATCTGCCCATGTGGTATATTGGACAAACACGACGTAAAATTAAACAAAGAATTGCGGAACATCTCAGTAATTTGCGCATCCACAAAAAGGAGGCGCCATTGGGACCAACAGGGACATCAAGGAAAGGATTTATTATTTGTAGTTTTAACACAGGTCCATTTACCGCAAGGGGGAAACATCACAACAATCCTCCTACGCAAAGAGGCACAATATATATACCGCTGGCAGGCGACGCCTAAAGGCTTAAATAAAGAAACTGATTGGTGGTCAGTGACACACCTCTAAGGGTATTTAAATGAAGGATGGGATCACAGGTTCTAAACTGCAAATGTGCCAGCGTTCAGCCGAACTGGAGCAGGCTGGTATGCAGTCCACACCACCGTGCAGCTGAAAAATGTGAGTAAGGATATATATAGATAAAAGGGATTGATGCATTCAGTAAGTAAATGGATAGGATGTGGAATGAGACCAGTGATTTTTATATATTTCTCTATTATAGTTAATTGTGAGGACGCGCAAAGTGAAACGTGTGCATGTACGGAACAGGACGGAGAAAACAAAGATAGAGAACACGGTGTGTAGCGTTACATTATTCACATACGGAATTGGGAAGCATGGAATAAGCAAAAGGAAAAAGAAGAAAAAAAAAAAAAAGAAGAGTGGACAACATGAGCTATAACTCACCAATCCGCACTATTTAAGAACATGGGAGACAGCACGCCCCAGTCTGAATAATTACATAATTAGTTAAAATTTCAAATTATAGAGATTTTTGACTGGCATATAAAAATCCTCCACGCTATAATATAAAAAATAATTTGTAGGGAGGGAGGAACACAGTGCAATGATGGTGGGCGTAGGTGCGACTTAATGAGTTACAAATTAGCTCAATGACATGACCCGAAACTGAGCACTATCAAACAAATAAACGGTGAGTGACCGTACTCACTCACAAATGCGCAGTAGAGACTTCCCTCTCTGCCCCGCCCCCGCTTCAATACGTGATGATGGGGGCGGGACAGAGAGGGAAGTCTCTACTGGCATGCTGCAGAAGTCGGAACCGCTCCCCCTCCCCCGGAGTCGCCACCGCCCCTCCATCTGGCCCGAGCACTGTGAACTTACATCACCACATCAGCAAAGCTGCCGTCGGGCTTCCTTCTCTGCCTTTGTCCCGCCCTCGCCGACGTTACGTCACACGAGGGCGGGACACAGGCAGAGAAGGAAGCCTGCCCTGACGGCAGCTTTGCTGATGTGCCTGCTGCTGCGTGCTGATGTATGTTTACAGTGCTGCTCGAGCCGGGTGCAGGGGCGGTGGCGGCGGCGACTCCGGGGGGGGGGCTCGGAACCCCCCCCCCCCATTCCAAAAGTAGCCCGTTTTCACGGGCTCAACAGCTAGTCACTATATATTTAAAGATATTTGAATAAATAGTTTTGAGAAGATAATGAGGTTTCTAAAGTATTTTGAGTTTCACTAACAGAGAAACCGGGACTTTGGCTTAATTCCTCAGAGACTAACAATATTAAATTTTAACTGCCTTGCCCTCGACCATTCTTCTAAGGTTCGGAGATCCCTTCTCATTGTTTCTACTCCAGAGTATCCACTGTATTGGCTATTTTCATGTCATCCACAAAAAGGCACACCTTTCCTTCCAACCCTTCAGTAATATCTCCCACAAATATATTAAACAGAATAGGCCCCAGCACCGACCCCTGAGGAACCCCACTGCTCACCTTCCTTTCCTCCAAACGGATTCCATTTACCACCACTCTCTGCCACCTGTCGGTCAACCAGTTTCCTATCCAATTCACCACTTTCGGTCCCAAGTTCAACCCTTTCAGCTTATTCACGAGTCTCCTGTGGGGGACCGTATCAAAGGCTTTGCTGAAGTCCAAGTAGATTACATCTAGCACACGTCCTTCATCCAGGTCTTTGGTCACCCAGTCAAAGAAGTCAATAAGATTCCTTTGGCAGGATTTTCCTTTGGTAAAGCCATGTTGCCTCAGGTCCTGTAACCCGTCGGCTTCTAGAAAGTTAACTATCCTTTCTTTCCTACCACCGACGTGAGACTTACTGGTCTGTAGTTTCCCACTTCTTCCCTGTCTCCACTTTTGTGAAGAGGGCCCACATCCGCTCGTCTCCAATCTTGTGGAACCTCTCCCGTCTCTAAAGATCTATTAAATAAATCTTTAAGAGGTTCCGCCAGGACCTCTCTGAACTCCCTCAGTATCCTGGGATGTATCCCCTCTGACCCCATAGCTTTGTCCACCTTCAGATTCTCAAGCTGTTTATAAACCCTTTCTTACATTGTCAACTGTGTAAGCACTAGAGTTAGCCAGCTGCAAGAGAGAGACTTTTTGGCATGGTCTGGTTTTGATCCTACTTCCCAAACCACTGTAGTACTTGTGGTTCCAGATTCTTACCCCTTTGAAATCAGTGCTAAAGGTGTCATAATACATCAGAACAGGTTGTCAGAAATCCAGGCCAGACCTAAAATTCCACCCCCCACTCCCGGAACTAACTTAACAGCTATCGTACCTTATAGTGCCAAATAAATGTCTAATAGTAGTTTTTCCATTGACAGCACTTGGGGGGTTATTGCTTTCCCATCAGAGCCAGCCTACCTTACTTTTATTCTAAAACAGAAATGGTCATACACTGTGATTAGCTACTAAAGGTTAGCGTGATTAAGGACCCTAAGTACTAAGCCGTGCTAGCATTTTTAGCGCATGCTAAATGCTAGAGTAGCCCATATGTTCCTATGAGCGACTTAGCATTTAGCACATCTTAATCATTAGCACATGCTAAAAACGCTAACACATCCTTAGTGCTGCTTAGTAAACAGGGCCCATGGTAAACTCTTTCACTGTCCACTCTACCAATTCTTTTGGTATCTCCTCTCCTACTTTTTAATGCTGCTAACTCAATTTCATTCCACGTTGGTTGGCAAGGCTTATCCTGTCCAAATCTGTAACCTTGGAAGCTGAAACTTACTATAAGCCAGTGATTCTAAACCTTTTTATTTATTGCATTTGTATCCCACCTCTTTGCAGGCTCAACGTGGCTTACAGTACATCATGGATAGTGGAAGTAAGAAGAGAATAGATATTTGGTATTACAGAAGGATTTTGGGTTGCATGGTAATAGAATACATGATAGAATATAACAAAAGGCATTATAAACATTTCTGGATATATGTGGGGAGTTTCACATGTGTTGATCTCTGTGGTATATCTTGTCAAAGAGATGGGTCTTTATATTGGCGCACACCAAACCAAATTTGTACGGCTATTATATTTGCTAATCACTGGCCACTTAACTATGAATGCCAGATAATATACTTTAAAATAAAATATTCAATGTTAAAACGCCTAAAACATCAAACCGGTAGAGATTTCGGTCAGGAGGAAAATATGAAGACCGTGGCAAGCTGTAATTCAAGATACAAATTCAATCCCATGATCAGTGAGCAGAAGAAAAACAGATCACCATTCCAGGCCCATCTACATGCAGCACTTTTTTATAATCCCAGCTCCCCCAAATAACTTTTTTCTGTTCCTCCCCCGGCATATAAACTTCTTCTTGGTGCCCTTCCCCTGTCAGCACTGAACCCCAGAAATGCCCGAAACACTCTGCGAGGTGACGGATGAAATGCTGCTTTCCCTCACCCAAGCCACCCAAAAGAGAGGAACCCCTGAAAACTATGATCAGGAAAAAGGGTGAGGAGGTTCTCTCGGAACATTACAGTCCCCCCTTCCCCCAAGAGCTGAGCCTGCAGCGCATATACTGCACGCCAGGCCTCCAACATTTCTGTACCCTGATTTCTAAGGCCAAGGACTGCCTGGCCCTGCTCATCCAGTAATGAAACTGCTAAAATTCTTCAGACTATCCAACCCAACAACTCCAGTATATCCCCTTTCTTCCTTTTACTCACTTTTGGAAAAGCCGCTACACTCGGCAGCATCGGAAACCGGAAACAGCATGTACCACCGGATGTGACGTTTATCTACATCACCCGCGTCACACAGGGTCAGAGGGCGCTATGGCCGCCAGTGTTGGCGTGAAGGTTCGCTCTTGTAGGATACCAGTGGCCTTTCGGGTCGGTTCTTTGCCGGAGATTCGCTGGTCGCTATCCGGACGCAGTTCTGCAACCTCTAGCAGTGGGGCGCATTTCGAGCATGGCGAGTACTGCCTGCAGCTGGTCAGGTGAAAGAGCCAAGTGCCTTTGCAGAAAAGTCATGGATCTTCTCTAGTTTTATTCAGCAACTCGGAGGGTTTTTCCCTTGCCTGTTCTGGTTATAAATTAAGCTCTCGGGTTGCTATCCGATTAAGCAGCAGGTTAATTCAGTCCAGGTTTTACTCTGTTGACTGCATTGTCTTGTAACTCGGGTTTTCTACAGAGAATCAATGATACAATCAAAACGCCAAATCCATGCAAGCAATAGAGGTAAAACCAAGGCTGGATTAGCCTGTTCTGTAAGACAGGAAGTCAGGTGGCGACCATATCAAACTCATTGGCACATGCAACTGTGCTTAGGTCTGAGAATGATGCTGCAATAATTTGTAATTTGCGTAATAATTTTGATTTGTGGCTTGTAAATATTGTAAGTAAATAAATCTAAGTAAAAGTATGTTGACAGCTATTTGAAATTTGCTCTGCTTTAAGAAGGGTTGACAAATAAGAAAGGAGGAGTAGCCTACTGGTTAGAGCATCAGGCTTTGAACCTATGGAACTGGATTTCATTTCCACTGCAGCTTCTTCTGATCTTGGGCAAGTCACTTAACACTCCATTGCCCCAGGTACAAAAACATCTTAGATTGTGAGCCCACTAGGGACAGCAAAAGTAGCTGCATATAAAGCTAGATTCTATATATGGTGCCTAAAAAATTGGTGCTGAAAAAACACTATTTTAAAAGCCATGTGTAAAGTTAGGCACAGTTTATAGAATAGCGCTTATGCCTAGGTCTTGTGCCTAACTTTAGGTGAAACCATTTTCACCAACTGAAATATGCTGCAAATGTAGGTACGTAACTCCATTATTCTATAACACACATAAATGCTGGAAATGGCCCTGTTCACCCATAACCCTTCCATTTCCGTGCCCCCCCCCTTTTTTTACTCACATGTAAACATTTAGGTGTGGACCCTGTGCCTATATTTATGTGCGTAAGTTCCAATTAAATCTAATTAGTGCCAAAAGTTACTGTTAAGCCAATTATGGGCACCAATTGGCTCATGCAATTTTTGGCAACTTATATAGAATTAGAGGGATAATGTGTACAGTGCTGTATATGTCTAATAGCACTATAGAAATGATTACTAGTAGTAGTACTATAAACCTCCCTCCTAAAACTAATTGTTGGAAAATAATGGATACTAAAAACCTTATTAGGAATACTGAACTGATATAGTAGCCAGCTTTTTCACACCTGTGTGACTGACACAGGGTTGTTTAACAAAAGGCAACCTTAACCATACCTGGTTTTGCGCCCCCCCCCCCTTCCCCTCTATACATTCATGTCCATTTCGCTATTTATGTGCAGCCTTAGCTTCTCAAGACATAGTACAGCAAAACCAAAACTGTATAGTGATATTTTAACAGTATAAAATCCTAATTATCTCCTTCCCCCACCAATGTACTCCCTTTAGTAGAACTTAAACCAATTGCCGCCTGTATCTTTTGTCAGACAAAATTCAAGTCTCGCATGATTTTGATTGCTCTGGCAGCATTTTTGGTTGCAGCCAGAGAGGCAGGTCATCTGCTTGAAGTAATTTATGAGTACTTGAAGTGCATTGCCTCTTCAGCAAGAGACTATACACTTAGGGATATGTTTACTAAATGCACCTGTATATTTAAAGCATGTTAAACGCTAATGAGCCTATACATTTCTATAGGCGCATTAGCGTTTAACCCGCTTAAACCATTTACACGCGTTAAAAATGCAAATGCGCCCATAGCGCCGCTTGTAAACATAGTTGTTAGGGATGAAAGCCAAGCAGACAAGGCATGTGAGGCTTTCCGTTTTCTCTTCCGTATTCTAGCAACAGACCAACCAGGTTCCTGCTTCACACAACTAGTCTTGGTTCCCCCACCATTTGGTCCTAATTGTTTTTCTAATGTTTGTTTATAGCTTTGATGCAGTAGGAATGGGGAAATAGAAATAAATATAGAGGAGAATGTTTTATTGTTTTCTGCCCTGGATAAAGACAGATTATAAATAATAATAAATCTAAATTTAGGATCTAATTGCCCTTCCACAATAGTTAAAAATACTATCATTTTTGTCTGCTTTTAAGTTAATTTATTGTTTTTATTGGTTTCAATTTATAAATGACTTGTGTCTAAATAACCCTGGTTAGTGTAGTTACACCTTCAGAATTATAATGTCTATCTTCTCAGTGACCAATTGCATGTTTGTTTCCTCCCAATCAAAATAGTGTTACCAGAGGTCTGACAGATGTCTTATGGTCAGATTATATATCACCAGTGGTGATGGGGCATCCTGTCTCCTTGTCATCATGAAGTTTTAGGACAGTATCTCTGTGTTATAGAGAGATCTGAAGTGTACTTCCCCGTTTTACAGCGTTTTGTCATCAAGGAGCACTGGATTCAGTAATGGTTGGTACAAAATAAGTATCTGAATATATGTAAACCGCTTTGAATGTAGTTGCAAAAACCTCAGAAAGGCGGTATATCAAGTCCCATTTCCCTTTCCCTTTCTTTGCTAGTCAGTGCAGTCCTGGTTTCTAGTGCACATCCAGTGAGTGTTCGGGGGAAGGGACATTCATTTTCTGGTGCTGGGATGTCTCTGCAGGTACACCACACTATCCTCATCCTTTCTGCTAACTTTTTGCTGAAACAGGTGACTTTTCAGACAGACAATTTTGGATAATCTCAAAACTATACATGCATTTTCAGCAAAACTTTCCATCTCATGAGATTTGATTTCTTGTTTGTTCTCAGCAGATATCAGTTGGCCACAGTATAAATCATTGTGACATTTGCCTAAGAGTAGGCAGTGTGGTGTGGGTTTGTTTGTAGGCCTCGCAGGTGCATCACTGCCTAGTCTCTATTCTTAATATGTAGTAAGGTTCCTTATTTTCCTTCCTATGTAACTTGTGGTTAATACTGTACCATGTAGAGTTATCTACGGACTTCACTGTTTGAAGCTAGCTGTTCTTTTTGTGACACAGAAATGAGAATTAATATTTCACAAAATTGAGTGATCAAAGAAGACTATCAGGGCGTTCAGCCGACAACGCAGGGGCCCAAGAATTGGAACTTATCTATCCCACTTTTAACCTATTCCTTAAAGTGCCAACGTTGGGTGCTGGCCCCTTAGCTATTACTTTAGTAGTTCTGTAGTTAGAAAGCATGTTGGTACTTGTTTTGACTAAAAGCTCTATGTGTTTGTATCATCTAACTCAGTTTTTTTCTGATCTGACATGGTGAGCCCAGCCAATTGGGTTTTCAGGGTAGCCACTATGAGTATGCATGAGATAAATTTGGATACACTGAATATCTACTGTATGATGATACATTTCCTGCATTGTTGTTATCCTAAAAATCTGACTAGCTGGAGGTCACAAGGACATGTTTAAGAAACCTTCTTCTGTCTGCCTAACAGTGACTTTGTACTTGTAGAAGGCGAGACCATGAAGGATTTCTGTCTTCGTTGCTGCTGCCTGCCGAGTCTCGCCGTGCTGCTTTGGCATTGAGGGCCTTTAATGTGGAACTGGCTCAGGCAGGTATTAAATTCACTTTCTGAAATTTTGAAATATAAAAGATGGTTCCTTTTTGCAGATATGTACTGTGAGAAGTGAAGTTTTTTAAGCTTTGTAAAAATTGTATTTTTATGCACTAGTGCAGACATTCCCAAACCTGTCCTGGGGATCCCCAACCAGTGAGGTTTTCAGGATATCTACAATAAATATACATGACAGATTTACATACCAAGCAGGCAGTGTATGCAAATCGATCTCACTAGTGATATGACCTTGACGTTCTTAGCTCTGTTTTTGTTCTGTTTATCTGTGGTACAGAGCAGACCTGCTTCATTGATTAAATTACTACTACTACTATTAAACATTTCTATAGCGCTACTAGACTTACGCAGCGCTGTACAAATCAACATGAAAAAGACAGTCTCTGCTCAACAGAGCTTACAATCTAAATTGGACAGACAAACAGACAGCTAGGGTTGGGGAAATTGCAGTGGTAGGGGTGATAAGTGAGGGTGTTGAGTAAGAGAGTCATGGTTAGGAGTCGAAAGCAGTAGCAAAGAGGTGGGCTTTAAGCCTAGACTTGAAGACAGCCAGAGACTGAGCCTGACGTACCGGCTCAGGGAGTCTATTCCAGGCATAGGGAGTAGCGAGATAGAAGGAACGGAGCCGGGAGTTAGCAGTGGGGAGAAGGGGGACGACAGGAGACATTTACCCAGCGAATGGAGTTCACAGGGTGTAGGGAGAGATGAGAGCGGAAAGGTACTGAGGAGCTGCGGAGTGGATGCACTTGTAGGTCAAAAGCAGAAGTTTGAACCGTATGTGGAAGCAGATAGGGAGCCAGTGGAGACCAGTATAAAGGAAATGGTCTGTTCCTGTACTGTAGGTGAGTGAAGGGGATTATATAAGACTTGTTTATTTTTCTGTTTTTATTCTTTTTACTGTTTTATCATATACAACATTTTAAATAACAAGAATTTAAAACAAAAAGAAAAGAACTTCTTTTTGAGAGTAGAAGGTGAGAATGGTAGAGAAGAGAAATTGACGGGGTCTGTGGCTACCGAAAATGAAGATCCTAGATTATAGCTCCATGCTTTGCTCTTTTGGTTGCTTCAGTGCTCTGCCTCATTTTAGCTTTCCTGGCTGAAGGTGACCTGCTAGCATTGAGAGTTGATGATAGATCTGGACTACTGGAGCTAGAGCTTGGTACTTCACTGTACTGGGGCAGGCTGGCTGGAATCTGTGGGAAGAATAATTGAACAACAGAGTGAAATCAGTTGTGAGCTGACGTGACCCTTATTTCCTCAAGGTGAAAGACCTGGTGTCTCAGAAGGACATTGGACTCATGAGAATGCAGTTTTGGAAAGAAGCTGTAGATGATATTTACCGTGATAACCCACCTCATCAGCCGGTTGCCGTGGAACTTTGGAAGGTACCAATAGATGGCTTAGTGTGATTTTGCTGTTATCTGATTTGTCTGATTTTCATAGGGCTATTGGAGTCTAACTTGAGAGTTAGGAGATTAAATTGGCTTCTTTTAAAAACTGACTAGGGCTGAACTCCTATTTTTAACTACATTTACAATCTTAAAAGTGGGCCGCTCTGAGTTTTCAGTTTAAGGCACGGAAAAAGTTAGAAGCTTAGCACTGATTTTCAGCACTAGGCACTTAACTTTAGTATCCCAAATCCAGGCAAACCAATTGCAGTTCTAAATTAAGGTTCCTAAATTATTGAATCCTACATTTTAGGAATATTTACAGTTGAACATAGGCATCTAACTTAGGTTCCTAGATTTGGGAAAGAGTCTCTCTATCCCTCACATGTATACTGAAAAATCAGAAGGCCCAATCTAGGCAGAGCCTAGAAAGAGAAGCATGTATGAGACTGAACCCCTCAGTCTTTCCTGTGTAACAGTAAGGATTACTGCACCATAGCTTCTATCTGCTGTTATTCCTCTGTCTTCTTCTGTGGCCGAAGTGCAACGCCTCCTTCGCAACCTGAATCCTAATTTTGGAAAAGAAACCCTGCAGTCTAATGTCTTGTGCCTAGGAGTACAGCACTGCTGCCAGGCTCCAGTTGTGGTTTGAATGTTTTCTTAATTGTTTCAGCCTAAAAATCTTATTAACTAACTTATTAATCCTACTCGTGAAAGAACTGAGGTCTTCAGCAAATGTATTGTAATTCACACCCCCATCTTCCGTTTGAATTTGCACTAGACCAAGGAAATGAAATGGACTTCAAAAAAGTGCTGGTGGTTCAGTCATGACATTTCTCCCTCACTTGTTCTTTTTCTTGGTTTTGTCACCGGCCAAGCCACCATCTATCTCTGTAAAATCCTGAGTGAAAAGGAACATGTAGATGTGAATCATTTGTTTACTCTGTCCAAAAATGAATTAACTAGGGGGCACACCAATGAAGGTACTAAATGGTACATTTAAAACAAATTGGAAAAAATATTTTACTTAATGTGTAATTAACCTCTGAAATTTGTTGCCAGAGAATGTGGTGAAAGCAGTTAACTTAGCAGGCTTTAAAAAAGATTTGGACAAATTACTGGGAAAAACAACTGCTTATTCCTAGGATAAGCAACATAAAATTTGTTTTATTCTTTTGGGATCTTGCCAGATACTTGTGACCTGGATTGACCACTGTTGGAAACAGGATACTGGGCTTGATGGACCTTCAGTCTGTCCCAGTATGGCAGTACTTATATACTGTGATTGGCCCAAGAGCTCAAAATTCAGCTAGGATGTACTGGCTTTTTCTCCAGTCTCAGCATGAAAGTAGAGAAAGACAGACCTCTTTACTGAGACCCTGTAAGTATATATTCTGTAACCTGTGAGCAGTTAAATTTCCTGTACTTCCAAGGCACCTATTCAGAAGAAATTAGTTGGTTACTTAACTAAGGTGAATCACAAGATGAAAGCAATAAAAAAGGGTTGATACCATTACTGGTGAGAGATTTTCTTGGAGACTAGTTAATTTCCTAAAAAAAAATAGTGTTTTTTTTTCATAATAGGTCATTTGTGTCAAAACAAAAAACAAACAAACATGAATTTGGGGGGTGGCATGGAGTATTGAACATATTTCCACTTCAGCTGTCACCTCTCTAGTCTTCATCCTGCAGTGAGTGGAAGCACTGGTGCTTTATCTCTAACTCAAACTTAAACAATGATGGCAGTTAGACCATATGGCCTGCCTGCCTGTCTAGTCTGCCCACCCATACCAACTACTAAATTCTGCAATCATTTCTCTTCCCCCACTCTCCCATTTTAGAGATCTATTCTTTCTTAAAATCAGATAATGTCCTCGTCTCCATCTCTACTGGGAGGCTGTGCCACATGTCCACCCCTTTCTGTAATGGAAGATTTCCTTCATTGTCTCCTGAATCCTGTCCTTTTTCACACACATCCTATGACCCTTTATTCCAGAGCTTTCTTTCAATTGAGAGGTCCACCTCCTGTGCATTTATACCACAGAAGTATTTAAATGTCTATCATATCTCCCCTCTTGCCTAGCTACCATCTGGACCGATTTCTAACATTTTTATATCCTCTTTGAAGGTACAGTCTCAGAATTGTACACAGTATTGCAAATGTGGGCTCACCAGAGACTTAAACAGATACATTAACCACTGTTGTTGGGTTTTTTTTTTTCTTGCTTGCCATTTTTGTCCTAATGTACTTGAGCATCTGTTTGGCTTCTAAGATTTCAAAACAATGGAGATAAACAAGTATATATACAATAACTCCTGATAGCTGTCACTAGATAGCAAGTAACCCCAACACTCACAAATAGCTCCAAAAAGTGGAAGGTGATGCCTCAGTGCTAAACACCCCAAACAGGACTAATGTCCAAACATAGGGGCTATAGCAGTTATAATCGCTGGCAACCTAACTACCAAAAAAAAATATACCAGTGGCGAAAAAAGCACAAGGCAGAAAAAAAACTCCACTCAATATATGGTGTGTGTTGACTCTATCTATTGAAAAACAAGTCCAAAATGCCCAGCACCAAACAATCAAGAAAGTAATCAAACTAATATAAAGATCTTCAAATATTGCAAAACGTACCTTTAGAAGATTGCTGGTCAGTCATAGGAGCCAACTTTTCAAAATTATTGGGGGTGCTAAGCCCAATGGAAATAACCCCTCCCTGGACACATACGAGGAATTTTCTCAATATTGGGGGTGCTCAAGCATCCATAGCACCTGCAGTGTCTGCTCCTATGGTCAGTCATATTTCATCTGTTGCTGTGCTCCAGACCTAACAAACGGGCCCCTTGTTTTGAAAAGAGCTGCATCAGGGGTAACAGCTAACTGGCAATCAAAGATAGCAGTCGCATGAAATCCTTTTATAATGCCAGCCTTTGAATACATTAGTCAGACAGAGGGAGTGCCTTGAATGAAAAAACAGTCCCAATTCAGAAAAAAGCAGTCCATTCCATCTGAGAGTTCAATTTCTCCAGTTCCAGTGTCTGTAATTTATATATCCAGAACTGTTCACACTGCCACAGCTTCCTCTTAATATCACCACGGCATACTGCACAGATACCCTGTCAATCTCAATACAACAGAGGTCTGTTGGACTTGTTTTTCATCTAGTCACCATACACCATTTATTGAATGGAGGTTTTTTTTGTTGTCGCTGTTTTTTGTTTTGGTGGTTAGGTTTCCAGTGATTATAACTGCTGTAGCCCCTGTTTGGGCATTAGTCCTGTTTGAGGTGTTTAGCACTGAGGCATTACCTTCCACTTTTTGCAGTTAATGAGCAACACTTGCAAATTATCTAGTGATTAGCTAGCAGGTGTTGTATTGAGTTATTGGCTTCTGTGATTGACATACTTACGTTTCTGGCTACCTTAAGATCATTAATCACCTTCTCTCTCATTCAGAGAAGTACTTCACCCCCACACTATAGTACTCCCTTGGGCTTTTGGCAGCCCAAATCACTTGTTTAGCATTAGATATTACCTGCCACGTTATAGACCATTCTTCAAACTTTTCTAGATCCATGCTCATTCTGTCTTTTTTTTTTTTTTTTGTTATCATACCAGTATAAATAGATGTTCCGTTCCATTTTTCCAGATTAACCAACAGTGCCTCCTCTCTACCTTGTAAACCCTGCAGTTCTGTTGCTATCTACATCTATATAAAATATAATTTATTTATTTTTTAATGTGTTGTGCTCATTCTCTCTCTCTTTTTTTTCTTACCCTGCCCTTCCTGAATAGATTATATCCCAGTCGTGGTCCCACTAAATTCAAGTCAGGCTCTTCTATTATGGTCTTTCGATCCAGGCTTTTATTTGCCAGAACATGGGCATTAGTATCTGCAGCTTTCTAGATATTGCCCTGCTTATATTTTCTATAATATTAATATTTGATTTAGCTGAGCTTTGTTCACTGATCCTTGATGATTCTAGTTTAAAACCCTTTTCAAGAAGATACTTCGCACCTTCTTTGTTAAGTGGCATCATTTCGGCTCAGCAGCCTTTGGAGAATCATCCTATGGACCAGAAAGCCAAAAACACTTGTGATGATACCATCAACACGGCTGTGCATTCACCTCCAGGATGCAAGCTTCTCTGCCTTGGCTTTAACTCTCAATAGGGAGAATTGAGGAGAATGCCATCTGCACATCTATCTGCTTCACCTTCTCTCCCAAATCTACAAAATCACTTTAGATACATATCTTATCAGTATCATTTATATGGTGCCAGTATCGATAAATCGCTAAGGTTCATGAGTCTTGTAGAGTCTCAGATCTTGGTATCAGGCAGACAGCACATGTCCCAGGACATTATGTTGGCAGATGGATGCTTGTGTACCCCTCAGAAAGGACTTGCCAACCAGCAATAATGCCATGCTAACCTGAACATTCGTATCAATTTGCATTATAACCAGCACAAAACTTACAGGTAGCTTCATCTTTACTGAGTTAATTACATAGTAATCTAGTGGAAGACTGCATAAAAAGACCAGTCAATCCATCCAGATTTTAATCCATTTGACTGTTTATTACACTTCTCACATGCTATCTGTTAACATGGACGTGTTTTATTCTTTTTATAGGCAATTAAAATACATAACTTAACCAAAATGTGGCTCGTAAGGATGATTGAGGAAAGGGTAAGTTCAAGGTTTCTCTGTTTAATGTTTTTTTTTTTTTTTGTCTTTGATAATTCTTAGTATGTACATTACATTTAGATGTAAAAGCAAATGCATTTTCTCTACATTCTTTGTTTTTGCCAGGTAATTATTTTCATTGGATACCTGTATTCTCAAGAATTAAATTTAGGATCCTTATACTGGCCCACAGGGCACTCTCTACAGGTGTACAGGATCACCGAGAGACTGAGCCGGGCCTGGGACAGGGCCGCTGCCACCCTCCCCCCAGGAGCCCCACTGCCGCAACTGAGGTACCTTGGGGCTAGCGGGGAAAAGCAGCTGCTCGGCACGGCGGTAAAAGCGAGCGAAGAGCAGCGCTGGAAGGGGGCCTGACCGCCTAGTTTTCTCTCTCCTGTTCCTGTTGGGGCCCGCTCACTTGGGGCCCATCAGGAGCAGGAGAGAGAGGGACCCCGGCGCCGGGCCCCCGTTGGAGGCCAGGCTCAGGGAATTTTGCCCCCTCCCTGCCCCCCCTCTCGGCGGCCCTGCAGGTGTACTTCTCGCCTATCAACCGGTGCAAAGCTTGTGGTCTGTGCAGGCAAATGCATTAGATAATTCCATCTCGTAAAAGCCTATGGTTGGACTCACGCTCTGCAGCTTTTAGTGTATTGCTTCTCAACTTTGGAGCTCTCTTCCCCAAACTCTTAGATGCAGAGTCTCTTATTCCAGCTTTAAAACAGGTCTAGACATGGCTGTTTAATCAGACCTTTAGTACAAATAACTTGTGTTTTCCATATAAAACCCTAGGATCCATGTTAGGGATGGATTTGGTTGGCGGATGTCCAGTTTTATGACGCTATCTTTAATGTTTACTGCCACACTTTAATATCTACTGGAAGATTACTTGGGGACCATCATGGAATGCATGTGTCAAAAAGCTTTTGCAGCTTCTTTTAGTGTCGGCTCCATTCAGTTTATCTCTATCTCCAGCAGGTGCTAGACGGCGTTTCAGCAGCTCCTGGATTCTTCTGTTGGGCTACTTCTGGGCTCGGTGGGCCAGTTGAGCTTTGGGAGGTGTTTGGCTAGTAGTGCCGGCTTTGGGGGCATACTCAGTGTCCTGGGTCCCTGCCTCACCCCATGTCCCCTTTCTCCCGGTGTCCTGAGCTTTTGCCTTCCTTACTAAAAAAAAAAAAACCTAGGGGAGCTCTTTAGCCTGTAACTTCTGTTTATTAAAAAAAACAAAACAGGAAAGAGAGTGATAGAGGAGCTACATGGTGAATTTTCCGTGCGCTGCCTAGCACTGTGCCTCTCTCTCTGTGTGCCGACTGGGCAGCAGATTGACTTGCTGGGAGGTTCCGCTGCTACCGTGGAAAGTGCCAGCTTCTTGGTGAGTCTGCACTGTTGGTTTTTTTGGTGCATTGGTACCGCACCCTGTGATGGCGACGGAAGTGGTGGAAAGATGTTACTGCAGTGGGTTTTTGTGTGCCTGAGTGCCGTTGAACCTTGATGGTTAACAGAGGATCTCTACCTCCTGAACTGTCGGTTTCCCATGCTGACTAGGCGGGAGTGCGCGCCATCTTGTAGGCGCCTGCCGATGCGGTTCCCACCTCTCAGCTGGTTTCATCCCCCAAGGGTATCCTAAGGTAGACGCCTTAGTAATGGCTGTTAATAAAATGACTACCCTTCCGGTTGAGGGAGGGTAGCGCTGAAGGACATTTAGGATCGGCGTTTGGCAGCCTCTCTTAAGCACACCTTTAGGTGTTGGTGCTTGCCCTCCAGGCCTCTATCTGCAGTTCTTATGCAGCCAGAGCATGCCTTAACTAGTTTCAGCAGGTGCTCGAACAAGACCAGGATTCAGGGCCAGTTTTTGAGGGCTTCTTGTCCCACATGCAGTCAGGGCTTGCTTTCTTGGCTCACTCCCTGTATGATTTGGTGCATGCCTTGTCCAAACAGATGGCGATGGCGGTGTCTTCCTTTTGTGCGTCATTGGGCTGCGAACATGGCATCTAAGTAGTGTCTTATATGTCTGCCCTTTCAAGGTAAGCTTCTTTTTGGGGAAGATCTCGAGAAGATTAAAGACTTGGGTGACTCTAAGACTCAGCGGCTTCCTGAGGATAAACCCAATACCTTGTCGAAGATGGGGTCTGCCAGACCCTGCCTGCGGGAGGCTCGCCGGTACCGGCCAGGAAGGTTGGCAGGTTCTTTTCAGCATCCTCGTTTTCAACAGTGCTCTTCCTTTCAAGGGGACAAGCGTCTCTCCGGGGCTGCAGCATGTCAGGGAGTGAGCAGATGACCAACCCAATGATGGGGCGCCAGTCTGCTCTTCGGAACGCGATATTCGGAACCTGATATAGGCGGTCAGCTGACTCACTTCTACAAAGAGTGCACCAAAGTCACTTCCAACCAGTGGTTCTTGGATATTGTCCGAGGGTTACAAGCTGGAATTTGCCTCTACTGTGCATGAAGTGTTTCTGGAGTCCCGGTGCGACTGTCTGTTCCATGTTGCTGTCGCTTCTGCCCTAGAGAACTGCACAGGAACGGGGATGGCGGGATTCCCGCAGGGATCCCCTCCATGATCATGGGGATCCCGTGGGGATGGACCCAGGTCATGCGGTGTTCCCGCGGAATGGAAGAGGAAACAGAGACTACCCTGTCTTCAACTCCCTCCCATCCACCTCTCCTCCAGCCCTGGATGTCCTCCCCACATATACCTCGCATCACCCTGGTGGTCTAGTGGCTTTCTTTGGGTCAGGAAAGGTCCTCACGCTTTCCTGCTCGCTGCTACTGATCTTTTCACTGACGCCACTTGTTTAAGATGGCTGCCGAGACTTCAAGCGGATCTCAGGGAGGCCTACTTGCATATGCCAATTTGGCTGCCTCATCAGCGGTTCCTCCTTAGGGGTCAGCATTTCCAGTTCTGTGCCTTACCATTTGGCCTGGCTACAGCCCCATTCACATTTTCTAAGGTGACGGTCATGGTGGCAGCAACGTTCCTTCGCAAGGAGAGGCATCAGAGTGCACCCCTATCGTGACTATTGTTTGATCCAGCAGGAAAGTTGCAGGGTCACCGATCGGGTCATGGCCCTGTTATGGTGCTTGGGCTGGGTGATTAATCTACTGAAGAGTCGTCATCTGCCGATTCAGTCCCTGGAGTACCTGAGGATCATCTTCGACACAGTCCAGGGCTGTGTTTTTCTGCTGGATGGTGTCAGCAATCGTTGTCTAGGATTGCTGACAGATGGCAGGAGCCTCAAGCTTCAGGCTTAGGTACGCAACCTCTTGCACTTGTCAAGCCCACTGGCCTGGGACTATGTTCAGGTGTTGGACTCGATGGTGGCCACTTTGGAGGTGTTGCCATTGTCAAGGGCCCACATGTGACCTTTGTAGCACTCTCTGTTGAGCAGGTGGTCGACTATCCCAGGAGTATCAGCTGTGTCTTCCATGGCTGCCCCGAGTGTTTCAGAGTATGAGCTGGTGGCTTTGCGAGTCTTCCCATCTGAAGGGATGCCCTTGGCAGCTCCGCAGTGGGTGGTGGTTGTCATGGATGCCATCCTGTTAGATTGGGGCACCCATAGTCTTCATCTTCAGGCCCAGGGGCTATGGACAGTAGAGGAGACTCCCTGGCCGGTCAACCGTCTGGAGCTGCAGGCGGTGGTGTATGCTCTGAGATCCTTTCAGGACTTGTTGGGCAAGGTGTTCCAGATCCTCTCGGAAAACACCACGGCAGTGGCTTACATCATTCGGCAAAGTGGCATCCAGAGTTGAGGGTTGACTGCTGAGGCTTGTTGGCTCATGAAATGGGCCGAGGACCACATGCGGTCATGCCAACCAGCGAGCCCTTCAGTAATCATTTATTTATGTATGTACGTATTTCAACATTTCACTAATTTAAAATATGAGTCACACTTAATATGCATGTGTCCAGTCTTTGGAGGAATGTTTTTATATTAAGGTTTTATTAAATATTAAGTACTTCTTATATATATATATATATATATATGTGTGTGTGTGTGTGTAAGGCAGTTATTAGACCAGCTAAATGGTAGGACAACATGGACATACTACTATCAAAGGTTGCTATTGTAATAAATTTTATTTTATGGCCATTGGCTGATTCTTTCTTCTGGGACTCATATTTAACTGTAGCTTTTCTATGCCTCTTGTTTTTGGATCTAATTTTGGAAAGCTCTTCAAGTTGGCTTTTTTTTTTTTTTTTTTTTAATTTGCAGTGTTATTTCCATTTGGTTATTCCTTCCATTCCTTTTCAGCTTTCGAAATGCTAGATATACAACCACATGGCCGTACAATCAAAATCTGCTATGCCAGGACTGATATCTATTAAATTTAGCGTAAGAGCCTGTTCTGTAATGTCATTGGCTAGAAATTTTGAATGTGGAGTGCTACAAGGTTCTTCCCTTTCATATCTGTTAATATTGCTTTAAAACCACTAGGTGGGGGTCACGTGGTGATGGCACACTGATTAAACACCTTATGCCTCCTCTTTTCTTCGCTGGAAATGAAGTTGGTGAATAGTGGCTACGCGCTGTGCGGACCACTCTGGTAATCACTTGTGTGCTGGGAAGCTGTGGAATCATGTCCTTAGGGCAGGGCTCGACAAACCCTAGGTGCCAGGTTGCCATGGCGACTAAACATTCAGACCTGGTGCCTAAGGTTTGCAGAACATGACACTTTCTGATTTTTATTTTTGTTTCGCTTGCAGACACTTTTTTTTTCCTCTCTTATGCTGCATTTCTCCCTCCCTCCTCACAGAGTGCAACTCAGTAGCTCTCCTGATACATCATGTGGGTTCAAACATTTATCCCGCATCTTCCCATGACCTGTGACACTTTAAACCGGTCTTCTTGCTGCACCAGTGATCAACACACACAGTCTGCAGCTGACCCTGGAACCTTTCCTTTGCACATCCCTCCCCCTGCTGATGCAATTTCCTGTGTATGCAGGGGCCAGGTGACTAGGCAGAGAGGGGGAGATGCCAAACTACCCAGGGGGGGGGGGACCAAGAGAGAGGGAGAGGAGATGCTAAACTACCCAGGGGGAGCTGGGGGGGGGGGGGGAGATGCCAGATTACCCATGGGGAGCCAGAGAGATGGGGGGGGGGAGATGTTGGACTGTGGTCTGTGGGAGATGGAGGATAGAGAGGGGGGGGATGCTGGACTCATAGAGGTAAAGACTATGCTACACTGGGTTTTGGAGAGGGATTGGGAGAGAGAGAGAGAAAGATACTGTCCTGTGGTGGGATGGAGGGAAGATAAAGGAGCAGTGCTGTGGGTGCTCGAGCACCCCCAATATTTCACCCACCGGAAGTCAGAACCGGAAGTTCCATTCGCCAGCCCGACCTGCCCGGTGCCCACCCTCTTCTCCCACAACAGTCTTCCCTTCTGTTGTCTCAGCTCTGATCCTGCCCTCGTTTCCTGTTGCCGCAAGGGCGGGACCAGAGCTGAGATGAGAGAAGGGAAGGCTGAAGCGCCGAGCCTGCTCTCCTTTCACTACTGCCGCCGGGACCCCGAGGTAAGATGACTTTTAAAATTCTGGGTGGCACACAGGAAGGCGAGAGCGGACCAGCGGAAGACTGTTGTGGGAGAAGAGGTCAGACGGGTTGGAACTCGGAGGGATGGAGGGGCGGGCCTGGAACTCGGAGGAGGGGGAGGGGGAATGCACCACCTGTTAAAAAAAAAAAAAAAAAAATTCAGCACCCCCAATCATTTTGAAAAGTTGGCGCCTATGTCCAGTAGTTTAAATAATTTCTTCATGTTCTTGAAGTCAGTTCCAACCTGTGCTTTATAGTAATTCCGTTTGGATTTTTTAATCTTATTTTTGTATTTTTGTGATTCTTTCCATGTGTTTAGTGTTTGGGTGTTTCTTTTTTTTTTTCTCCACGCTCTTTCAAGTCGTCTAGATATTGTTTTTAGTATTTTCAAATCGTCGTTGAACCAAGGTGTTTTATTGGGTTTGTGTGAGGTTTTTGTTCGTATAGGTGCTATTTCATTTCAAATCAAGGATCGAATTGTATTCAAGGTTCCCACCGTGGTACACAAAATCATCCACGGGATTGTTCCAAATTACATGCTGAACATGATTGACTTGCATGCCAGAAATACTGACCCTACATCGCGCTTATATCTCACCTTGCATTATCCAAACAGGAAAGGATGTAAGCATGGCTCAACTCAGGCGTCAAGCTTTCCATTCATCAGTGCGCACAACTGGAATGCACTTCCCAGAGCCATAACCAGTCTGAGTGACTACCTTCTCTTCCGCAGGGCTTTAAAAATGCATTTGTTTACAAAGTCATTTTCTACAAGAACTATGTAGGACTATAACCCCTGCAACTATGCAACCGTGGAATCTGGTTGGACTCATTCTTTTGTATGCTCTGTGTAAAGTGTCTTTTCTTTCTTCCACTCATGCTCTTATTTCTACTTTGTCTATGATATCACCCAGAGATCTCTCTCTCTGGTTGTGTAAGCCACATTGAGCCTGCATGTTTGTGGGGGTAATGTGGGGTATAAATACTTTGATAAATGGAAATGCATCTTTTTTTCCCATTCCGCGAGGAAGTATTCAGAATCAGCTAAAACTGACCAGTTGTCATATATCGATTGCCAAAATATTTTTGTGTATGCAGCCTCTTATATTGTAAGTTGTTTTTTCTTCTACGTTGTGATAATTTGAAGTGATTTGATGCATGATGGACGTCCTTACATGCACAGTTCCATATATGGACGGGTCCGCACGTGGACATCCTGGCCCATATAAGATGGGTCCACACGTGGACGACCATCAAGCATGGACATCCATGACGTGCATGGACCGTTGTCACGCATGCGGGGCCTTATATGGATGAGTACGTGTTCATATGTGCGGAGCCTTCCTTATATGGATCATTATCAAGTGTGCGAACCTCTTCATATATACAATAAAATCTGAATGTTGCGCAAGTACAGTAAATGTAGTTGCGGAACATCGAGGTACAGGAAATATAAACATTCATAGTGGAAATTACAGTAAAAAGGATGTGTTTCTTGCAGAACTGCAGAAGGATGTCCTTCTACAGTTCCACGACAAACGCGTCATTTTTACTATACTTTGGATGTCCCTGATATGGACGTTTCGCGCTGCGATTTTGGAATGTCTAAGGACGTCCATACTATTTTTCGATTATACCTACCTGATTTTGGACGACTTCATGAAGATGTCCTAATTCAGACTTGGACGACCTTTCGAAAATGCCCCTCTATGCGTTCCAGCAGCCATCTTGGACGCGTTCCAATCAAAACAACGATGTCAGCAGGATGTATTTCCAGCCATTTTTTGCAGCATTCTTTATTAAAAAGTAGCGTTTTGAGGAGGGCACACTAAAAAAGATAAATCCACCGTTCATTTTTTTTTAATCATGAGAATATCTCATGAGAATATCACAATTTTTTTAAGGTTTCTCATTTGAAAGGCATCTTTGCCATTATGTTTTAGTGTAGACTGTTTTTTATGTTTAAAGATTGTTCTTTTATTCCTTTTTAACAATTATTAAGGTATTTTTAGTTTGAGTTTTTTTAAGTTAAAACGGTCACCTTTGACCTTGCAATCAGGATATAAAGCTGTTTGTTTGAAGGTGGCAGATTCCTTAGTGATGAAGTAGCTGCTTAACACTGCTGTTTGGACCAGCTGAGTATTCCTTTCATTATATTTTGCTGTCTTTTTTTTCAAGGTAAAGCACATAAGTGTACTACATAAAAACTCGAGCTACCATTTTTTGTACAGTCAGTTTTGGATGCCCTAGATTCCAGGGAAAGCACTGCTTGTGTCCCTGGCTAGGTATGTGCTTTTTATGTAAAGCTATGCACTCGTTTTTTACAATAGCACATTGGCATGCACATTCAGATGTTTGCTATTTGGTACAGTTATATTTGTTATTTGTTGTAGTTTGCATTCACTTCAGTGTCGCATGCATTACCAAAAGCCCTGAAAACAACATAAGACAACCTA
The DNA here is from genome assembly GCF_901765095.1 of Microcaecilia unicolor. Lineage (NCBI taxonomy): Eukaryota > Metazoa > Chordata > Amphibia > Gymnophiona > Siphonopidae > Microcaecilia > Microcaecilia unicolor. Next base: position 543,234,657 of record NC_044031.1, read on the forward strand.
AACTTCCGGAAAAAAATAAAAAATAACCTGTTTAAAAAGACATACGCTACCAATCCAACATAAATGCCTGATCCCTGCAACACAACAAAACTAAAGTGGACATAACACAACTCTTCTGTTGTACGATTCCCTAATGTGGTTGTGCCACATGAACTGTATCTTACCACAGCATCACTTTGTATTTGTTTACACCGGAGTCTCCAAACGCCTCTCCGGTACTATGTAAGCCACATTGAGCCTGCAGTTAGGCGGGAAAACGTGGGATACAAATGTAACAAATAAAAATATATTTGCTTTTTGTTTGTGCATCTTTTTATAATTTTTTAATAGTAATTTAATGCATGTTATGAAAGTATGTTCATTTTCGTAATGACTAGAGTATATATATATATATATATATATTCACTTTCTGAGGGTTCTGTTTTTAATAGTTATTTAATATTATTTTTTACATTGTTTTATATGTATGTTATGCTTTGATGTTATGATTATATTATCTATGTTTTATTTGTTAGTATTATACCCCTGATGCAGCCTTTTTAGCAAAACGTGACCACATCGAGTCCTTTTGAATAAAGATTGTTTGGGTCCTTCTGCTGTGGTGACTGTGCTTCCTGTTTGCTGCAGTCACAAAAGACTCTTCTTTATATTTGCGGATATTTCTCCTCATCGAGCATGTTGAGCTACTCTTCACCAGGATGATAACTGCTTAAAATGCTTGCTTCCTAAAGCTACATTGAGTTATATGTTTTAGACTTGTCCCAAAATACTTTCTTTTTGGCACTGTATTAGTACCCATATCTATCGCATGTGATGTTGGACTTGGATTCCTACTGCATTTATGCTTTTTGACAAGATTTCCTATAGGTGCCTGGCACCGAAAGGCTATTTGGCTTTTGTGAAACGAGCCATCCTGATGGGCAAGAAGTGCATTTTACAACAGTGGTTAAGGGCGGATCCCCCATTGCTGGCTGATAACAACAGATGTCAACGGAGCATCATGAATTTGTGGACTTGGCCTGTCCAGTGGGGCGTCATTTTGCCCTGACTTGGGAAGCCTTCTTGTCAACTTTAACACCTATAGCACATAGCAGACTTCTAAGTAGCTGAAGTGTGTTAGATTCTTGAGAATTCTGATTTTAGTTTAGCCACACAGATCCCTTAGGGGATGGGGGTTGGGTGGGGGAGTTTGTATTGAAAATGTTTCTCACAAGTTAATTGTACTGCAGTTATGACTTGTGTGCTGTTTGAATTTGAGAACTGTTATTAAAAATAATTTTATAAAATAAATTATAAACTAGAAAACCTTTAAATGAGGCATCTTAAACTTGTGTCAGTGAGGCCTACAGTTCATCTTATAGGCTCTTAACAGTGCTTCTAATAGTCTACCTCATTCCTTCATAGAACTAGTTTCTTCAATAAGCTCAACGTCAAGGTGAACTTGAAAATTCCAAGCAAGATTATTAAAAGACACGAATCATTGTTGGATTCTGAAACAGTGACATTCCAGTGCTAGCACTTCAGCATTTTACCTGCCAATGTGGAAGGACACACTACATGGCAAGTTTGTGAGAGTCATATAACACAGACCCGAGAACAAAAACAACTTTTATGAATACATGAACTTATTAAGTTCAATATTATAGCTCCCATAAATAAATGTAAAAGGCAATGCTTACTACTCTGAGCTAACAGCTTCCCACCATAGCTAAAAACATAGGCTGGAGCAGACATTTTAAAATGGAAACATATAACTGCATTACTTTAAACATGTCCCTAGGCTTTTTTGCAGCCTCAGTTTTATTTTTCAACCTTTTTTTTTGCTTTGCTTCTTTCCTCAGTTATCACATGCTGTGCTAGATTTCCAGCACACCTCAAGCTGCTGCAGCTTCTTTTGTATTTTAAAATTATCCATATACTATTTACAGTTAGACCTGTGCATCTACATACTAGAGTTAAGTGGTGCAAGATTATCTAACACTTCAGTAAAATTTGGAACTTATAACCCAAGTGTTCCGCCATCTAATAAGGGATATTCCAGTAAACCTCGCTTTTACCCCCTAGCTTACTAAATGCATCTCGTTCCTGCTGTTCTCCGAGGACAAGCAGGCTGCTTGTTCTCACTGATGGGTGACGTCCACGGCAGCCCCTCCAATCGGAAACTTCACTAGCAAAGTCCTTTGCTAGCCCTCGCGCGCCCGCGCGCACCGCGCATGCGCGGCCGTCTTCCCGCCCGAAACCGGCTCGAGCCGGCCAGTCTTCTTTTGTCCGCACTCGGTACGGTCGTGTTTTCGCCGTGTCGAGCCCCGGAAAGTCGACCTCGCGCGTCCAATTTGTTTTGAGCGTGTTTTTTTCCTTCGGGAAAGCTTTACCTTAGTCGGGAAGTGCTCCGGAAACCCCTCGCCGGGTTTCGTGTAAATCCTCCCCGTACTTCCAGCTTTTTTGCCCCGGTAAGTTTTCTTTCGTCGTCGGGGAAGGCCTCTTTTCGGCCTCGGTCGAGATTTTTTCTCCCTCTAAATTTGGTGCTTCAAATTTCGCCATTTCGGCTTTTGATTTCGCCGGCGTGATTTTTCCGCCCATGACATCGAAGCCTTCCAGCGGCTTCAAGAAGTGCACCCAGTGCGCCCGGGTTATCTCGCTCACTGATCGACACTCGTCGTGTCTTCAGTGTCTGGGGGCCGAGCACCGCCCTCAGAACTGCAGTCTGTGTTCCCTGCTTCAAAGGCGGACTCAGGTAGCGAGACTAGCCCAGTGGAACGTGTTGTTCTCGGGCTCTTCGTCGGCATCGGCACCGGGATCTTCGAGTGCATCGACGTCGTCAGCGTCCAGACCATCTTCCTCGGCCGCCCCTGCATCGAGTGCATCGAGGCATCGGGCCTCTGCATCGGCGCCGAGACATCGGATAGCTGCATCGACGTCGGTGGTACCAGGACCTCGTCTGCTGATGTCGTCGGACGGTGGTGCATCGGGTGGAGTGCAGGTGAGGGCTGTCCATTCCCCTGCTGGTGGCGGTGAGCCCTCGGGTGGGTCTCCTCCTACCCTGAGGGCTCCTGCGGTACAGCCCCCCCGAGATCGACCTTCTTCAGTCTCGGCCCCAAGGAAGCGACGGATGGATTCGACGTCCTCCTCGTCGGTGCCGGGGAGCTCCGGTGACATGCTTCGGAAGAAATCGAAGAAGCATCGACACCGGTCTCCTCCCCGTGTCGGCACCGAGAGCTCTGGGTCGCCGAGGGAGTCGGCACCCAGCAGGCATCGGCACCGAGAGGACCGCTCACCCTCTGTTCAGGAGGTGTCGATGCGCTCCGCTCTGGACAGCCCGGAACAGCCTCCACGCTCGGAACAGGTACTGACGTCGACGCCTGCATCGACCTCTCAGCCTTTCTCTGCAGCCACTCTAAACGAGAGCCTCCGGGCCGTTCTCCCAGAGATTCTGGGAGAGCTGTTGCGCCCTACCCCTCCGGTACCGGCGGTGCTTGCGCCACCGGTACCGTCGAGCGTGGCGCCGGCTGGCCCATCGCCCAGGTTGAGGTCCCCGACGTCGGTACCGCGTGCGGTGCCGACCGCGGCCACCTCCCAGGAAGGCTCCCCGACTACGTCGGCGGAGGGAGCTTCGCCGATGCGGGCGAGGGAGTCTACCTCTCGACGCCCCCATCGTGGACGGGGTTCCACGGAGTCGAGCAGGGCGAGGTTGCAGACACAGGTCCGTGAGCTTGTGTCTGACACCGAGGGTGAGGCCTCGTGGGAGGAAGAGGAAGATCCCAGATATTTCTCTGACGAGGAGTCTGCGGGTCTTCCGTCTGATCCCACTCCCTCTCCTGAGAGACAGCTTTCTCCTCCCGAGAGTCTGTCTTTTGCCTCCTTTGTCCGGGAGATGTCTACGGCCATCCCCTTCCCGGTGGTTGTGGAGGACGAGCCCAGGGCTGAAATGTTTGAGCTCCTGGACTATCCTTCTCCACCTAAGGAAGCGTCCACTGTTCCCTTGCACCATGTCCTGAAGAAGACATTGCTTGCGAACTGGACCAAGCCATTAACTAATCCCCACATTCCCAAGAAGATCGAGTCCCAGTACCGGATCCATGGGGACCCAGAGCTGATGCGCACTCAGTTGCCTCATGACTCTGGAGTTGTGGATTTGGCCCTAAAGAAGGCTAAGAGTTCTAGGGAACATGCTTCGGCGCCCCCGGGCAAGGACGCTAGAACCTTAGACTCCTTTGGGAGGAAGGCCTACCATTCCTCTATGCTCGTGTCCAAGATCCAGTCTTACCAGCTCTACACGAGCATACACATGCGGAACAATGTGCGACAGTTGGCGGGCTTGGTTGATGCTCTTCCCCCTGAGCAAGCCAAGCCTTTTCAGGAGGTGGTCAGGCAGCTGAAGGCGTGCAGAAAATTCCTGGCCAGAGGAGTTTATGACACTTTTGATGTTGCGTCCAGGGCCGCTGCTCAAGGTGTGGTGATGCGCAGGCTCTCATGGCTGCGTGCCGCCGACCTGGAGAATAGAATCCAGCAGCGGATTGCGGACTCGCCTTGCCGTGCGGATAACATTTTTGGCGAAAAAGTCGAACAGGTGGTAGAGTCTCTCCACCAGCGGGACACCGCATTCGACAAGTTCGCCCGCCGGCAGCCTTCAGCTTCTACCTCTACAGGTAGACGATTTTTCGGGGGAAGGAAGACTGTTCCCTATACTTCTGGCAAGCGTAGGTACAATCCTCCTTCCCGACAGCCTGCGGCCCAGGCTAAGCCCCAGCGCGCTCGCTCTCGTCAGCAGCGTGCGAATCAGCAAGGCCCCGCGGCTCCCCAGCAAAAGCAAGGGGCGAGCTTTTGACTGGCTCCAGCAGAGCATAGCCGACATCCAAGTGTCAGTGCCGGGCGACCTGCCTGTCGGAGGGAGGTTGAAAGCTTTTCACCAAAGGTGGCCTCTCATAACCTCCGATCAGTGGGTTCTCCAAATAGTCCGGCAAGGATACACCCTCAATTTGGCCTCACAACCTCCAAATTGTCCACCGGGAGCTCAGTCCTACAGCTTCCAGCACAAGCAGGTACTTGCAGAGGAACTCTCCGCCCTTCTCAGCGCCAATGCGGTCGAGCCCGTGCCATCCGGGCAAGAAGGGCTGGGATTCTATTCCAGGTACTTCCTTGTGGAAAAGAAAACTGGGGGGATGCGTCCCATCCTAGACCTAAGGGCCCTGAACAAATATCTCGTAAAAGAAAAGTTCAGGATGCTTTCCCTGGGCACCCTTCTCCCCATGATTCAGCAAAACGATTGGCTATGCTCTCTGGACTTGAAGGATGCCTACACACACATCCCGATACTGCCAGCTCACAGACAGTATCTGCGATTTCAGCTGGGCACACGCCACTTCCAGTACTGTGTGCTACCCTTTGGGCTCGCCTCTGCGCCCAGGGTGTTCACAAAGTGCCTAGCTGTGGTAGCAGCGGCGCTTCGCAGGCTGGGGGTGCACGTGTTCCCATATCTCGACGATTAGCTGGTGAAGAACACATCCGAGGCAGGAGCCCTGCAGTCCATGCAGATGACTATTCGCCTCCTGGAGCTACTGGGGTTTGTGATAAATTACCCAAAGTCCCATCTTCTCCCAGTGCAGAAGCTCGAATTCATCGGAGCCCTGCTGGATTCTCGGACGGCTCGCGCCTATCTCCCAGAGGCGAGGGCCAACAACTTGTTGTCCCTCGTCTCGCGGGTGCGAGCGTCCCAGCAGATCACAGCTCGGCAGATGTTCATGTGACTCCCATGGCCCGCCTTCACATGAGATCTGCTCAATGGACCCTAGCCTCCCAGTGGTATCAGGCCGCTGGGGGTCTAGAGGACGTGATCCACCTGTCCACGAGTTTTCTCGAATCCCTGTATTGGTGGACGATTTGCTCCAATTTGACTCTGGGACGTCCCTTCCAAATTCCTCAGCCACAAAAAGTGCTGACCACGGATGCGTCTCTCCTGGGATGGGGGGCTCATGTCGATGGGCTTCACACCCAAGGAAGGTGGTCCCTCCAAGAAAGCGATCTACAGATCAACCTTCTGGAGTTGCGAGCGATCTGGAACGCTCTGAAGGCTTTCAGAGATCGGCTGTCCCACCAAATTATCCAAATTCAGACAGACAATCAGGTTGCCATGTACTATGTCAACAAGCAGGGGGGCACCGGATCTCGCCCCCTGTGTCAGGAAGCCGTCAGCATGTGGCTCTGGGCTCGCCGTCAAGGCATGGTGCTCCAAGCCACATATCTGGCAGGCGTAAACAACAGTCTGGCCGACAGGTTGAGCAGGATTATGCAACCTCACGAGTGGTCGCTCAATTCCCGTGTAGTGCGACAGATCTTCCAGGCGTGGGGCACCCCCCTGGTGGATCTCTTCGCATCTCAAGTGAACCACAAGGTCCCTCAGTTCTGTTCCAGGCTTCAGGCCCACGGCAGACTGGCGTCGGATGCCTTCCTCCTGGATTGGGGGGAGGGCCTCCTGTATGCTTATCCTCCCATCCCTCTGGTGGGGAAGACTTTGTTGAAACTCAAGCAAGACCGAGGCACCATGATTCTGATTGCTCCTTTTTGGCCGCGTCAGATCTGGTTCCCCCTTCTTCTGGAGTTATCCTCCGAAGAACCGTGGAGATTGGAGTGTTTTCCGACCCTCATCACGCAGGACGAAGGGGCTCTTCTGCATCCCAACCTCCAGTCCCTGGCTCTCACGGCCTGGATGTTGAGGGCGTAGACTTTGCCTCTTTGGGTCTGCCAGAGGGTGTCTCCCGCATCTTGCTTGCTTCCAGGAAAGACTCCACCAAGAGAAGTTACTTCTTTCATTGGAGGAGGTTTGCCGTCTGGTGTGACAGCAAGGCCCTAGATCCTCGCTCTTGTCCTACACAGACCCTGCTTGAATACCTTCTGCACTTGTCTGAGTCTGGTCTGAAGACCAACTCCGTAAGAGTTCACCTTAGTGCAATCAGTGCATACCATTACCAAGTGGAAGGTAAGCCGATCTCAGGACAGCCTTTAGTTGTTCGCTTCATGAGAGGTTTGCTTTTGTCAAAGCCCCCTGTCAAGCCTCCTACAGTGTCATGGGATCTCAATGTCGTTCTCACCCAGCTGATGAAACCTCCTTTTGAGCCACTGGATTCATGCCATCCGAAGTACTTGACCTGGAAGGTCATTTTCTTGGTGGCAGTTACTTCGGCTCGTAGAGTCAGTGAGCTTCAGGCCCTGGTAGCCCAGGCCCCTTACACTAAATTTCATCACAACAGAGTAGTCCTCCGCACTCACCCTAAGTTCCTGCCAAAGGTCGTGTCGGAGTTCCATCTGAACCAGTCAATTGTCTTGCCAACATTCTTTCCCCGTCCTCATTCCTGCCCTGCTGAACGTCAGCTGCACACATTGGACTGCAAGAGAGCATTGGCCTTCTACCTGGAGCGGACACAGCCCCACAGACAGTCCGCCCAATTGTTTGTTTCTTTTGATCCCAATAGGAGGGGAGTGGCTGTAGGGAAACGCACCATATCCAATTGGCTAGCAGATTGCATTTCCTTCACTTACGCCCAGGCGGGGCTGGCTCTTGAGGGTCATGTCACGGCTCATAATGTTAGAGCCATGGCTGCGTCGGTAGCCCACTTGAAGTCAGCCTCCATTGAAGAAATTTGCAAAGCTGCGACGTGGGCTTCTGTCCACACATTCACATCCCATTACTGCCTGCAGCAGGATACCCGACGCGACAGTCGGTTCGGGCAGTCAGTTCTTCAGAACCTGTTTGGGCTTTAGGATCCAACTCCACCCCCCGAGGGCCCTGTTTGTTCTGTTCCAGGCTACACTCTCAGTTAGTTGGTAAATTTTTTAGGTCAATCTCAGTTATGGCCTCGCCGTTGCGAGACCCAATTGACCAATGTTGTTGTTTTGAGTGAGCCTGGGGGCTAGGGATACCCCATCAGTGAGAACAAGCAGCCTGCTTGTCCTCGGAGAAAGCGAATGCTACATACCTGTAGAAGGTATTCTCCGAGGACAGCAGGCTGATTGTTCTCACCAACCCGCCCGCCTCCCCTTTGGAGTTGTGTCTTCCCTTGAAGTGTATTGTCTTGCTACATACTGGACTGGCCGGCTCGAGCCGGTTTCGGGCGGGAAGACGGCCGCGCGAGGGCTAGCAAAGGACTTTGCTAGTGAAGTTTCCGATTGGAGGGGCTGCCGTGGACGTCACCCATCAGTGAGAACAATCAGCCTGCTGTCCTCGGAGAATACCTTCTACAGGTATGTAGCATTCGCTTTCTGGTTGCCATGATTGTAGTCTGCTCTAATTATGTAAATAATACTTTAGCTAAAACATTCTAGGTAATTATTATATCACCTGTACTAGATTTGTTCAGAATATAGAAATAAGTTGTATATAACATACTCACATGTTGAATGGATGAGTATGCAACATGTTTGTAGCTAGCGTGTCTGATGCTACCATGGTTGCAATAAGATAGCAGGCCAGCCAGCTTTTTGTGCTTTATCACTGCTCTAGAGTACTGTAGCATTATTCACAGAAGGAGAATACCCTTGGGTATGAGCAGTGTGCTCATGTAAGTGGAACATAGTGCAGACACATTCAGAAAATGATGATCTGTTTTCTGTAATATTTCAGGAAAAGAATTTGGATGACCAAGCATACCGCACTATACAGGATCTTGAAACGTATGCTGAGAACACACAGAGCTCTCTTTTCTACCTCGTACTGGAAACACTGGGTATGCCAATATTGACAGCTGGAGGAAACAAAAGTGTAATGGGACAGTATGAAAGTTCAGTAGATATTTTGAGGAAAATTATTAGCTCATACAACAGGCCCTGATGCCATAGTACTATAAGCAGCAGTCTCTTGTCCTTGGAGGCCAGCAAGGTCATGTACTTTGGGGGCCTACAGGGGGGAAGGATAGGAAAGGAAATACATGCTAAGGAATGGTAGTATCTATAAGCAAAGAGGCCCTGCCCTGGAACTTTGGGGGTCCTGACCTGATTTTACAGCTTGCCTCACTGACACAGCACTAACACAGACTACATAACAATTACTGTGGATTCTTTTGGATTTGTATTAGGTAGATGAGACTTTAATTAGAGGTTCTAAGATACACAATGATTAAGCTATATACACAATGATTAAGCTGTATGACTGAAAAGAAACAATACCTATCTATAGTTAAAAAGAAACAATCATTACATCACTGGTCATTAATTACTACATCCAAGCAAAGCAAGGAGTTTCTAGACCAGGAAAAGAAGCAGTAATAAACTATACATACATCACTGCTCACCACGTCACCCAGGCTTTTTACATCAGCTGAGAGAAGCCCCTTTTTCAGCGAAGCCAGAGTCTCGTGACCAGGAGCGGTCTTTCTATGCGATGCGTCCATCCATAGATGAGCTTCTGACTTCACTGGTCAGAGCTCCCCTTTTTATTAGGCTTAGAACTCATTTTCAGAGTTGAGGAAAATTACAGAATGCTTGAGACGTGGGGATGTGGTCACATGTTCCTCTGTTCAGGTGGCCAGCCTGGACTCGAAACATGCTCCATCTCTCCCTGCACATAGCTGTGTCTTATCTTCTTACACATTCCAAATCATTTTCACATGAACAAAATTATACACTTTAATGAGAGAGTGCACTGTCGGTCACTCAGAGTTGAAAAGCAATTCTCCCCTTTTTGTCTATGGGGGCTGGGGTATTTCCTGCCCAGAAGCATCAGTGGAATTTGACCATGAGAGGAGGTAACATAAATAGAAGATGTTTCCCCCCTTTTTTTTTTTTTCTTAAAATAAAGCATTTCAGAATACTTAGTGAAAACTATAATGCTGTTAAATGTAGGTAGTTGTCAATAATAGAAAACTTCCCAGTGCTATCAGTTTATTCACTTTTTTCAAACTTATTTTAAGGTCACAAAACGACTTTCATCAGATCATATTAAAAGTCAATAAAGTTAAGTTTTTGGCCCAGTCAGTGGTGGCTGCTCACCTAGATCACTTTTACTAGGGCGACAGCTGCCCACCATATTTTTGTGATCTGTCCTTTTATTTCCAGCTTCACATTATAACCAAAGTGCATATTTAACTCAATTTATTTAATATTTTATTTAATGGCACACTTCAACAGCAAAGTCTCTGTGACTTTTTTGATGGACCATGATTAAGATGAGAAAAGAGAGTAAGTAATGGAGAATTTGCCCAGTATCTATATGTTATATATAGCTTTAGGGTTTGATGCATGAGGCTGTCTCTTTTCCCTGGGCCTACCGGGGGAGGGGGGGGGGGGTAAGACGGAGACAGTGTTTTGCAGCTTATAAGAAGGCAGGTTATGTCTGCTGTCACTGAGCAGTGGTACTAGTGGCCAGATTTTGGGTCCATGTCAGCCACATTCCAGCAGGTGCTTCAGTTTGTTCCCTGGCCAATGACACTTTTAGCAATTGGTGGCTTTTCTGGTAGGGTGATGTAAAGCAGAGTTAATATCCCCCTCCTGGTAGTTAAGAATTAACTTACTGCACCATTTACCAATAGAGGCTGCTTTAGGTAGTTGAAAGCTAAAAAAGGCATAAAGAATACTGCTTAGCAAAAGGTAAATAAAGAGCAGTAGCCGACAAAAAAGCTTTTCTTCCAGTGGACGTTTGCATGCTGGTAAGACAATGGCAACGTTTTTATTGTAAATGCAGATTATGTATAAGAATTTATGTATTTTTGTGAGGGATTTTGTCATTAAAGAATGCCATTCCAAGAAACACATTTTTCTTCTGAGTAGGGCTTTGGAACTTCTATAGTGATGCCCGTTTTCTTGTAGTGGGTAATTTACCAAGAAGGCACCTGTTTCAAGCCTATTCTGTAAAGAAAAGTAGATACCCAACAGTTTAAAGCGGTGGTTTCCAAACCTGGTCCTGGAGGCACCCCAGCCAGTCAGGTTTTCAGGATATCCACAATAAATATTCATGAGAGATTTGCATGCAAAACTATCTCATGAATATTCATTGTGGATATCCTGAAAACCTGACTGGCTGGGGTGCCTCCAGGACCAGGTTTGGAAACCACTGGTTTAAAGAATATCAGCATAACAGGTCAAATATGCACCATGTCTTTTTTTCTTTTTTTTTAGGCACGATCACTTATACCAGCCATAGAGCTGGTTAAACCTTCCTCCTAGACTGTGAAGAAACACATGTAAATTTGTAGTATTATATAACTTCACACATAATTGGATGCCCCTCCTCTCTGAAATGCAGTCAAACATTGGTCGTATTATCAAAGGTAAACAATACCAATACAGCAAATCTTAACCAGTGCTACCTCAATGATCCCTTCAAACTTTTTATTTATAATTTTTGATTTTCAGTTATTTTTGTGGGAGAAAAGACCTCGGACCCACAAAGAAGGTCGTATCTATGTCTTTTGCACATGAACTTTTATCTTTCATCGGTCTAAAAACTCCTGTTTTTTACTTTCAGAAATGTGATTCCATGCTTGTGGTGATTGTATTTTTGGCGTTGTTCAAATTTTAAACACTTATCTTTGTATGCCATTTAAGTTCTTAAATGACTAGTATGCTGGCATTTAAGCACATCTTTGCTGCCAAAACCTAGGTGGTTCCTTATAGAGTTACCCCTTTATAATTTGTAGGGGACACTTGTAGGAACGGGAAGGGATTCTGGATTTAGGTCATGCTTTTTTTTTTTTTTTTCAAAAGTAACTGAAGGCAAGCTACATTTTTTTTAATACTAAAGGGCTTAAAGTTTTGTACCTGAGACAATGGAGGGTTAAGGGACTTGTCCAAAATTGCAAGGAACCACAATGGGATTTGAACCCTGGCTTCCCTGGTTCTCAGCTCACTGCTCTAACCATTAGGTACTCCAAATTTATGAATCTCTACCTCTTATAACAATATTCTGCTTTTGATATGATTTCATCCTCCTTAACAGAAGGAGCATAGCTACAGACATGAATTTCGCAAGCATGACAGATCAAGAAAAAAAACAAAATGACTGGCATTTGACAGTATCAAATCTCTTTGCAGATCAGGATTCTGCAGGGAGGTAGTGTCTGTATCACTAGTTTGGCTGTAGTGAAAAGTGAACAGACAGCATTGGCAGATTGGGACACAGGAGGAAGGAGAATGTAATGGGGACTGCTGTAGCACAGGAGGTAGTAGGTTGCAGATTATCAAACACATGATTTGATGTTATTAGTGTAATACACCTTGTACTGATTTGCTGGCTAAGCGGATTATAAATTCCAAATTAAATTGAAGCCCAGGAAGGAGAGAGAAGTGGCAGCATTAGACTGAGGTCTGGAAGGGAGGGATGAAATGCAATCTGCAGTGGTAGACCAGGGCTTTGAAGAGGTTTTGCAACACATCCATCGTGCTATCTGAAGTAAAGTTCATCCATCATGCATGCTTACAGTGTGGCAAAAATATTCTATTTTGCGTTCGGAAGATTATCAATTGAGCAGCGCATACTGTTTGCTTATTTTTGCAAAATGCAGGGGTTAAGGACATCCATGCAGACCACGCTGCCAGTCACATTGGAAAAGCCCAAGGCATTGTCACCTGTTTAAGAGCAGTTCCTTACCACAGTAGTCGACGTAAAGTTTTTCTTCCAATGGACATTTGTATGCTGGTAAGAAAACGCCAAAGCTGGCACAGTTGTATACAGCTGTGCCTTTATTTATCTTAGCGAGCAACTCTTTCTGACTGAAATGATGGCCAGGTTATGAAAATAATTCCTTGTATTAGTTTTTGGAGCGTTTCCCTGGGGGTTGGCTACTTACACTCCCAGTGTCGCTCTTGGATCATGGTTTTGTTTAGTTTCTTCCAACGTGTCATCACCATTGTACAGCAGAACCGAAACCCTTTGTCTCCACTAAAGTGCAGAGTAAATTTACAGTTATCAGCAATTGGAGACAGGAAGAGAAATGGTTAAATTACAGGCATGTGAGAGCCTGCAACCAGATTTTGAAATGATTAAGGAACAGTAGTACTGGAGAGCTGGATTTCAGTCTCTACTCTGGTACATCAAGCTGTGCAGCAACACAGCAGTTTGAAAGATAGGACTAAGCCTGCAACAGTTCTAGTTTACAATAAAAGAGAAATGGGTGATCTCTAATGCAAAAGCAGATGTATGAAGAATCTCAGATGGAATGTTATCAAAGAGAATGTGAGGCAATCTGTTCATTTCTGTGTTCTAAGCTGTATGGTAGAGAGGAAATGCCACTTAGCTAGAGGAAGTTATTTTTGAGCGGTTGTTCCTGTGTTTTTCAGTTTGCTTGTCTAGACCTGCCTTTGCCTGAAAAATGAAGTGTAATTAATGCCTCTTCTATGTTGTATTAGTTATAATTTTAACTAGAGGTGTAAATAAAAGGGAATCTCCTGTGGGGTTTTTCTAAAACTTGTTCCACCTCTGTGTCTAAACGTCACATCTGTCTACAGGTGGTCTACCTTTTAACAGTTCAGAATTGTGAAATGATATAGGAATTATTTTTTAATCATTTCAGCTAGAATGTACAATGATTTTTCAACTATGCTGTTGATTTCCTACTCTGTTTTAAATTATGTGTGTGTGGGGGGGGGGGGGGGGGTTCTCTCAGCATGGTGTCTCCCAAGAAGATTTCATACGAAGACGTGAAGAAACAAAGGCCAGAGATGTCATATTTGACATTGCCAGTCAAGCACATCTTCACCTGGAACATGTGAGTGATTTTATTTCTCTGTTTTATGCTATTTTAATTTTACATTTTTTGTAGTGAATATTTTACAGCCCAGCTTCAATTATGTAGTGCAATAATTTTACACAAAGTAGTCTCATAGATTTTAAGAAAACATGTACAGCAAATTATGGGGGCCTTATACTAAGCTGCCAGAAAAATCTAATTTCTTTCATTGGATGACCAGAGAACTGGTTCGAGGACACATTCTAGGTGTAGCCTACTTTGATTTCAATAAAGCCTTTGATACAGTTCCTTATTGGATACAGTTCCTTATTGGAGGCTCATGAATAAAATGAGCAGGCTGAAGTTATGGCCAAAAGTGGTGAACTGGATTAGAAACTGATTGACAGATGATAAAAGGTGGTGGTAAATGGAATTCACTCAGAGGAAAGAAAATGGGAATGGGATTGCCTTTCTGTGGTTACAATCAAAGTGGTTTACGTATTATATACAGGTACTTATTTTGTACCTGGGGCAATGAGAAAGGCTAAGTGACTACTTGCCCAGATTCACAAGAAGCTGCAGTAGGAATTGAACCCAGTTCCCTGGTTCTCAGGCCACTTCACTAGCCTTTAGGCTACTGAAATAAAGGTAAGGAGTGCCTCAGAGACTGGTACTGGGGCTAATTCTATTCAGTATATTTGTGAGTGATGTTGCTGAAGAATTAGAAGGAAATGTTTTGCCTTTTTGCTGGTAACACAAAGATTTGAAACAAATTCCAGAGGGCATTGGACAGCATGAGAACTGATTTACAAAAATTAGTAGAATGATTTAATGTTTGGCAGTGAAAAATTTAAAAGGCAGTTCTATAAATGTGCTTGCAATTTTGTGCATCTTGCCTGTGTAATTGCAGCAAAGAGTACCACTTATACACGCAATTGCCCTAAGTACTATTTTCTATAAGGGTGAGCAGAAGTGGCTTAGTGTGTTACTGTAAAGGGGCATACACATGGGTACAATAAGTTGTGTGCATTGTTCTCTGCAGTTAGGTGTGCCCATTTACACCTGCCATTGACCTGGCGTAAATGGACAAGACTATATTTAGGTGCGCTGATGTGGGTTTATGCCAGTATTTTATAATGGAATCTGTGCACCCAGATGCTGTTCCAGAATAGGGACTCTCTGCAGTACATCAGGGACTACCTATATTTAGGCACTCTTTTATAAAATTGCTACCTTAATGCACTTGGGGTGTAGAAATCCAAAGGAGCTGTACGTGGCAATAGGCTAGAGGCTGATCAGCACTGACCAGGAAAGAGATCTTAGGATGATGGTGTCTAAGGATCTCAAGGTAACAAAACAATGTGACAAGGTGGTGGCCAAGGCCAGAAGGATGCATAGAGAGGCACAACCTGCAGAAGAAAGGAACTGTTACTTCCTGTGTGAAGGTTGTTGGTGAGGTCCCACTTGTAGTATTGTGTTCAGTTTGGAGGCTGTACCTCGCTAAGGACATACTACTACTACTACTATTTAACATTTCTAAAGCACTACCAGGGTTACGCAGCGCTGTACAATTCAAACATAGAAGGACAGTCCCTGCTCAAGGAGCTTACAATCTAAAAGACAGGTGTACAATCTAGAGACAAGTGTCCAGTCAAAGACAAGTGTAGAGTCCGACTAATAGGGCATGCTATATTTCACGGAAGGTTAGGTGCCGAAAGCAGCATTGAAGAGGTGAGCTTTAAGCAGAAATTTGAAGATGGGTAGGGAGGGGGCTTGGCGTAGGGGTTGAGGAAGATTGTTCCAGGCATAGGGTGAGGCAAGGCAGAATGAGTGGAGCCTGGAGTTGGCAGTGGTGGAGAAGGGAACTGAAAGGAGGGATTTGTCCTGGGAGCGGAGGTTACGGGCGGGAACATAGGGGGAGATGAGGGTAGTGAGGAGCAGTAGACCGGGTGCATTTGTAGGTAAGGAGGAGAATCTTGAATTGAATGCGGTATCTGAATCGGAAGCCAGTGAAGTGACTTGAGGAGAGGGGTGATGTGAGTATATCGGTTCTGGCGGAATATAAGACGTGCGGCAGCGTTCTGGACGGATTGAAGGGGGGATAGATGGCTAAGTGGGAGGCCGGTGAGGAGCAAGTTGCAGTAGTCAAGGCGAGAGGTAATGAGAGCTTGGACGAGAGTTCGTGTGGTGTGCTCAGATAGGAAAGGGCGAATTTTGCTGATGTTGAAGAGGAAGAAGCGACAGGTCTTGGCAGTCTGTTGGATATGGGCAGAGAAGGAGAGGGAGGAGTCGAAGATGACTCCGAGGTTGCGGGCAGATGGGACGGGGAGGATGAGGGTGTTATCAACTGAGATAGAGAGTGGAGGAAGAGGAGAGGTGGGTTTGGGTGGAAAGATGAGGAGCTCGGTTTTGGCCATGTTTAGCTTCAGGTGGTGGTTGGACATCCAGGCAGCAATGTCAGATAAGCAGGCCGATACCTTGGCCTTGAAGACTTAAAGACTTGAAGCAGTTTAGAGGAAGGAGACAAAAGTGGTATGGGGTTTGCGCTGAAAGATATATGAAGTGACTCAAAGACCTGTAAGTGTGTGTACTTTAGAGGAAAAAAGGGACAGGCTAGATATGATACAGACATTTAAGTACTTGAAAGGTATTAATGTAATAACAAATCTTTTCAAAGACAGAGAAGTGGTAGAACTAAAGGATATGAACTGAGATTGCAGGGTGGTTGCCCTTAGGAGTAACATCAGGAAATGCATTTTCACAGAGAGGATGGTGGTTGCCTGGAATGCCCCTCCTGGTGGAGGTGGTGAATACAAAACAATGACTGAATTCAAAAATGCAAGGAATAAACAGAGGATCCTATATAGAAAGAAGATGAAGTCAAAGCAAGACTTCAGTGAACTTCACACATTTTAAACAGGGATTAGAGAGGCGTAACCTGCACAGAGCAGCAAGTACGGCTCTGACCACACTTTTTGGGCAGACTGGAACATACAAGTCTTTATCTGCCATCATTCACTATGTAACTCTGTAGGAGCTCCATAGGGTTAGAGATCTGTTTTCAACTTTGCACAAGTCATCTATTCCCTTTAGGCTAAGGCAAAGCTAGAGCTGGAGACCGTAATGCAACGAAGATGTGCCATTCTTCAAAGTGGCCAGAGAAAAATAATCCCAGTGGGTAGGGATTTGCAAATTTAAAGGACATTTTCAAGAGACAATTTTCCACAAAATAAGATGGGCCTGGATGGTAATGAGAATTGGTTGCTCAGTGTAATAGAAGTTTAGATTTAAAGGATGGAAAAAAGGTGAAGTTTTTGACTGAGGTCATAACAGTTCACATAAAGTATACATCCCCAAGACAGATTCCAGAAAGCAGAGTTAAAGGTAACAGATAATTTCCTAGTAGAAACCAAAAAAAATTGTTGAAACAGTAAAGAGACAATTCTATAACTGTAGGCATCTAATGCTGTGCACTGAGCATAAATTCTGTATGTTAATATTGTATAATGGCATCGGTGCACCTATGTTTTGGCATGCCTACTTGCACTATATCAATGGCAAGTGTAAATAGGTACGCCTAAGAGCAGCAAGCTGTGCTTGTAATTTACAATGTTCTATAAGTTACATGTATAAGTTGAAAACAGTGCCCATACCCTTTTCATGCTCTGCCCACATGAATACCTCCCCCCCTTGTAAGTTACAAGCTAAGGCTCTGCATACATCCCATTATAGCAATGTTCTGTAGTAGTATAAAAACATATAGATGTGTCTGTAAAGAAATTCTGATTCGAAAAAGAAAACCCACACAGGAGTGTGTATATAAAATTTAAGATCGAGCAAGTCACTGTTATATGATCTGATAGAACTCAACAGTCTATACTAGGAAATTAATAATTTACCAGATTATAGGGCCTAGTTATCAACATGAGCAGATGTGTTGTTTTACCATTAACTCCTATTTTATATTTAAATCATCTGTATTAGACGAAGCAGACAACAACATGTGAAACGATACCTAGTTTCCACAATAAAAGAAACAGTCAACTTTGATAGAATACAAAAATCAGAGGGGTCCTTTTACTAAGCCACGGCAAAAAGTGGCCTGCGGTAGTGTGGGCGTGTGCTGGGCCAGTTTTTACCATGTCGGGGAAAAAAGGCTTTTTCCAATGAGCCGGGAAAAGAGCCTGCAGTAAAATTGAAACCAGCACATACCTGTTTATGGCCTGAGCCCTTAACGCCACCCATTGATCCAGCAGTAAGGGCTCAAGTGCGGTGACTGGTCAGCGCGTGCTAACTGCTGGTTAATGCTGGGAATGCCACGCGTGGTAGGAAGCAAAAAATCATTTGTCCTGGCGGTATGGCCATGCCCCAAATCTGAAATTACCGCCAGAGGGACATGCTAGCCTGGCGATAGTCACATTTTGGCACATGCTGCATGAGCGTAGAGCCCACCGCACCTTTGTAAAAGGGTCTGAGAGCGAACATCCCTAAACACTCCTGCTATTTTTCACAGGTCCCATTTTACTTAAGAACATAAGAATAACCATACTGGGTCAAACCAATGGTCCATCTAACCCAGTATCCTGCTTCCAACAGTTGCCAATCCAGGTCACAAGTACCTGGCAGAAACCCAATTAGTAGAAACATTCCATGCTATCAATCCCATGGCAAGCAGTGACTTCCTCCATGTCCATCTCAGTAAAAGACTATGGACTTTTCCTACAGGAACTTGTCCAAACCTTTTTTAAACCCAGATACACTAACTGCTGGCTGCAAGTTCCAGAGCTTAAGTATTTCCATGTAATTTCATCGAGTGTCCCCTGGTTTTTGTACTTTTTGAAAGAGTGAAAAATCAATTCACTTCTACCCATTCTACACCTCTCAGAATTTGAAATTACAAAATCTCCAACTTCTTGCCACAAAATAACATGAAACAGTTCTCTCCCTTGCAGTCAAAAAGGACAATATTTCAACTACAGTAGGCATAGGAGCCAACTTTTCAAAATTATTGGAGGTGCTAAAGCTAATGGAAATTACCCCTCCCTGGATATCGTCAAGGAATTTGTTTAATATTGGGGGTGCTCAAGCACCCACAGAACTGGCTCCTATAACAGTAGGATCCCCAAAAATGTATCTACCCTCCCCCTCTCGAGAAATCTCTAAGCAGTTGAACTGAGTATTTGATTCATGGAGCCTCTTTTACCTACCCTGGAGCTGTACCCTGCACCACCCTTGACACCTTTTAAGTGCCTTCAAAGGTTTAAAAGAATGCCTTTATGTAAAATGAGCTAGCAATCATAGACTGGAGCTAATAGGGGAGAAGAGGTGAAGGTAAGCATTGAGAGATGCAAATGTTTTGTGGATCCCTGTCTCTATGTGCATTTCAGGCTCATTGCCTACACTATAGATATCGGGGCCTTTTGCTTTTCTCTCTCCACCTTTTGTACTTTGTTCACCAAAGATAAGCTCAGAAATTATCTATTTTAAGCAGAAATTAATTACCTGTCTTTTGTATGTACTACGATGACTAACGTCTCACAAATTAAAGATAAATATCCATGAAACTAGACTTTGTCTTCAGAATGTTCTCCATTAGCTTGTCACTTTAGGGAAATTTTAGATGGCTTGCTGATTTATGATTCATACCAGCTTTGCCCTCTTTTTATAGCACTGAAGTTGTAGGAAGACAGAAAATGTTCGCTTTAGCTGAGAGTCTCATGTCCTAATGCTTCTATCAAAAAGTGAATTTCTAGGCATGTTTACTAGAAATGCTGTGAAGCTTCCGGTGAGAGTTAATATCTGATTTCTTTGTACGGAACTTTATCTCCTGATTTGGGATAAAAGAGAGAGAGTATGCCCTGCTTTGGGATGATAAAAGAGAGATGGGCTGGGAAGATAGCAGAGGGGGGAGGGGCATAAGGAAGTAAACATGTGGATAAAGGTGAGCTGGTGGATTATATTGTATCTGTTTTTTCAGAATTTTTGACAAAGTTTCTCATGAGAGACTCCTGAGAAAATTATAAAGTCACGGGTTAGGGGGCAATGTTCTTCTGTGGATTAGGAATTGGTTATTGGACAGAAAACAGATGATAGGGTTAAATGGCCATTACTCTCAATGGAGGAGGGTGAATAGTGGAGTGCCACAGAGATCTGTACTGGGACCGGTGCTATTTAATATATTTATAAGTGATCTGGAAAATGGAACGACAAGTGAGGTGATTAAATTTGCAGTTGACGCAAAACTATTCAAGGTTGTAAAACACATGCGGACTGTGAAAAATTGCAGGAAGACCTTAGGAAACTGGAAGACTGGGCATCCAAATGGCAGATGAAATTTAATGTGGACAAATGATTCACATGGAAGAATAATCCAAAATCATAGCTACCTGATGCTAGGGTCCACATTAGGAGTCAGCACTCAAGAAAAAGATCTAGGTGTCATTATAGACAATACACCAAAATCTTCTGCCCAGTATGTGGCAACGGCCAAAAAAGCAAACAGGATGCTAGCACTTATTAGGAAAGGGATGGTAAATAAGACCGAGAATACTATAATGCCTCTGTATCACTCCATGGTGCAACCTCACCTTGAGTACTATGTTCAGTTCTGGTCACCGTATCTCAAAAAAGAAATAGTGGAATTAGAAAAGGTTCAGCGAAGAGAGACCAAAATGATGAAGTGGATGGAACTCCTCACATACGAGGAAAGGCTAAATAGGTTAGTGTTCTTCAGCTGGAAGAGATGGCTGAGGAGGGATATGATGATTGAGGTCTATAAAATCCTGAGTGGTGTAGAACAGATAGAAATGAATCAATTTTTCACTCTTTCAAAAAGTACAAAGAATAGTTAACCTCTGGAACTTGCTACTGGAGGATGTGGTAACAGCGGTTAGAGTATCTGGGTTTAAAAAAGGTTTGGACAAGTTCCTGTAGGAAAAGTCCATAGTCTAATTTTTGAGGTGAACATGGGGGAAGCCTCTGCTTGCCCCAGGATTGGAAGCATGGAATGTTGCTACTAATTGGGTTTCTGCCAGATACTTGTGTCCTGGATTAGCCACTGCTGGAAGCAGGATACTGGGCTAGATGGACCATTGATCTGACCAAGTATGGATGTTCTTATGACAGATGAGTCATTGGAAAGTTACAGTAAAATATGATTGAGGCAAACTATAAAAACACCAGAATGTCAAGTAATCATGCTTTCTCTGTGGACAAGCTGGATACAAATCCTCACAGCATAGGTGACGTCACTGGTTGAGCCTGCACAGAATGCTTCTCTAGCTTAGTAAATACTGGAAGCTTTTGAGTTGTCCATCATGCATGCATGCCATTTTCACCTGCTGCTATCAAACAAAATCACCTCAGTATTCATCTTCGATGGAGCTGGTTGGACATACATCACGAGAGCTCACCTCAAGACAGTTTCTTACACTAATCAGCACTTTTTTTTGTAAGCTTTTTTTTTTTTTTGTGGCACTTCTTCCCTGTTAGTGTCCCAGATAGAATCTTGGTCATCTTCAGATTTCCTTTATATTTTTCACTTTACATCACCTAGTATAGTCCTTAATTAGGACCTCAGGCTCCTTGTCAGGATACTTAAGTCATTTGATTTTGTCACTGCTGTTTTCCCAAATGAGGTGTCCCATAAAACTGCTCTCTATGGAAGTTCATCCTGTGCAACAGGGCCATATTCATTATAGATACCCATAACTGGTGCCTTGAATGCCTGGAGCCTGACCATGTTCCCTTTCACTGTAAATTATGTTCACAGATCTTCAAAAAGGTCATTGTGCTTGAGAGAAGCAGCACAAATGTATTCTTGATGCTGAGAAGTCCAGTACATGACTTTAGCATTGGAAGCATCTGTCTCTCTTGGTCCCAGAGCTGCATCAGACGCTAGGGATGGGTCATTATTGAGAGGTACTCTATTTACTCTTGACATCAAGCATCAGTACAGGAATGTGATTAGTGTGAGCCAAGATAGGGCATGGAGCCTTCACAGACACAACCATATGTTTAAAAAAAATCTCTATTAACTTTCCATAAGATATGCTGAAGCCTGTTCACTTCATAGGCATGGTAAATTGTAAGTTATTGTCAAAAGACTTTAATATCAAAGCTTCACATGGACTTGTCTTCTGCCAGACCCCACAGTCCCAATGTGCTTCTGTCTTCCCTAATCCTCCCTTGCTTTTCTCCTTTGGAGTTTTATCTAGCCAGATTTAAACCACACCCTCCCTGCTAAGCCTTCAGAGCTAGGTTTCTTAATATGGCCCTGTAAAGGAGTGTATTTAAGGGGAACCGGCAGCTTCCTATCCACTCCATGACAAGACAATCAGGACCAATAATCAGAGTCCTGCCTGAAGAAAGAGGAAGGATTATTTCTTAACTTTGATGCTGAAGGCTTGTAATGCTGAATGCTAGACAGAGGTTGGGGTGCATCGACATGACACTTCATTAGAGCACAGAGTCAAGATCACTGAGGCACCAAGGTCACAGGTGACCTTGAAACACCTCTGATGCGAGGGTCATTCATTATTCTCAGTATCGGAGGACAAGAGAAAGGTGAAAAAAGAAAGGGGGGGGGATTTTTGATTATACTACCTTTCTGTGAGGGGCTTCCAGTGACTTCATCAGCATGATGGCCACTTCAGCCTGAAGCTCCGTTGAATCCTGTTTTAAAAAAAGGAGAAATAAAGCTTACTGGGACTTTCCACTGGGTCAGATTTCCATCACAAGGTGTAAGGTATAATTGTTTCTGAACACAGAATGTCAAAATGCAAGCCAAGTGCGATTAAACACTTTTTCACCATCCAAGTAGAGCTGACCTCAGAGGCTCACGTGGCGTAGGAGTCGAGGAAGCCACGGAGCCTACTGTATCAGAACAGGGTGGTGTTCTTGAACTGGGTGATCTCTTGCAGCAGGGGCTTACTGATCCCTTTACTAAGCACGATTTGCAAGCTATGCTGCAGGATATGCAACGCAATCTACCAAGAGACACAGCAGCAGGTTTTGGGGAACTCATGACCCTTATACAAGATCTCAGAGCTGGTTTGGAAGATCTGGGGTCACGTATGGACAATGTGGAACTGCATCTGGAAGCCTATGAGGACTGCATGTAGAGAGCGGAGGCCTGTACTAAAGGGCAGAGCCAGCAGATAGAGATGCTAATTGACACTAGATGATATTGAAAACCGAGCACTACGTAATAATGTCCAGTTCAGGGGCATACCAGAACAAGAAGGCTCGGAAGGTTGTAGCGTGCTGATACAGGATATTTGTAAACAACTTTTGCTCATGGATACATCAACTGTAGATCTACTGGAGTTAGTAAGACTGGACAGAGTGCATCGAGCAGTGGGTTCACCGCAATCTAACCGACCAAGAGATGTCATAGTGTTTCATTTTTATCCCTGCAAAGAAAAGATCCTGTCTTTCTCGTGAAAACATGGTGCCCTGAAATACAAAGAGGCTCAGGTGGAGCTTTATCAGGATTTATCGAGTCTTACATTGCAGAGAAGGCGGGAGTTCAAGGATATCATTCTTTTACTTCGGCGCAAGAAGATCAAATACCGTTGGACATATCTTTTTGGCTTTGCATTTGTAATTAATAGAAAGCAGTTTAAACTGCGCCATTGGAGACCCAGAATGTTTTAGGGAAAGCAGGCTTATGGCGCAATCCTGAGCCAGAGGAAACAGCTCAGGCACCATCTCAGAAGACTCCAGCACGCTGGCAGCACATACCAGAATGCAGCAATAGATTGAAATGACAATCGCTGGACTCTAAGATAAAGTGATATTTTTCTGGAGTCTAGATGGGACTGATTGTGCTTGCTTTCTCTCTGTTAGCACATATTGGCATCATTCGATTGGACTGCCCTGGACAGTATTTCTGATTTACAGCTAGCGTGATCGACGACAATACGTTTCTGAAGTTACGGGAGTGTGAAGGAGGGATAGGGTAAGAATGTTGGTTAGAAGAAGGGTTAAGGGTAGGCTGGATGCTTTCAAGTGGGAAGATATCATAGAGGGGAATATTCAGATACTGATAAAGTTTCTTTCTTATTGTGTACTTATGTTTTTAGCTAACGCACTGCGGATGATCCTCTTTTTTTTTTATTATTTATATTTATTCATTTTCATTAAATAACAAGCTATTACACTTGACAGGAAATTCAGAAAAGAAAAAAATTACAACAGCAGCAGTTTAAAAGCAAACATACCAATTTCTTCTTTAGACCACTAACTTAGGAGATGGGCGTAAAGGAAAAAGAAGACTTCTTAAATCAAAAATATCGGTTCCTGAGGAAATTTGCTTAACACACTTTTTCAGTCCCATCAAAACAGATTATACCATCATAGTGGAAAATGACATTAACCAACTTTCTTTACGGTTATAAAGTCTTTCAATTGTTCCGGTTGAAAAAAGATATATTTCAAACCAGTATATTTGATGACACATTTGCATGGGTAGTTCAAATAAAAGGAGGCTCCCAGTTGTAACACTTCAGATCTCATAGAAAGAAAAAGTTTCCTTCTTTCTTGTGTTTGTTTTGTTATATCTGGGTACATCCATACCCTTTTCCCACGGAACAGGACATGCATCTTTTTAAAGTACATACGTTTTACTGCGTCTAGGTCTTGTTGGAAAACAAAGGAGACTATTAAAGTTGTTCTTGCTGATTCAGCTGTTAAAGATGTTTCTAGTATCTCTGATATATTTAATTGTTCCTCTGGTGCCTCTGATGGTACAGCTTGAAGGGTATCATCCACTGATTTTTTTGTATATATATAATATATTTTATTCAATGGTGGAAAAGAGTCTGGGGTAAAATTTGCGGATGATCCTCTTAAGTCAAGATGGTAAGCATTTCAGTCCACATAATTGGAAATGCATACACCTCATGTGATCACCTGGAATGTATGTCAAGTCAATTCCCCCCTAAAATGGAAAAACTTCTTAGGAAGTTGCACAGGCAACAAGCGGGAGTGGTATTTATGCAAGAAACACATTGAACACAACCAGAACATGCTAAACTTTGTAGGGAATGGGTGGGACACTGTTATAGCTTCACAGCTCCTATCAGTAGGAAAGCGGGCACAGCTGTATTAATAAATAAATCTATCCCCTTTGTGGAACATCATCATTATACTGATAAACAGGGCAGATGGATAATTTTACATTGCTCACTATATGGAAATCCTTATATTTTGGTCTTGTTATATGGCCCTACAATCTGGGATAGTGCCTTTTACCCAGCATTGTTAAAGATACTATTGGATCTTCCACCATGCCCCATTTTAATGCCGTAGCGGACGGGGCATTAGACAGGAAGACAGGCGCAAACATGAATGGAGGGGGGGTTGGGGGATGACCTGCTGATCCCCAGTTTACATTTGCTAGATATTTGGAGGATTTTACATCCTGAAGAAATGAGTTTCACACATGTTTCACGAGCTCACCTTTGTGAAAGTAGATTAGATTATATATTGTCTGAAAAACTATTTCCTGATGTTGAACAGGTGGTGATTGAACACTGTGGCATTTTGAACGATGCAGTGGTAATTTTAACACTAGCTGTAGCACAAAAAGAGCGTGAACGATTTTGGCGTATGCCTCATTATCTAGCAACAGGTAATTAATTTCCAAAAATATATCATAGATAAATGGAAAGCATATATTGATTTTAACCAACAGCATGTGAATACTCAGGGATTGTTCTGGGAAACAGGGAAAGCAGGGATGAGGGGAAAATTCTTTCTTATCTTTCCTACAGGAAGAAATTATTAAATAAGTGAATTCTCCTCCTTCATTCACAGTTACAAGAAGCGCAAAGATATTTGGCTTGTAATTTGACCAGGGATACTCGTAAGCAGTATTTCAGTGTCCAACATACACTGAATGAATTGCTCCATCAGTGTACACAAAATACATGAACTATGGAAGACCTAGATTTTTTAAATGTGGGAATCAAATGAGTACCTGTTTGGCTAGATTGGTTAGACAGGATGGAGACCCTAAATTTATTTCCTTGATTAAGGATTCTAAGGGAGATAGTATCGCTGATAATGTGTTTATTTGTAAAATGCTGAAAAATAATTACGCTACCTTATATGCAAATCCAGAGGATCCTCTATAGGGGTTAATGGATTTTTTGACAGATTTACCGATATCACAATTGATTCCTGAGGACTTGGATTTACTAAATTCCCCTCTCTCTGTTGGGGAAATCTCAAATGCTATTAAATCATCTGCCACACAAAAAAGTCCAGGCCCTGATAGGCTACCCTTAGAGTTTTTATAAGATTTTGGCACATCATGTTACCCAACATTATGTGTGGTGTATGAAGAGGCTTTGGGGAAGGGGACCTTCTCAGAGACAATGAGAGGGGCCACAATTATACCAATATTGAAACCCACACGAGATCCTCAGATAGCATCTTCTTTTAGACCTATTTAATTATTAAATATGGATTCTAAGCTTTATGCTAAACTCTTAGTGAACCAACTGCTACTTATCATTCCGTGTTTGGTGGGAGATCCACAAGCTGGATTTGTCAAGGGTGCCAGTAATATGTGGATTACTCAATAAGGTCAGGGCCAAGGGTTCCATACATTGTACAAATAATGTAGGTGATAATTGGCACCCCTGTTGAGTGCCTCTGGCAATTGAAAAATTTTAGGAATGTAAACCATTTACCAGGACTCAGGTCTCAAGAGTCAACATACAATAAAACTTTATCATGGATAATACTGTGCCCCGAAAACCAAAGACTTGTAAAACCGCCCTGAAAACCCTTTCTATATCAAATCCCACCACCAAAGATGACAATACATAAATACATAAGTATTGCCACACTGGGACAGACCAAAGGTCCATCAAGCCCAGCATCCTGTTTCCAACAGTGGCCAATCCAGGCCACAAATACTTGGCAAGATCCCAAGAAGTACAAAACATTTATGCTGCTTATCCCAGAAATAAGCAGTGGAGTTTCCCCAAGTCCATTTTAATAATGGTCTATGGACTTTTCCTTTAGGGCGTTGTCCAAATATTTTTTAAACCCCACTAAGCTAACTGCCTTTACCACATTCTCTGGCAATGAATTACACGTTGAGTGAAGAAACATTTGCTCTGATTTGTTTTAAATTTACTACTTTGTAGCTTCATCAAATGCCCCCTAGTCCTAGTATTTTTGGAAAGAACAGATAGATGTTTCACATCTACCCTTTCCACTTCACTCATTATTTTATAGACCTCTATCATATCTCCCCTCAGCCATCTTTTCTCCAAACTGAAGAGCCCTAACCGCTTTAGCCTTTCCTCATAGGGAAGTCGGGACCCCCTTTATCATTTTTGTCGCCCTACTCTGCATCTTTTTTTAATTCCACTATATCCTTTTTGAGATGCGGCGACCAGAATTAAAGACAATATTCGAGGTGCAGTCGCACTATGGAGCGATACAAAGGCATTTGTATCGCTCCATTATAACATCCTCATTTTTGTTTTCCATTCCTTTCCTAATAATACCTAACATTTGTTTTCTTAGCCGCCGCAGCATACTGAGCAGAAGGTTTCAATGTATCATCAACGACGACACCTACAGTGGTGGAAATAAGTATTTGATCCCTTGCTGATTTTGTAAGTTTGCCCACTGACAAAGACATGAGCAGCCCATAATTGAAGGGTAGGTTATTGGTAACAGTGAGAGATAGCACATCACAAATTAAATCCGGAAAATCACATTGTGGAAAGTATATGAATTTATTTGCATTCTGCAGAGGGAAATAAGTATTTAATCCCTCTGGCAAACAAGACCTAATACTTGGTGGCAAAACCCTTGTTGGCAAGCACAGCGGTCAGACGTCTTCTGTAGTTGATGATGAGGTTTGCACACATGTCAGGAGGAATTTTGGTCCACTCCTCTTTGCAGATCATCTCTAAATCATTAAGAGTTCTGGGCTGTCGCTTGGCAACTCGCAGCTTCAGCTCCCTCCATAAGTTTTCAATGGGATTAAGGTCTGGTGACTGGCTAGGCCACTCCATGACCCTAATGTGCTTCTTCCTGAGCCACTCCTTTGTTGCCTTGGCTGTATGTTTTGGGTCATTGTCGTGCTGGAAGACCCAGCCACGACCCATTTTTAAGGCCCTGGCGGAGGGAAGGAGGTTGTCACTCAGAATTGTACGGTACATGGCCCCATCCATTCTCCCATTGATGCGGTGAAGTAGTCCTGTGCCCTTAGCAGAAAAACACCCCCAAAACATAACATTTCCACCTCCATGCTTGACAGTGGGGACGGTGTTCTTTGGGTCATAGGCAGCATTTCTCTTCCTCCAAACACGGCGAGTTGAGTT
The DNA here is from genome assembly GCF_901765095.1 of Microcaecilia unicolor. Lineage (NCBI taxonomy): Eukaryota > Metazoa > Chordata > Amphibia > Gymnophiona > Siphonopidae > Microcaecilia > Microcaecilia unicolor. The sequence goes on from NC_044031.1 coordinate 543,262,663, forward strand.
CATGCCAAAGAGCTCAATTTTTGTCTCATCTGACCACAGCACCTTCTCCCAATCACTCTCGGCATCATCCAGGTGTTCACTGGCAAACTTCAGACGGGCCGTCACATGTGCCTTCCGGAGCAGGGGGACCTTGCGGGCACTGCAGGATTGCAATCCGTTATGTCGTAATGTGTTACCAATGGTTTTCGTGGTGACAGTGGTCCCAGCTGCCTTGAGATCATTGACAAGTTCCCCCCTTGTAGTTGTAGGCTGATTTCTAACCTTCCTCATGATCAAGGATACCCCACGAGGTGAGATTTTGCGTGGAGCCCCAGATCTTTGTTGATTGACAGTCATTTTGTACTTCTTCCATTTTCTTACTATGGCACCAACAGTTGTCTCCTTCTCGCCCAGCGTCTTACTGATGGTTTTGTAGCCCATTCCAGCCTTGTGCAGGTGTATGATCTTGTCCCTGACATCCTTAGACAGCTCCTTGCTCTTGGCCATTTTGTAGAGGTTAGAGTCTGACTGATTCACTGAGTCTGTGGACAGGTGTCTTTCATACAGGTGACCATTGCCGACAGCTGTCTGTCATGCAGGTAACGAGTTGATTTGGAGCATCTACCTGGTCGGTGACTCCTAACGTGGAACCTTGCATTACATAGCTATAATTCAGGTTCCTCTTTCCCACATGCATCACTTTGCACTTGCTCACATTAAACGTCATCTGCCATTTAGACTCCCAGTCTTCCCAGTTCGTATTGTTTCCAGTGCACATAATAAGCGAAAAATCCACATATTACTGGCGTACAAATTGGTAAAAAAGAGTTCATGATGGCATTGTTTGCAGATGATTTATTAGTGGCAATTACTAACCCTCAGAGGACACTACCTAATTTATTAGAAATATTAAACACTTTTGGGCACTATTCGGGACTTTGGATTAATCATGAAAAATCCGAAGCTCTTGATGTGGGAGGTGATCTAGAAGAGTGGAGTGGCCTATTTCCCTTAAAATGGGTGGGAACAAGATTAAAATATTTGGGCCTATGGATCCCTCGTAATTTAGAACAATTATATGCAATAAATGTTATCCCGTTATTATCAACCACCAAGTCTCTCTGTATTAAATGGCAAGATCTTCCATTGTCTTTGTGGGGTAGAATACAGCTCTGAAAGATGGTATTGTTGTCTAAATGAGTGTACTCCCTCCAACATTTACCAACAGATCTGGCCCTTTGGAATAAGATTATTAGCAATTTTTTGTGGGGTTCTAAATGACCCAGATCATCTACTACTACTACTTATCATTTGTATACCGCTACTAGACGTACGCAGCGCTGTGCACTTGAACATGAAGAGACAGTCCCTGCTCGATAGAGCTTACAATCTAATTAGGACAGGCAAACAAGAGATAAGGGAATATTAAACTGAGGATAAAATAAGCATCTCTCAAACAATTACAATTGCGGGATGGGGGGGGGGGGGTTGAGGTCTTTCAGATTTGAGAGCATATGCAATAGCGGATCACTTGTGCTATGTTTGAGATTGGGTGTATCATACGTCTGAAGTTTGTGATGTGGACTATGAGACAGAGGTGGTAACCCCATATCATCTAGCATACATGTTGTATGCATAATCTGCTAAACTTCCACTAATGTTTAGCCGTCATATCTTAGTATGGGCAGTGCTATGGGCTTGGGCCTTATTCTGGAAAAAATTGGGATTACATGCACATAGCTCACGCTATTTGGGTATTTGCGGAAATGCAGTTTTTCCACCAGGGTTACAGTCAGAAGCTTTCCTTAGGTGGCGCCAACTGGGGCTATCCTTGCTACACCAAGCTATAGATGAATACAAACCACAGATGGTCTCGTGTGAACAAATAAGTGGGAAGTATCACTTATCAGAGATAGATTGGTTCCCTTATATGCAGTTGCAACATTATGTTCTTGGCTTATTTCATAGATTTTACTGATTCGGACTGTGATGATAGTTGTCCACTTTCAGTGGTTCATAGAGGCCTTACTAGCTGCTACTATGCTACAGTTAAGAAAGTAAGAGAGGCTACACCATTAGCAAGAGTCATTTCCCTTTGGGAATGAGATTTTGGTGAATACAATCTAGAGCATTTATTGTTGACTTTAAGAGAGGGACCCCAACTGGCAGGCAGTGTCCATTTGCAAGAATTACATTATAAGTATTCATTGCGTATGTAAGTACACCCAACCAGGGCACAGAAAATGGGAATGCCTAACACTGGAGCAACTTACTGCCATATGATGTGGGATTGCCCCGCCAGTTCAGGCTTTTTTGACCAGATTATGGGTCTATTTAGGAGAATTTTATGGAAAGCGATGGGTGGCCACCCAAAGGATGTGTGTTTTAGATGATATCACCGGAGTAACTGAAGGAACCTGTAAAAGTGTATTTTCTTCATAAATCAGCCCTGATGGCTAAGCATTGTTTTTTTGTTTTTTTTTAATACTAGCTTTCTGTGATTGCAGTGAAAGTGGTATACATATCGTATGCAGGTGGTGCAACAGTGTCCAAGGGCCCATGATCTGGCTTCCAGTACTCCCTGACTTAGGAGCATATGGCCACTCCTAGTGCTTTTCCTATGCCTTTATCGATGGTAGCTTATGTGGAGATTTGATGAGCAGATGGTTTTTTGATTTTTTTTTTTTTTGCTTGACTCCTTCTCTGCTTTCAGGGGAATAATTAAATACCCCAAAACAAGGGGGCCCTTTTACTAAGCCGTGTAAGCATCTACACGTGCCAAAATGGAGTTACCGCATGGCTACCGCGGTGGCCCTTGCAATAATTTCATTTTTGGTGGTCGTCTGCTACGCGCGCCTAAAAAATATTTTTTATTTTCTGGCACACGTCAGCTACGCGCGCCAAGTGGCATTTGGCACATGTAGGTCATTACCGCGTGAGACTTTACGCTAGGTCAATGACTGGTGGTAAGGTCTCAGATCCAAAATGGATGCGCGGCAATTTTGATTTTGCCGCACATCCATTTTCGGCAAAAATATAAAAAAGGCCTTTATTACAGGTGTGCTGAAAAATGGATTGGCATGAACCCAAAACCCGCGCCTGCACTATCGCAAGCCATTTTTCAGCTCACCTTATTAAAGGACCCCAAAGGGAGGTAAAGTGATAGTAAAGGAATAAGAGAGCTCACCCTATATGAATGTGTAGAATAAATACAGGTAAGCAACTATTAAATTATATAAAATATGGAAGATCTTCAGTAAGGACTTGCCCGAATCAGAGAGCCACTACTTTCAAAATGCCACCAATAAAATGGTTGATTCATAATGCTCTCCTTACATCATAGAACACTCCAAGTTCTTTCAAATCAAATATGTGCAGTTCAGTAGTGGAACATGTCCATAAACAACTCCTGTATTCAATCTCAATCAATAAAGCCAAGCAAAATATTCCGTCACAGAGATGCCGCACCAGTAATAATGTATATTTTTATGAAAAGGCTAACGTTAATCTTTTTGGTAGTACATCGGGTGGCTGCTTGACCGTCTCCGTTTCGATTGCTTCTTCAGGAGCAGTCCCCAACAACGTACCAGTCCGTGTGTTATAACAGCCAACGATCCTCTGCATCCACCATGTGCAATTCAAGATGGAGTCCTTACTGAAGCTCCTCCATATTTTATATAAACTGTAGACCCCATATAATTCTGATGTTGGAGTCCAAGATATTTGACCTCATTATAAGTGAATCCAGGTTATACAGAGGCCAAAGAATAATAAGTAATAGCAAAAATAAATAAAGGGGTCCACTGCTTGACCGCATTGTAAGCAATCTTGCGTTATATAGGGTCTACAGTGTAATTTTAATTGTTGCTTACCTGTATTCATTCTACACATTCATATAGGTTGGGTTCTCTTATTTTTGCTTTCAGGGGAGGCATGAATACCAAGACCTTGAAGGGCCATTGGAATTGTAGTGTTTCAAGGGAGAAAACGTCACCAAGGCATCAGATATCCTCGGTGTCTCGATGCTCACACCCAAACCTTTTGCCAGTGTTAGTACTTTGAGACATGTACATTACAACTCAAACCTCTACTCTGTCCAAACTCTACCCCTGAGAGCACCCACTTTTTGTGTATGTACATAGGAGTAGCTTAGTGGTTAGTGCAGCAGCCTGAGAACCTGGGGAACTGGGATCGATTCCCAGTGGTGCTCCTTGTGACTCAGGGCAAGTCACTTAACCCTCCATTGCCTCAGGTACAAAATAAGTACCCATACATAATATGCAAACCACTATGATTGCAACCACAGAAAGGTGGTACATCAAGTCCCATTCCGTTTCTCATACAATTTTATAAAAAGTCTCTTCTGAGTACATAAAATGTTTTACATATGGAAAAGCCTTTATAAACTCATCCCTTTAATGTAGTATTGTTTGGCATGGTTGTTTAATTTTTTTTTTTTACGTGAAAGTAGAAACTACATCTGATGGAAGGTGCATCTGTCCGCTGATCTAGTGTGAATCTGATTGAAGGATAAAATGTATTAAAAGGTTATAAAACTGTTAAAGATTCTCTTTTCTGTCTGTGTAAATCCAGTTTTATGTGCATTCTGGAATTTCTCTTGCAATTCTACCATACTTGCAATTGTGCCATAGCAGTTCTTATGCTCTGTGACTAGACGTCATTATCAAAGCTGAAATAAGTTATGGGCCAACTCTGAACACAATGAGGCATATTTTCAAAGCACTTTGGGAGGCTAAGTTCCATAGGTTTCTATGGAACTTTGGGAGGCTAAGTGCTTTGAAAATGAGCCCAATAGTATAATTTGGCAATATATAGAATATATAAATAAAAGATTGGAACATTTTCAAGTTTAGTCGAATTCTGTTGGGGTGGTTTGCATCTTGATTTTTGACATCACTTCAGCTCAATATGATGTCTCATTAAATTGATAGCTCTTGGTCAGGATGCCTTTTCTATATACATTTTCAACATTTATTACACAAATGTTTTTATATTTCTTTTTGGTGTGGGTGTTTTAAATATGCAGCTCCAACTTCCTGGAAACCTATTAATATATGCTGTCATGGTATTTACACTTAGAAATTGTTTCTACATCTGTTTTTTTTTTTTTTAACAAGATACATGTCAGCAGCTGCTGCTTAATGTTTAATTGGTTTGAATCAAAATAGTTAGAGTTCTAGAAAGCATTGAATAAGCATTCAGGATCCTCGGTTGCAAATATGAGGGTAAAACATTAAGATTAGTTAGGAGGAGGCAACACTGCTGATTCATCAGTGTTCGGGTCTTTAGTATTGGTGTATGGCTGTTGAGGTCCTGATGAGCACAACATCTAGAGGAGGAGATGCTGACCAACTTTCAGTTTTGGCACCAAAACCAGCCCGAAATCCATATTCTGTCTTGTTTCGGTTTCAGCTGAAACAAACTCGCTACTCTGAACCCATAGTGCATGCTCCCCCCCCCCCCCTCCCGAAGTGGATTCACCTTGCTCCTTCCTTCCCTCCCCCCCTCTCAAACAATAGTGGACTTGGCTCCCCCACCCGACCCACTCATAGGCCTCTTTGGGCCTGTCTCTGATTCTCTAGTAACTACTTGGAGCAGGAGCTATCCCCAGTCACTCCTGCCCATGCTGTCTCCACATCAAAATGGTTGCCGTGAACCCTAGCGGTTGGGGATTGTTCCTACCCCAACTAGCCACTAGACCACCAGGGATTCTAAGGTAGGCCTGGGGGGAAGGAAGAGGTTGAGCCTACTATGGTTTGAGGGCAGGACCAGTTTTGCTTTTGGCCAAGACTGAGCAGTAAATTTCGGCCATAGATTCGGTTTTGGACTGAAAAAAAAAAAAAAGGGTTTTGGTTGATCTCTGTAGAGGAGGCTAGTGATTGAAAATGAGGGGGAGGGGGTCAGGTCCCAGTGCCACATGCCAGAGATATTGATCTATGAGGGGTTGAAGCACAGGGGGTTGGGGCAAAACAAGGGATAGAAGCTGGCTCCACTGCCTGCATGTTTAGAAGGAATAATTCCTATCTTATTTATCTAAAGTATTTAGTAATGTTTTCTAATCATAAATAACACTAAATTCTTCCTAGTTTGAGAAAAAAGGAGACAATATTCTTGGACTTAGAATTAGCAGGATACTATGAAGGAATTATTTCATATCTGAAACATTCTAATTTTTTGAGGAATAAAAGTGTGAAAAAGAGAGTATCAGCCTTATTTTTGAAAGAGAAAGACGCCCATATTTCGACCCAAATCGGGAGATGGGGCGCCTTTCTTCCGTGGGTGCCCAAATCGGTATAATCGAAAGCCGATTTTGGGCGTCTTCAACTGTAATCTGTCGTGGAAACGGGCAAAGTTGACCGGGGTGTGTTGGAGGCGTGGTGAAGGCAGGACTGGGGCGTGGTTATTGGCCGAGGAGAGATGGGTGCCTTCGGCCAATAATCAAAAAACGAAAGGTGTTTTTAGCGCGAATTTGGGTCATTTTTTGGACCCTTTTTTTTCACGAACAAGTCCCAAAAAAGTGCCCTAAATGACCACATGACCACAGGAGGGAATCGGGGATGATCACCCCTGACTCCCCCAGTGGTCACTAACCCCCTCCCACCATAAAATAACAAACTTTAAGAACTTTTTTTTCCTGCCTGTATGCCAGCCTCAAATGCCATACCCAGCTCCATCACAATAGCAGTATGCAGGTCCCTGGAGCAGTTGTTAGTGGGTGCAGTGGACTTCAGCCAGGTGGACCCAGGCCCCCCCCCCCCCCCCCACCTGTTACACTTGCGCTGGTAAATGGGAGCCCTCCAAACCGCCCCCAAAACCCACTGTACCCACATGTAGGTGCCTCCCTTCAGCCATAAGGGCTATGGTAATGGTGTAGAGTTGTGGGTTTTGTGGGGGGGGATTTGAGGGGCTCAGCACCCAGGGGATGGGAGCTATGGACTTGAGAGGTATTTAATTTTTTTTTTTACTTTTTACAAGTGCCCCCTAGGGTGCCCGGTTGGTGTCCTGGCATGTGAAGGGGACCAGTGCACTACGAATCCTGGCCCCTCCCACGACCCAATGCCTTGGATTTGTTTGTTTTTGAGCTGGGCGCCTTCGGTTTCCATTATCGCTGGAAAACGAAACCGCCCAGCTCAAATCCGCACAAATCCGATGCATTTGCCGGGCACAAACCGTATTATCGAAACAAAAGATGGACGCCCATTTTTTTCAAAAATACGGTCTGTCCTGCCCCTTCACGTACCCGTTCTCGGACATAGACGCCCATGGAGATGGGCATTTGACTATGCCCCTCCACGTGTTTCAAGATAATGAACATATTGAGGATGCTTCAGGCAGCTCTAACTTGTATCTCTTGGAATATACCAAATAGTATAAGCGTATTGTAAAATTGGGGCTTGCTGTGGTTCTTCCCTGGAAGTCCTTGATGCTGTTTCTACAGTGCTTTCAGCTTTTCTCAGCTGTGGTATTTTTACTGTCTTCTCTAATGTGGTAACAACTAATATAGCTGCTGATCCTTAAGGAGACACCCAAAGTCATTTTTGAAAAATATGTATTTGTGATATAGCTGTGCAGAGTCAGAGGTGGCCTGAGGATATGGGGCCATGTGCAGAGACTCATTACAGGGCCTCATTTGCAAAAGCCAATAGGAACTGAAAAGCAGGGCTATGTCAGAATCATGGTTGCTCAAATGGTGGGGCTGACCCTGTGCAGAGGCAGCCTTATAATTTCATAAAATTCAACATACAAAAGTCTTTAAGTGGAAAGTTTTTTTCATTTGCATATGTAATGTTGGAATTTTCTCATTTCATTTACTTTGTGCAATGCTCTATTTTTGATTATATAGGCCCGATCATTCTCAAAGAAAGTGCCTCTGAAAGCCTTCCCTGCCTTCATTCAGACGGTAAGTATGCCATCTGAGCCACTACAATACCACATTGTAGAAGTCGCCAATGGATTATATACTGATGATCTCTGTTTGCAGATTTTAGCATTTCTATCCTTCTGCCTAGACATCTGACTAATTATTCTGTATCTTCATATTACTGTCTTGAACAGATGCATAAAATTTGAGCAAATGTATGACGGAAAAACAAAGAAGTCAGAATTCTCTGCTTTCATTTTATTCTTGCTGGACTTTCCTTACTGTACTAATCACCAGGGCTGGATGTTTTTCCTATCTCTCAGGGTAGTACTAGGATTTTGCTTGCATGCCATTTGGTTCCCAGAGCCCAGACTTGTTCATAGAAACATACCATCCATACCAACTACTGATCTCTATTCTCCCTTCCTCTCCTCTATGCTTGTGCTATGCTCTCTTGAATTCAGATTTAGACCTCATCTCTACTACCTCAGTCTCAGCAGGCATCATCCACATTCTGGACAAAAATGAAAAATGTACTTGTGTAAATATCCTTACTTTTTTTTTGTTTTATTTTAAGAAAATGAAATAAAGATGATATCTTATTTTTTTATTGGACTAACAATACATTTTTAGATTAGCTTTCAAAAGCAATACCTTTGAATACCAATACCATTGAAGCATTCTAATGATAGTCTCACGGGAAGAGGTGGGAGTGTGGCAGGGTGTGAAACAGGGAGATATATTTCTCACCCGCCACACCCCTATATATATATATATATATATATATATATATATATATATATATATATATAATTTTTTTCTTTTGTTTATTTGTGAAGTTTTCCAATAAAGTCAAGACAAATATTGATAAACAGAAAAGATTCCTTACTTAGAATTACAACAAAATCAAGTATAGGAAAATGTATTAAAGATAAAGCAGTGTACTTTTATAGTTTATAATGTGATATGAAACTAAGATCTTTAAGTCCTATCTGGTGGGTGTCAATATATTCCATCAACAAAATCAAATACAGGAAATGTTATTAAAGACAAAGCAGTATACTTTTATGGTTTATAATGTGATATGAAACTCAGATCTTTAAGTCCTTTCTGGTGGGTGTCAATATATTTCATCATTTTAACTTCAAAGGTTTTATGTTAGATAGGATATATGATTTAATTTTTTAACTGTCCTAATTGATTGTGGTTTTAAAGGATAAAGCAGTGGCATTCACTCCCAGTCCTTAGGGACCACCAACAGATCAAGTTTGTAGAATATCCCTAATGAATTTGCATGAAAGAGATTTGCTTGAATACTCTTTAGGGGTTTCCTGATATCCTGATTTGTTGGTGGCCCTTGAAGACTGGGAGTGAATACCAAGGGGATAAAGGACAGCTACAGAGGGCTAGAATAGGGTTATCTGTACCTCTGTTTTTGCTGGGTTAGATCTATATATTAAAATACTGTTTTTGGCTAATAAAATTAAGAATGACAATGTTATATATTAATTAGTCTCCTTATGAGTTATTTTGTGATGTGATTAGTATTCAGTTTGTCTTGGATATTCTACAGGGTGGACTTTTTAGGGTATATATTTTTAGTTATTTTCTTTTTTTTACTGCTTTTCTTTCTTTAACTTATATGCCAAATTTTCTTAAATTGTTTTTGGTTGTCATATTGACAATACTTAAAATAAATCCTAAGCCAGAAGAGTCACGCATTAGGTTGTTTAATTTAGGTTTCCCCTCTGTAAGATGAGCCATGGTGGAATAGGTCCAGTGATGTGGATCTGTGTAGCTTTTCTTTTACTTTGACTTTGTTACCTTTCTGGATTGTCTGGTTGATTGTAATTTAAGGATATTCTTTTTTTTTTTTTTTTTTTTTTGTTCTGTCTTATCTGATTACGGCCTTCCTTTCTTTACTTTGTATAATATGTTGGATTGTAAACTGCTTTGTTTTACTGAAGGTGTTATAGTAAGTGCAGAATAAACCATAGACCAGTGGTCTCCAACCTTTTTCATGTAAAGGGCCGTACAGTAGACACGAGAAAGCAGGGTGCCATCAAAAAATGTTAGGCTTTCACATGTAATTGTAAATACTAATTTTGATTCTATAAGGATATATTTATTTTTTAACTCACTTAATTTTGGCTTATTAACAGTTGCAAAACTCTACATGTAAGCTACCTGTGAATCTGTTTAAAAATAACTAATATTTTAAGTGCAGACTTGTGTGTTGCCCAAATCTTCTTATACCAATAACTGGGAATAGGAAATAGAGCATTTTCTTATTTATGATCCTCTGGATCTTTTTAAGTGCAATGCACTGGATCCAGATTTTACCTGTTTCCCAAGCATCTCCATCATCTCATTTCTTATTTTTCCCAATTTTAATTTTTATTGAAAATATTGATGCAATAGCACAAAAGAAACAATTAGCCCATTGATACAAATTGTCCTCAGCGGCCCCCCACCGGAATCCTCGCTTGCATCTCATTTCTTTATGTTTTCCCAAATAATACAAGGCCTGCAACACATTCCCAAACCACATCGCTCATCTACAAATCCTTACCAAGGTGCATCCCCCAATGCTAAATGCAGCACTTTAGGTGGAATTTCACTATCGGCTCCAACAAGGACAATATTGACCCCTCTTTACTGCTGGTGGAGACAAGGATGGGATTCACAAGATTTTGCAAAATATAAATGTTGAGAAAAAAAAATTGAACTCAGAAAAACAGGGGACATGCATAGAGGATCCCTGAGGGACAGGAAGGGGTTGAAGAGCTGAAAAATTAAATTGGCTTACTTGAAGGATGCAGCACTGTCGGGACATGGGTACAGAAAGGGCCCCACAAAACTCCACTGGGTTGCGTGTGCTTCATACTGATGTGTGCGCACATGTGTGTCTAAAACCAAGTATGGCATGCAGGCACACGCGACCCAGTAGAGCTTTGTGGGGCCTTTTCTATACCCACCTCCTGATGGTGTCGCATCCTTCTGGTGAGCCAACTAAATTTTTCTGTCTCTGTTATGATGCCGCAAAAATGGAGTGCCAGGGCCGCATGTTGGAGACCACTGTCATAGACCATACAAGCGAAACCAGTATCTAGACGCACCAAGCTCAAGCATCAAGCATGCTGACTTGGGTAAAATAAAGCAATACCTGAAAGAGGAGCTGGTAGGGTGTAGAAAAACTGTGCCACATTGAAAGGAGCTATAAAAAGGTCAATGGATCTTTACGTTAAGATCGTAAATAAAAGGAAAAGAAAACCTTTGTTTTTCCAAGGAGGTGGCTGACAAAACAAGAGCTAAGGGGGCAATTCTACAACTGAGTGCCTCCATTTAGGCACCCAGTGCTGCATGGTAGGACTATTTTATATAATGGTGCCTGTGCATGCAGATATGCCGCCATAGACTACTAATGTAACCCGGTTTCAGTGCCTCCAGTTACACCAGCTATAGAGCTGGTGTAAGTGTGGGTGTCTAAATGCAGCAGGAACATCCATAGCTTACAGTATTCTGTAAGTTACACTTATAAGTGGAAGCCCCACCCATGTGTATGCCCCCTTAAGTTAAGCATCTATTTGCAAAATAGCACTTGTGCCCTGCTTATGTTACACACATGTGCACAAATGCTGGTATTCTGAACACTTACTTGCACAAGGGGTGTGTAAATGCCAGCACCTAGATACAGATTTCCCTTCACAGGGCTTGTGTTCGCAAAATACAAGGCATCACAAAGGAAGAACATAGAATGGAGTATTTATTTGTTTAAAACACTTTTATATATCAGGTAAAGCCAAGAGAAGTAAACTTAGACAAAGTGAGTGGGAGTGGCAAAAATATTCATCAAGGATAACTTGAGAAAACTTTGTTTAAATTTGTTTATTAAAGTTTACAATATACACAAAAAGAAATATCTAATGTACAATAAGGCCTGTGACACAATATCTAGTACACTGCAAGATAGTACATCACAAAGGGCAAAGGGCCTTGTGTCTGATGGCCCCCTGCCTATATATCTTCCCTCTTTGTAAACCTTCATTGTTTGCACACTGTACATCTGAACCAGTCGTCCATTTACAGGCGGCTTACTAAAAGAAGCTGATGCTGTTACTTAAAAGATTTTCATACAGAGATGGGTATCTGTTAGCTTCAACTATTTGCCATTATGTGGTACAAGGACTTCATCTCAATATTTCATCACATCACAAAACAGTCAAAACTTGCCCTCCGCCCAACTGATATATCAACCCTACACCCAGCCCGTGCAAACTTTATGACCTGGTGTACCCCTTCCCACCCTCCACACTCCCCGCCCTTCCCTAGTGAATCAAAGCCCAGTTGGGAATAACCTCAGGAGTCTGTAACAAACCTCTATAGCATTTAACTGGTGTTAACAAGTAAACTTCTCCCCCTTGGGCTCAGCATTTGCAAATATGGGGCCCATACTTGAAGAAATTGCCTTCTATGTTTGGCTGATGTTTTGGAGTCACGAGCTTCCCATGAGGCCAAAAGGTGCACTTGGTTTCTCCAATGCCAATATGCAGGGGCTTCCGTGGAAGTCCAGTATTGCATAATACATTTGCGGGCCACCAGACTCAATTTCCTGCACAGAAGAGCCGCCGGTGCCTTTAGGGGGGCGAAAAAGCCCTAGTTTGGTCCAACAAAAATTGCCTTTCGGTTCCCTGAATTTTATTGCCTAGCTTTATCAGAAATCCACGGACTCGCTGCCAAAATGCCCGCACCTTTGGGCATTGCCAGAGAGCATGATAAAGCGAGCCTGGGCCTCCATCACATTTAGAGCAATTAGCACTCTCCGACCTCTGCATATGAGCCAGCTGTGTTTTAGTCATGTAACCCCGCAGGATCACCCTGTATCCGCACTCTCTCAGTCTTTCATCCGTAACTTGAGAAAACTTTAAATTTTAATGCACAGCATTGTCATTCTGTGATTTTTATTAGCCAAAAACAGTATTTTAATAAGACTATTGAATCTTCTATTTGCACTAGTCAATAAAGTTTTAGTCACTCACAATCAGAGTTATCTGAGACTTTACCTTGTCAGGGTTTTGTTAACAGGGTTTGTTGTAAGGTGTCTAAAATTGTTCAGGTTTTAGCACAGTTGCTTTATCCATCAAAATGGTTTGCTCCTTAGAACCAGAACAATGTTAGATTGATTTTCATCAGGTCATTGACCAGCAAGTTTGTGATGTTTTTCTGAGAATAAATAATTCTTACCTCCAGACCATTCCCAACAAGTGTGTATATGCCCTCCTACTAGCAGATAGGAGATTGAGAGTTACCAAGTGACTTTACCTTTTTAGGTAATGTGCAGCCCTGAACCTTCCAGTATTTCTCAGGTGAGTGCAATCCTGCTGTATTTGATTCTGTCTGGTTTTGATTTGACCCCATTGGCCCAATTAAAAAGGGGGGGGGAGTGTCCTTTGCCATTCTAATTATTTGGGACCAACAGGCGTAATAATTAAAAAAAAAAAAGTGGGGGAGGACTAAGAGGAAGCCATTACAGGTAGGGCATGCCAATTGCTGATACCTGGCCCCAGAGGTGCATACTTCGGGTCCCCCCCCTCCCCCACACCTCCCCAAGAGAAGCTGGTTTTGTGCCTCAGCCCCTTCTCTGAGAGGGGTTCCTTGAATGCTACCCTTCGGGTTAATGAGATAACTGTGCAACAAAAAAAAAAAAGAGAATACATAAAAGCTTATTACTGAGCCTCTTTGAGTCACGCTGGTTGAAGATTGGGGGGAGTATTCTCCGTTTAGCACCAGTAAAGTCTTGAATTGGGCTTCACGGATTGCCTGTGACACTATGGCCGCATTGGTAGAGAAGCCGCATCACTGCAGTGCCTGTTCCACGCACTGCTTAGTCTCCCCTATATCTGGGCTTTGCTGGGTATGCTTTGAGGCACTCTGAGACCTTCTCTACTAAACAAATATAGTTTTGGTCATCCAGAGCAGGACCAGGTCAATCCTTGCACTTAATTATCTCCTGGAAGTACTCTGGTATTATTCTATTTGATTTACATGTTCCAGAGTAATTATTTGGGGAGCTAGCTTTGTTTATTGAGGCAGTGTTGGACATGGCTCCAGACACTACTGGCGGTTCAGTGAGGCAAGCACATCCACCATCGGAGGATCTCTCAGGCGAGGCATCTGTGGTTCAGAGAAGAGCAGGGGAATCGGTTCTGACTGGAAACGCTGCCATTTTAGGCACGCTTATGGTGGCTCCAGTGAATGATTAGGAACTGTCAGTCCTCACAAAACACAAGTTTGTTATGCTCCTCCATCGAGCATTTGCCTCAAGCAAGGTATGCTGGTTCCAACTTCTCTGGAACCCTCTGGGACACATTCAGCTAAGGGACCTTGTAAAGCAAAAAATAATGTCTTGTCTTCTACTAAGGATGTAGATGATGTGGCCTCTTTAGCCTCTATTTCCTCCTTAGAAGAAAATTTGTATAAAGGCTTTTCAACTCTAGGCGATCCACTGGATGGGGCTATGGAAGTACCCCTGGGAGAAGGATCCTTCAGTGGACCACATATTCCACAAACCTGAGTTACCTTGTGTGATATTTCATGTCTTAGAGACCCACAGTCTGTTAGAGGATCAGCCTCCAGCGCCCAGGAAAGGGGATCCTCTTTTGAAGGGGATTCAGAAGCCTCCCAAGATTTTTCCATTGAATGAAGATTGAAGGAGATGGTTGAGGCCAAATGGCACTCTTCGGATGTGGCTCTTAGAATTGGCAGAGCCAGGGCCGGCTATATCAGCTTCCATTGCAGGACTTTGACACGTTTCATCTGCCTAAGGTGGATGCACTGGTTACAGTGGTTAAAAAAAGACTGCCATCCCAGTGGAAGGGTGCATTGACCTTATGGACTCTTAGGATTGCTGTATGAAGGCTTTTCTGAAGCAGTCATTTGAGGTGTCCACTCTAGCCTTGCAACTGGCCATCTATAGAGGTTATATGGCCAGATCTTAGTTTTGGTGGATGGAACATTTTCTGGATTGCCTGGGTGAGAGCTCTGAAGGTGTGGTAAACCTGGAAATGAATACAGCCTTTTTGTCAGATATATCCTATATGATTTAGACTGAACCTTGGCAAAGACATTGGCCCTGACAGTGGCTGAGAGGTGTTTTCTTTGGCTTAGAAATTGGGCAGCGGATTTGGCTTCTAAGGTCCGCCTTAGTCTGTTATTCTTTCGAGGAAAATTGCTGTTCAGAGAGGACTTGGAGAAGTTGGTTATAGATCTTGGAATCCAACAGTCGAGACTCCTGGAAAATAGATCTTGCTCAGGCTCTTAAGCTTCCACTAAAGGCTGCTTCAGGAATGCCCAGTAATTCCAGCCAGGGAGAGCCCCAGTTGTTCAATGGGGAAGATTTTAGTCTTGAAGACAGTCCTTTCAATCCTTTTGAAGCAGCTGATTGGGGGACAGGAGGCTTCTAGATCCTCCCATCCTTTATGGTGAAGGTTTGGGGGCTCATTCTCTGGTTGTTCCCATCAGAGTGTGCTTACAGTTGCTTTACTGAAGATGGTCCCAGATAATGTTGGACCAGTGGATTCTGGAAGTTCTTTAGTTTGGCGATGCCATGGTTTTGTTATCCACTCACAGATTTCTTTCTAGTTTCTCCCAGCAAGTCTCATCAGAAAGTGCTGGTTGGTTGTTAGATCCTGGACAGACTCTTGTCCCTCAAGGCAGTGGTTCCTGTACTGCTGGCAGAGAGAGATTCTGGGAGATATTTCATTTACTTTGTGGTGCCCAAGAAAGAGGGATCTTTTGCTCTATTTTGGACCTCAAGGGGGTCAACGAGGCGCTAAATGTGCCATCTTTTCATATGGAGACCCTAATGTTTGTGATTGTAGCAATCTGTCTGGGAGACTTGGAAGCTTACCTACATATTCCAATCCGACCAGACCATCGGAGATTTCTTCACTTTGTGATCCTGGGGCATCACTATCAGTCCCAAGTTGCTACCCTTTGGGCAAGCTACAGCACCGAGAACCTTTTCCAAGGAGACGGTGCTGTTACTAGCACATCTCCACAAAGAGGGGGGTGTTGGTTTACCCCCATCTAGATGATTGGTTGATTCATGCAGAATCTTTTGAGGAGAGCAGGAGATTCATGGACCGAGTGGTGACTCTTTTTTTAGCATCTTGGTAAGTAGTGCATTTTGCCATTAGTTCTTTGACTCCAACGCAATCTCTGCAATATCTAGGGGTTCATTTTGATACCCTGATAGGCAAGGTCTTTCTTCCAGAGGCTATGGTTCAGAAACTTCAGGATCAGATCAGGCTCCTCCTCAGCTCCCCCAGACATTCGGTTTGGGAGGTTTTGCAGGTCTTTGGGTCCATGATGGCCATTGAATTAGTCTCTTAGGTGAGGACTCACATGAGTCCTGTTCAGGGAGGGTGGTCTCCTCAAACAGATGAGCTGTGTACTGTTACCTTATCTCAAGCAAAGGGTGTGCAACAACTTCTCTGATGGTTGAACAGGCGTCAAACCTAGAGACTCCAGAGAGGACCCTGGTGATGATGGATCCTGGCCTCTCTGGTTGGGGTGCCAGTTGTTGGTCAAGTAGCTCAGGGTCACTGGTCAGAAGTAAAGGTGACTTGGTCCATCAATCTCTTGGAGACGTGGGCTATTTGGTTGGATCTTGTGGTGAAGGGAGTGGCAGAAGGCCAAAAGTTGGTCAGAGTTGTATTTATTGAACAACCTAATGATGATGGCTTATGTCAATTGTCAGGGGGCAAAAAGCCCTCCACTTGCTCAGGAGGTGGTGGTGGCACTGATGTCCTGGGCAGAAGTCAATCTTTGAGCCCTATCTGTGGCTTACATAGCTGGAGCCTCATATTTGGAGGTGGACTTCCTCAGTAGAAATTTGTTGGATTCGGGAGAGTGCTCTCTCTTGGAAAACTGCCTTTCAGGCATTAGGACTCCAGTTATGGATCTCATGGCCACAGTGGCGATTGCAAAAGTCCCATGCTTCTTCAGCCATTGAAGGGACTAGTTATCCAAGAGAATAGACGTTCTGGTGCAGCCTTGGCCAAGCCAGGGTTTGCTCTGTGCATTTCCACTGTGGCCATTGATAGGCCGACTGGTCCAGATAATTGAGGCCCATCGAGGCCCAGTAGTTCTGGTAGCCCGGGATTGGCCAAGGAAACCTCGGTACAGGGATCTGGTGCACCTGCAAATTGTGGATCCTCTAAACTTTCCTCTGTCAGACAGGCTTCAGTGTTCCTTTTGTTGGATAAAAAAAAAAAAGAAAATACTATTATAGTATTGAGTTCATTATGGTTGTTTTCTTCCCCCTTTAGGTGTTCTTTTAGGGAGTGCCCATTTCCTCCTATGTTTGCTTTGTCAATACAAATACTGGATGGCTCAGGGCTACAGACTACATAATAAGATGACATCACTCAGTAGTTCAGTCTTCCCATCTGCTGTTTGGAGGACATGTACCCACTCATCAGGAATGGTCTGGATAGATTCAAGGAATGAAAATTAGCAGGTAAGTTTGATTTCTCCCTTTTGTTCATCGGATCCATGTTATCCTTGTAAAAGCCTTGGATAATGTTTCTATCAGTCCTATTGTAACAATTATGAATAAGTCTTTCCCTTGAGGAAATATTCCCTGAGGCTGAAGAAAAAGTCTGCCACAAAAAGTTTTACCTTGACAACTGTCTCACAGACAACTATAAACCTATTTTGAAATTACCATTTTTGTCAAATAATTATTGAAAGGCTTCTTTATGACCAGTTACAAGATTGTATTAATGAGCATAATATTGTAGGTAGTAACCAATTTGGTTTTCATATCCAATATGATATCTCAGTGTTAGATTTTTAATCAGAACTGGTTTTGATAAAGGTTCTTGTTATTTTCTAGTTATGCTAGACATTTCAGCAGCCTTTGATTCTATAGATCACAAGATCTTGCTTAAACTATTAGAATCTGTAGGGATTAGTGGTACAGTTTTGAAATGGTTCTTTTTAATTTTGGCCTCAAGAAAGTGTTATTCATCCTTTCTTGATGCACCATTTGGAGTTCCACAAGGGTCTGCTGTCTCTGCTATGCTATTTAACATCTTTTTGTGCCCTCTGTAAATTGACAAGTTTCGTTGGCCTTCAGTTTATGATCTATGCAGGTGATATTCAATTTGTTTTTGTATCAAATCCTAGCAACATTCAGCAGAACCTATTGTATAATACCAGAGAAATTATTGTTAATTATATTTCCCAAAAGCTATCAAAGTGGTGTACATTCAGGTATAGTAGGTATTTTTCTGTCCCTGGATGGCTCACAATCTAAGCTTGTACAGAAGGTTAAATGACTTGGGAAATGTTAACGCAGGACTTACAAAGGAAAATGTTGAGCACAACCCTGATAGCTGTTGTGTTAAATTTGCAACTACCACTGTGAATATTTTAAATTCTGAGCCCCTATGCAAAAATGGGGCTTCACATGTAAATAAAAGTAAACTTTAAATATACAGAATTGTAAGTTAGTCTTTCTTTTTTCTTTTAAAGTCTGAGTATCTTTTTTTTATTTTCTTGGCCATACAACTTTGTTGTCTCCATCTGCAATCCTTTGAGTTCTTCAGATCTTCCACTTCAGAAACACTAAAAAGAATGGATATTACTAACACGGTCTTTCTCTTCTTTTCCAGGTTGCCTTAGATGACTATTTAAATAAAATCAGAAAAGTAGATTTCAATATATTCCATCCAAACCTCCAGAAGAAGAACACATTGCTTCCATTGTATATGTATATTCAAAAGTGGAAGAAAACATATTAAAATGCTATTTAATGTTTTGTGCAGAATGTAACTTGTTCTGAGCTATTTTATAGATTGTTCACTGAACAATACTTTTTCTTTTATGAAATTATTTTAGATCATTTTCAAGCAAGTCTGTCATGGCCAGAAAGGATAGAGTGGAATAATACAGTTTATGTTCAGATTCACAGTCTGTTAGCTGAATCCTTCAAACTAACATTTTTAAATGTTACTTAGTATTGCTGCTTTCTGTTTTGCTCATTCACACATCTCCTTTCTTTTTGTTCTTATTTGAATACATTTCTTGTATTTTTATACATTTTTGTTATCCAAAGTCTTTGTATCATTTTAGTAACCCAAAGCCAATATTTAATTTCGACTGCAATGTCTTCATCAGGGATCACATTAGCTTTGGGGGTTTTTTGTTTTTTTTAAAGATATAGGGGCTCATTTTCAAAGCACTTAGACATACAAAGAGGGGTATTTTCAAAGCACTTTTTAAAAATTACATAGTAACCTATGGAACTTTGCAAGTCTAAGTGTTTTGAAAATGAGCCCCAAAGTAACCTTGACGGAGTTTAAAAAGGGGTTAGATAGATTCCTAAAGGACAAGTCCATAGACCGCTATTAAATGGACTTGGAAAAATTCCGCATTTTTAGGTATAACTTGTCTGGAATGTTTTTACGTTTGGGGAGCGTGCCAGGTGCCCTTGACCTGGATTGGCCACTGTCGGTGACAGGATGCTGGGCTAGATGGACCTTTGGTCTTTCCCAGTATGGCACTACTTATGTACTTATGTACTTATCTCTGTTATATTTGAAAAATTATTTTGCCCACATTGGTTTTCATCTTGGTTCCTTATTCACTTTAGCCTGTTCTGTGGAACTTCAGTGTTCATTATTGTCAGGCACTATTGCAGCTTATTTTAGCTGTGTTACCAGGTTGATGTGAGTATAGTCATCTGCTTTATACCAAGCGATTTTTTGTTTAGATGTTTTGTTTTAAAGAATCTCTTTCTCTTCTCGCTAGTTTATGCTTTATCTTTATAGTTTGCCTCTGTTAAATCACTGAGTTGGTCCCTCTTTTGTATTGAGGGCTTTAGAATTGATGAGTTTTTATGTTTAATTAGTCATGTCGTATGGATTGTATATGGTTTACTGTGTGTGTGTTTTTGGAAACCAACTAGGTTCTTAGGTGGTATACAATTTTTTTTAATGAATAATAATAAATTAATCTGCATCATAACTGAGAAGCAGTCCTAAGGGATCATGCACTTCTTGAAACAAGCATGTACTTTAATTGAAACCTAGATATGAGACCCTTTTAGGCCCAGAAATCTAAAATGGCTGCAAATTCCAGTATAGCTGATTGTACAGCACAAATTTCAGTCATACCCCTAGCTGTTGTAAAGATATTTTGGTAGAGCTATTTAAAAATTGTCTTATAATGATGCTTCCTAAAAATAAAAAATCCCATAGCATTTTCATGCATTAGTCTTTTCTTAATTTATGGTTCCTTAAACCCTAAGTCTTGTTTCAATGGAATGAAAAATTCATTTTCTGTTCTCTGTTTTTCACATTGGAGATGTGCTATACTATATGGTTTAAAAGAGCTCAGTATGAGCACTGATCAGTGTTTTGACCAGGGGTTCTCAAACCAGTCCTCTAGACACACCTAGCCAGTCAGATTTTCAGGATACCCACAATTAATATGTAGGAGATAAGTTTGCATCCACTACCTCCATTGTATGCAAATTTCTCTTGCATATTTATTGATGAATATAAGAAAATCCAGACTGACTTGGTGTGTCCTGAGGACTGAGAACCTCTGGTTTAGATCTAACGATCCCAGTGTGTATAACTTTGGAAGAAAGGTGAGATGGGAGAGATTATAGAGATATTTAAATGCCTCCAAGGTATACACTTACAGGAAATAAGCTTCTTTCAATTGACAGGAAATTCTGGAATGAGGCATCATAGGATGGGGTGGAAGAGAGTAGACACTCAAACCTAAGGAAATTTCTTTAAAGGGTGGTAGAAGTGAAACAGCCTCCTTTGGAGGTGCTGGAGATGAGAATGGTATCTGAATTCAAGTGTATTTTGACAAGTCAGAAGATCTCTTAAGGGAACGTGGAGTTTAGTATTTGATGGGGATTGCCAGACTGGCTAGGCCGTATGTTCTTTGTCTGCACTGTTTTGCTATGTTTCCCAATCTTTTCAAATGCCAAATCAGTGAATCAACAGCAGCAGCAGCAAGAGCACTTCAAAAAAGCATATCTAGCCAGAAGAAGGGATAGAGGAAACAAAGTTTATTGAAGACTGACCTAACAAAGACATTATGCCAAAAAATGGGCTGTCTCATCTTTAGTAAACTTTGCTTCCTCTGCCCCTTCTTGTGACTGCATTTTTGGTGTGCTCCTAATCTTTTCAAGCCATTGCCCCAGGTAGAAAAAAACTTAGATTGTGAGCCCTCTTGGGACAGAGAAAGTACTTGCATATAATATGTACAGCGCTATGTATCTCTAGTAGCGCTATAGAAATGATTAGTAGCAGCAGCAGCAAAAACTGTTGTGTGGCACACTAAGCTCCATGGAGCTGGCACTGGGGGCATGAAGAGGGCTAATGTGGCCACTGGAAGAGCTAGGAAAGTGCTGAAAACCCAATCAGTGGCTAGAAAGACTAAGAGGAGGCTGATAAGAAAGAAGGAAATGGTGCATGCATGTTTTGCACAAAGCAGAGCCCAGCTATCCATATCCTAAATCTTGTCCCTTAATTTTCACAGTAATCATCTTAACTTCTTTTTTTATTATTATTTCTATTTATTACTAGTTCAAACTTAGAAGTGCTATCTCCATTAATTCTAATTCAAGCCCTGGGATTTGAACATAGCACACATACTGTGATGCAGCAGCTGGGTCAGGACCCCAGGGGTCATGGAGGTTAGGAAGTAACCAGTTGCTATACCCGGTTAAAACTTAAAAGGCCCAAAAGAAAAGCAGAAAGAAAGGTTAAAATAAGTCCTTACCTGAGAGATGTGCCATCTATTTCCAGCAAAAATCCCTTTTACCAAGCACAAGAGCCTTGGGGAAGGGGTAGCTGGGAACCAGACATTAGAGAGTGGCTCAGCAGGCAGCATGGGAGATATGGTACTGAAGGGCTGTTTCTTCCCAAGTGGGAAGGATACTAAGCTAATCATCATAGTAGTTCCAGGAAAGGGATGAGGCTTGGAAACACTCCAGCAGGACAGGCTTAAAATCCTTGGGTTAGAAATAAAAGGCGAGAGGCAAGTAAAAGCCAAACTCGGCAGACTATGGAGAAGTCTGGAAGAAAAAGCCTAGGAGGGGTTTGGAATTGCCTTGGAATGTGTAAAAGGGGTTTGGAGTTACCTTTGGTTGAGTGTTGTTTGGGGAACTGTTTAATTGCTCTGGGTTGTAACAAGGAGTAAAAGTCTAGTTGACTTTCTATTATATAATTGTGCTGGGAAGCCAAGAAGTACTTTTGTTGCATTATGTTACTCTCTAGATGGAGAAGGGAGCAGTACTGTTCAAGTAAATGAAATTTGTTATACAGAGAATAAATGGTATCTTGTTTATTCAAACCTTGTATAGACTTGGTTATTTGCTAGGCAGCTGCCTAGGCTACAGGGGGTGGCTGATACCTGAGAGGTTACAGTAGTGGACAGGGTAGCTCAGCAATAGTAAAAAGCTGTATTCCAAGGTTCCTGACTTGTGATTTGAGGGGGAATTCATACTTCCCAAAAGGGATTTTGATGTATCCACTTGTGTTAGGGACCCAGAGAAGCTCGATTTTACTTGGGTTCAGGCAAAGTTTGTTGAGTTTAGCCCATTCTTGAATTGATGTTAGACAGGTAATCAGTTTATTCAAGGCTGTAGGTAAGTCAGGTTCAATGGATACGAGTAGCTGCACATCATCCGCATAGATGTAGAACTGAGTGTCCATTGACCGAATCAGCTCAGCTAGTGGCTTGAGGTAGATATTGAACAGAATAGGTGACAGTATCGATCCTTGTGGTACCCCACAGGTCAGTGTCCATGGTGGTGGTGAGTTGTTGCCAAACATTATGGATTGTTACCTTTCTGATAGATAGGATCTGAACCAGGCAAGTACTGTTCCATTGATACCTGTTTCTGTCAGTCGTGCTAGCAAGATATGATCCACAGTGTCAAAAGCTGTTGAGAAATCTAGCAGTACTAACATCGAGGCGAATCCCTTGTCTCGGTTTCTGTGAAGATCATCTAGTAATGAGTTCATGACCCATATGCTATGTGTCCCTTCCCCTGTCCCGTCCCACCCCCCCCCCCCCCCCCCCCCCGCCATTCCACTTACCAGTCACTTTTCCACCCTCAGTCACACACTGCTGTATCACACATACATAACTTAAATCTTATTATTTTTCCTTGACATTCTTCTCCAGCCCTGGAACTTAACTAATCTGTCTTCCTCAGCTTCCGCTTCACTCATCAAGTCTCTGGAGTCAGTCATCATTATTATTACCTATTTGTCTTAACCAATCAATTTCTTCCTTCTGTTTTAAATTGTACTTTCTCCTGCCCCTGCTATCCTAATGTTTTGTTTGTCAGGTTGATATTTATCTCCCTTGGTCTTGTTATTCCTCCCCAGTGTTTTTTTTTTTTACTTAATTAAACCACTTACACTGCAACATTTTCGGAAAATAATTGTATCAAATAAACTGACCCTGAATCTGAACCACAATCACATTAACAGCCCCACATTCCAAGGTAGCAAATGAAAATAAGTCTGCACCTTCCACACAGTCATTTTTGTCACCATGGTGCAGATTATGCCAGCATCATCCTGCCCACCACCAGTCTCAGGCAGATGGTCACCTCTTCACACTGTGTCTTTCGACAAAGCAGCACAAGTGGCCTTTCCAAAGATCTTCTGCCATTGCTGTATCCTAGATCCATTGCCACTGACTCAACCAGATTCATGGGTCATTCTAACATCACCAGCTTGGTGACATTTTCCAGGCCACCTTCAAAGTTCATACCTTATGCTATATCTCCATTGCAACAAAATACAGGCAGAAAGGAAATGCCCAGCTGTAGCATAGTTTCTCTATATCAAGAACCTCAGCATTGGCTTCATTGCTTTATGCCTCTGCATAGTAAAAACTGAAATGTCTTGAAGCACCTGCACAGAAGCCTCATTAAAGGCCAACTGCAGATGCTGACAGTCATGTTGCAGAAAAGGTTCCTTATCTGGATACTTTGCAAAAGTCATGATTATATCCTGTGGTTTTTTGGGGGCAAGGGCATACTCTTTCCACTTCCGGCCATGCTTGTCCATCACTCCCCCCTAGTATCTGCATGCACAATGGTCTATATATCCTCCTTGCACCCCACATCCAGCATGTCAAGGAACTGCAAATTCTTGCATCTTCCCCAGTTCTCCAAGTCATCTAATTTGTAACATAAATCCTCATATTTTAGTGTATGTGTGTGTGTGTACCACTGTCAATGCCTTAGCCTGCTCCTCTGCACATGCCTCTAAGTCCACCACACGGCCTCCAAGTTCTTCAAGATTCACATGCATAGTATCTATTTTATTCTTTCAAGCCTTTAATTCCATGGTGCAATTTTCTTAATTATGTTTTAATGTCTGAAGAGAGGTCCAGGAACCTTTGCTTGCTCTCTGTGTTCACCAACCCAGAATACTGAGTCCATCTCAGAGGAGATGTATGGTGGGATGTGGCCTTGCCTCCTTAAGTAACTTTGCCATCTTCATGACCATTGATTTAGCCTTCTGAACCATGAAAGGAGTGGTAGAGACCCCTAAAGAATAACTTTTGAGGGTGGAGACACTCCAGTGCTTCAGATTTTAATGTTATATAGTGGGATGTACTGGTAGCTCAGAGCTTAACCCACTGTTCAGAGTGATGATGTCATTTCATCCAACCATGATATACTTCTTGTACATTTTTCATACCCTTCAAGCATTTGAATCTCTCTCTCCCCCTCCCTTATTTTTTTCTAGGCATATTTAGATCCTTAAGTTCCATCTGATAGTAGGAATTTGCAGGGTAAAAGTTTTCTTTGTAGTTTCGTTGGGGGGGGGGGGGGGGGGTATTTGATTTTTTTACATTTTTTTAATATCTTTGAGTCATTGGTGTATAGAACAATAATGATTCATAACATCCCAACACTACACTGCTTCCCCACATTTTGCCACATGCTACTTTATTGTAGTGGAGGAATAACCTAACGGCTAATGCAATGGGCTAAGAACCAAGGAACCCAGGTTCAAATCCCACTACTTCCTTGTGTTCTTGGGCAAGTCACTTAACCCTCTGCTGCTTCAAGTACAACTTAGTGTAAGCTCTCCAGAAACAGAGAAAAAACTATTGTCCCTAAATGTAAGTTGCCTTGAGCTACTACTGAAAAAGCTGTGAGCCATAGGAGCTAACTCAGAGGATGCTAAGCACCAGTGGCATTCCTAGGGGGGCTGACACCCGGGGCGGATCGTTGATGCACCCCGCCCCCCGGGTACACACCGCTGGGGGGGTGCCACGTGCCGGTCAGCTTCGTTCGTTTCCATGCTCCCTCTGCCCCGGAACAGGTTACTTCCTGTTCCGGGGCAGAGGGAGCATGGAAACGAATGAAGCTGACCGGCGCGCGGCACCCCCCCCCAGCGATGTGTACCCGGGGCGGACCGCCCCCCCCCCCCCGGTACGCCACTGCTAAGCACCCCAAGTATTGAGCAAGCTCATACACTGTGTCCTGGAAGAAGTAAATTGTGTCACATCTAGCACCCTCAATCATTTTGAAAAGTTGGCTCCTATGGTGAGTGTTAAATCTAAAATCCCTTCCCCTTCATGTTGGTGTTAGAGACTATGAATGCTAGTGTGGGGATGGAAGCCATTTTATAGCACACATTTGGTCTGGTGTATAGAATTAGCTAGAAGTTAGAGAAAGTTGGTCTGGCCCTGGTATCCTGACCTGCAGACTTTGGAGAAGTGAGATATCAGATGTGCTGCCCAGAAACATCCAGTATACCAACTGATAAGGCATGACATTAGAATTTGAGGAACTTGCTGGCTGAGTTCCCCAAAATAAGCTGCATGGAAAGGTGTGATAAGCACTGCTGTCTGATAATAAAGAGGAACTGGCTACACAAGGTATAATTCTCTGTCAATAGAATGGATGTGGCATGGCGGAATAGTCTTACAGCTAGAGCAGTAGGCTGAGAATCTGAAAAGCCTGTGTTCAGATCTAACTGACACTTCTTGTACCTTTGGCAACGTTGGTAAACTGTTTATAGCCTGTAAAACTTCCAGGGATAGAACAATACCTCCTATACCTGAATGTAACTCACTTTGAACTGCTATTGGAAAGGTGTGAGCTAAAGTCTGTGATATATCCATCAAGCAGGGAATAAGATCATGAGTTGATAATTTCTAGTGAATTCAAGGGGCTAAAACACTATGACAAGACAATAGCAACAGCCAGAGGAACGATAGGATGCATTGGAAAGGTAAAACCAAGATTTTGGGTCCATAGATAGATCAGACAACAGATCCCAGAGAGCAGAAGGTGGGGAGTGTCAGAGATCCCAAAGACTGAAGAGCTAGAAGAGGAGCAGAGGAAGGCAATAGTGTCACAGTGCCACCCTTTGAAACAAAGAGTAAGTAGATAGGGCTATGTGGTGTGCTGGAGCGGGTTCTCACAGGCTTGCGAAGTAGCCCCCCCCCCCCCCCCCCCCCCGTGGCTACTTTAACAACTGGTGCCCAAAATGTAGGCATGGGCCCCTCCTGAATTCTGTTTTACAGTGCTGGCAGGGATCCTAAGCTCTGCCAGTCAACTAAATAGACTTCTGCTGCTCCCTGCTCCTGGTTTCCAGCTTTGAGCAGCAGGCTGGGACTTCTCACGCATGCGAGAGAAGTCCCAGCATGCTGCTCAGAGCCGGAAACAAGGATCATGGAGTGGTGGGGCTTGGCAACCCTGCCAGCAAAGGTATGGCTAGTGTGCCTGCATGTGGGGGGGGGGAGAGGCATACATTGTCCCTGTCAGTCCACCCCTGCCCCCCCCCCCCAAAAAAAAAAAAAAAATCAAAGGGCTGGCTATGCCCGGAGCCTTTGTTAAAAAATTACCAGCACACCTGAACTGATGGCTCAGTGGTAGTCTGGCTTTGAAACTTGGACCTAGCTTCTGCTCATCTCACAGCCCTAGGAGTCAGAGGTGAGGGAATCCAAGTTATTGTACAGCAGTATATAAGGATAGTCATATTGGGTGAGACCAATGGTCCATCTAGCCTAGTATACTTTTTCCAACAGTGGCCAATCCAGGTCACAAGTACCTGGCATAAATTCAGTTCATAGCAACATTCCATATTACCAATCCCAGGGCAAGCAGTGGCTTGCCCTGTGACTTTTATGAATGGGTTTAGCACACATGCTTACCAAGCAGGAGCCATGGTCACTGGCTCTTGAGTACTATTGCGACACTAGGCCACTGCTATCTTCTAGTGGGAGAAAGATGCAGGCTAATCTGGGAAGAATACAAAGGCTCGTGTTGTCTCAGATTCAGACCTCACCTCCCCAAAATTACAAAACAGCCAGGAGCAGGGATGGGCCACAGATGTGGAAACACAATGGATTTACAGGTGACAAACAAAGTGGTGATCACCTAAACTGAAAAAAAAAACAAATATTTCAGACTGTTTCAAAAATTGATTTTTTTTTTATTTTATCTTTCAAAATCAAAGATAATGTATTGAAAGTATATATGAAAATGCTGAATTTACTATAAAGCAGTATTGACATGTGATGGCTCTTACCAAGATTATGATCTCTAATGATAAGGTTGTAAATAGTTTATTTTTATGTTTTTGTTTGCAAATAAAGCAGAAATATTCAGTATGTTGGCCTGGGCTCATTGCTCATTATTCATTCAACATTTGGTTCTTGCAGAATATTTTCAAAAGCATATATGGTTTAAAACTGCACAGCGATGCACACAAAACATATCACTTTACAAATGATATGACTGTGATAATAACACTTATTTTTAATTCAGATCCCAATGAAGCCAACATGTTTTGGCACCTTCATAGTACCTGCCTGGGGCGAATACTTTGCATTAGATTAACAAATCATTACTCAAGCTCCAGCAAAGGAAACACTGCTGAGTTCTTTTATAAACCTATTCCTATAAATGGAGGAGCATTTTCAATATGACAACTAAGTTGGATTTTAGACATTTTGCGCTAAACATCCCAAATCCAATTAGGAAATATGACCATTTTCAAAACAGCAAAACTTTTTTTTTTTTTTTTCAAAAATGGCTACATGCAAGATGTTTTCATGTTCTGTGTATTTATCTTTTGGGGCCATTAAAAAAAAAAAAGGCCAAGTGAAAAACGTAGAAAATCAAGCAATTGGGATGTAGGAGGAGCCAGCATTCTTAGTAGACTGGCCACACAGACATCCCAGGAGAACAATGGGGCACCCTAGGGGGCAGTGCAGTGGACTTCATATAAACGCTTCCACATACACATCTCACCGTTACCCCCTTATACTGTATGCTGAGTCCTCCAAAACCCACCAAAAACCTACTGTTCCCAACCTACAATAGACCTTATGGGTGAAGGGGTCACAGTACAGTAAGTTTCAAGGGAGTGTGGGAGGGCTCACACTTTCCATCACAAGTGTAACAGGTAGAGTGGGATATGGGTTTGGGTCCTCCTCTGTATAGGGCACTTCATTGACCACTACAGTGCTACGGGGGCCTGCTTGTTGCTTTAATAGACCTGGCTATAACATCTGAAGCTGTCATAGAGGCTGGTAAGTAATATTTTTAATCACATCTTTAGGGGGTGGGAGGGGGTCAGTGACCACTGGGGGAGTAAGAGGGTGTCATCCTTGATTCCCTTCAGTGGTCATCTGGTCATTTAGGGTACGTTTTGTGCCTTATTCATTCTAAAAATGGGTATAGACCAAAACATTGAAGTTTCAACCCTAGACGTTTTCATTTTGTTCCATTATGGCTCTAAAACATCCAAGTGTTAGGAATGCCCTAAGCCTGCATATGAAACGTCTCCAACACACTCCCTAGTGAGTTCAATGCACTGCAGACAAATTGCATAGATAAACGTCTGCAAAAATCCCCTAGAAAACAGCCATATCACAGCGGTCTACGCCTACTTAAGAGAGAACTTTGCAAAGCTGAGCATAGATGAAGGCAGACTAAGGCTAGTGCTGATCTTCAAACTTTCCAGGATTGATTGAAGGATAAAACTACCATTTAAAACAGGCCAAGTCTCGGTACCTTAAGGACCATATCAAGAAGGCATCTAACCTTTCATAGGAGCTTTCTTCTGTCTTTCACCAGTTGACCTCCTCTATCAAGGAACGTATCCCTACCTTAGGCAGTTCCTCTGGTCCTTCTGCCGAAGTGCTCTCACAATACTTTTTCACTAAAGTTCAGCATCTTGTCAAGATGTTCCCTAGCCCAGATCCTCCGCTTGACTCATCTAGAGAGTGCTCTGCATCATTATCATTACAGTCACCTGCCCAGGATCCTGGCCCCTCTTGTGGCCTGACCTCTTAATGCTCTTTCCAGCTTCAGACCCTTTTCTCCCTTTCTAAGACAATTTAAAATATGCAATCAACTTTCTGCTTCCTTGATCTACCACTGTCTACATGGCTCACAATCCCTGAACTGGAACTCCTACCCAATATTCTCAACCGAGCAAGTACCCTCCCTCATGGAAATCTGCAATTGTGCGTCCTATTCTCAGAAACCATCACTTGATCCCCATATTCCTGCTCACTATCGCCCTGTATACAAATTTAGCTTTCTCTCAAAGGTGCTCAAAACGATTGCTTTTAATCACTCTCTTTCCCTCTGTCTCCTTTGTTCTATTAATGACCACTGCTTGGTTTTCCATAGTCCTAAAACCTTTCAACTGGAACTCACTCGTCACCGTGCTCTTTTTTTTTTTCATCGCTCTTTTCTTTTTGGAATTCTCTTCCTCTTCCTCTTTGGGCTGAACTATCATTTAAAATTTTCAAGATAGCTTTAAAAAACTGGGCTCTTTAAGCAGGCTTTCCCAAATTCAGGTTGAATCTTCAAGTAGGTAGAGTTTGGCATTACTGTCACAACCCCCTGGTCTACCCTCCTCTTCCTTTGTTCCTACTTCTCTTTGCGCTCTCTCTCTCTCTCTCTCTGCCTCTCCTTTCCTTGGTTCCCTTCCCCTCTCTCTTCCTTTATTTTCGTTTGTCTTGTTGTGTGTGCCCTAGTTTGATTGCTTCACACTCTTTCCTATCAATATTATGGAGTTCCTTTCCTAACTCTTATCATTTGTTTTTAGATTGTAAACCACCCAATTCTGCGAGTCAGCTATGGCTGTATAGCAAGTTTTAATAAACTATAAACGAAAAAATAGGTTTTGAAAATACTGGTTTGGACGTTTTGAGAAGAAATATGTTCAAATGGTTTGGACATTTTTCTCTTTCGAAAATGTCACTTCTTAGCCAAAGAAATGGTTCCTTCTATATATGTCAGTGTTGACATCTGATGCGTTGTAACTAATCAAAAATTCAATCTACTGAATTCATTGAGGAAAAACAATACTTGCAAATATAAACAATCACAACTCAATTCCAGAGCCAGCACAAAGGTTTTAGGTGCCCTCTCCCATCAAAACTTTTGTTAATTAAACTGACATAGAATAAACATAATGAAGGAAATTTTCAAAAGCTATTTAGCCAGGTAAATAGATTGTTTGAAAATTGCCCATCCACCCTACAGGTACCAGTATGAGTAAATGGCTCTGACTTAGTGTGGCGTGAGGACCTATTGTTTTGCTTTGAATTATAGCTGCTGTTTGCCACCCCCTAGAAGTTTCTGTGCTAGGCAATCACTTAGTTTGCCTAATATTTAAGCTGGCCCTGCTCAATTCCATTAAGTCACACACAAAAAAGATTGTACCCAATTTAACATTTATGACTTGTCTGGGCTTCACACCAAGCAGGTAGTACGAGTACATAAGTAATGCCACACTGGGAAAAGACCAAGGGTCCATCGAGCCCAGCATCCTGTCCACGACAGCGGCCAATCCAGGCCAAGGGCACCTGGCAAGCTTCCCAATGTACAAACATTCTATACGTGTTATTCCTGGAATTGTGGATTCTTCCCAAGTCCATTTAGTAGCGGTTTATGGACTTGTCCTTTAAGAAACCATCTAACCCCTTTATAAACTCTGTCAAGCTAACCACCTTCACCACGTTCTCCGGCAACGAATTCCAGAGTTTAATTATGCATTGGGTGAAGAAAAACTTTCTCCGATTTGTTTTAAATTTACTACACTGTAGTTTCATTGCATGCCCCCTAGTCCTAGTATTTTTGGAAAGTGTGAACAGACAATTCACATCCACCTGTTCCACTCCACTCATTATTTTATATACCTCTATCATGTCTCCCCTCAGCCGTCTCTTCTCCAAGCTGAAAAGCCCTAGCCTCCTTAGTCTTAGAGGCAGGGGCATAACTCCAGGCTTCTGATCTGTGGGGTTGTGTTAGGTGGGTGACAGCTAATTTTCAAGGCCCTACTTGAGGGCTGATATAATAAGCTATGCTATCCTCTAGTGCAATGGTTTACTCAAGATTTTCCTGCATCCTGCATTAATGTTACGGCCCAATGTAGTAAGGGTATTAGCATGGAAAACTCTGCAGTAAAACTGCTATGCTAAAGGATAGCAGAGTTGGCATGCAAATGCAGAATGACTACTTGCTCCCAATGTAAAAATCTTGCTAGATTTTGCTGAATCTTTACTAAAGCCCAGAAATATCCCTGGCTAGCTAAATTTTCCCCAAAGCCCTGTCCATCTCCACAGAAACATTCCTAGTGGCCTGGACACTCTCATCCAGCCCACCTTTAGGCTGGGAGGCAGGAGCAATGCCCACTTGCCCCTACCTCTGGTGCTGCCATCTTAGAATATAGCAGCACCTAACCCCTGTGCAGAATATTAACACATTTTCAAAGATTGAACTTACAAGGTGTAACGTATATACCACTGCAGGTACGTCGGAAAGAGAATGTCTTTAAGCAGTATTTTGCCTAATCCTAAATTATAATGACAAACCTTTAACTTTTGCTTGTAGAATGAACTGGCGGTTATAAGTTATTAAGCTCTTGAAAAAGCCCTGGCAAAACAGTGGTGCTCTGTTGAGCTACTTAATGAGAACTGGAGACTGAACTTGCCAGATAAGTCATTCGTTTGAGTTTGAATAAAAATAGAGGGCTCAGGTCACAGAGTTAGAAGAAAATGTAATAAATATATTTAAATATTGCTGATTTGAGAAAAAAGGGTTTTTATTTAAATCAATGAAACAAAACCTCACCAATGCAGCAAACACGCTGCAAACTGTAAGTTGTAAACAGCACTGGTAGAGTGGCAGAGATTTTTTTTCCTCTGATTTTAATATAAATTTAGAAAAAACTATTAGGCAGAATAACATGCAAATATAGATTGGGAATAAGGTTTGATTTAGTTTCTTGCTATAGAAGGTCTGAACATTAAAACATACCACTAGGGCTCAGCCCCCTAGTCCTGCCTTATTTGTTACCTTCTGATGGACTGCTAAGGGTCAGCCATATAAGCCAAAATTGCCTCCAGCCTAGCCACTTGATCCAGATAGCTATCAGAGTCCTGGTCCAAATCATCGCCTTGCTGATGCCAATACAAGTAGTCTTTGGCTACAAAGGAGCAGTAAATGCATGTGTGAAGTCCCAGGAATGACACTTCAAAGGCTTGCTTTAGAGTCCCCTCTATTCTTCTGGTCTTGTAAATACCCTCTTCCACCAGAATAGTAGTCTTCTTCATTGTAGTGGTGATTAAGGAGTCTATCCAGGACTGTTGAAACTTCCCCTTCTCTTCTGGAAGAAAAGGATATGACTTAGACATCACTCTGCCCATGTCGAAGCTGGTGACAGGGAAATCCAATTCCTGGATAGCTGGATGCATAGGAAATGTCCTAGTGGAGTGTCCCTGAACTGAAGAACTCTGCTGAGACATAGAAACAGAGAAAATGAAGGCAGATAAAGACTATCTGGCCTATCCAGTCTGTCCTTCCATGCCATTTACTATCCCTTCCTCTCCATTAGAGATCCTATGTACTTGTCCCAAGCTTGTTTGAATTCGGATACAGTCTTTGTCTCTTTCACCTCTACTGGGAGGTTGTGCTATGCGTTCACCAACCTTTCAATTAAGAAGTATTTCCTTAGATTACTCCTGAGTCTGTGCCCTTTCATCTTTGTTCAATGACCCCTCATTCCATAGCTCCCTTTAAATCAGTGGTTCCCAAACCTAATCCTGGAGGCACCCCAGCCAGTCAGATTTTTCAGGATATCCACAATGAATATGCATGAGATAGATTTACATACAGTGGAGGTGGGGCATGTAAGGGATGTAATGATGCGACATACTACATTTTGCTTTGACGATTTTTGTTGCATCATTACATCTGTTATAGATGCTGTTACCTTTGATGTCTTAGCCTTTCTTTATTGCTACCACTGGCTGAGAGAAATTTGACTCCTGAGGCAGGCGCTGTAGGTGCCGAAACGCAGCACTGTGTCGAGTCTGTTTTATTTGTGGTGTTTTAATAAACCCACTGTTTGGATATACTTTTGATCTGCCCCCTGCTTTTTCTTTTGTGGACACTTTTTGTGGTTTGTTGTCAGGGGGACACTTCCCCTTGTTTTGTTCGTTGAGGCTATATTCTGTCTTGGATACTGTGGGATTAGCAGACTACAAGATCTGACAATCCTCAGCACCCCTCACTGGCTCGCATTCACAGAACCACACTTGAGTTCTCAGTTTCAGCTTCAGTTTCAGACAACACCAGGTGATGAGTTTCAGCTGCAGTTTTGGTTTGCAGCCAAAAGCTTTCAGACAGTTCCGGTGGTAGTTGTGGTTTCAGCTGAAACTGAAATAAAGTAGTTTTGGCCAGGCTCCTTCCTGTACACATTAATTGATTTGATTTGCTTACTTTATTTTTGTCTATTAGATTGTAAGCTCTTTGAGCAGGGACTGTCTTTCTTCTATGTTTGTGCAGCATTGCGTATGCCTTGTAGTGCTATAAAAATGCTAAATAGTAGTAGTAGTAGTAATTAGGAGTTACACATGGATCTGCCCTATGCCTCATTCTGTTTAAATTTCATCGTATGCAATTCCAAAGGGGACGTGGCCATGCGAGTGGCATGGGTGGGTCAGGGGCATTCCCAGACATTAGGTGTGATGTTTTAGAATACCTGCATTTGCATGTTTAATTGCCATCAGTTGGGTGCTAGCATTTATACCAGCCTTTGACAGGCATAAAGCTCATGCCCAACATTAGGCATGAAATGTGCGCTAAGCAAGTATTCAGTAAAGGGTATTCTGTAAAGAGCGTACTTTATAGAATATAGTTTAGCACAGATCATCCCGGCACCTAACTTTGGATGCCATTTATTGAATCTTGCCCCATATGTTTTGTTCTGGTATATCCTCAAAAAAACAAACTAGCAGTTCCGTAGTGTCTATGTTAAATAGGGGGAAAAGTCTCAACTACTGCGGCAACACATCTCAATCATTGATTGCAGGCAGAAAAAAGTCATCGACTGACCCCCCCCCCCTGTAGATTAGTGTCTTCTTTATTATTTAAGTTCTTTCTTATCTGTTCATGCATCACATCCTCATCCTCATATTTCAAAATCCTTTATAGAATCAAGGGATTAGATAAACAAGTAAACTTATCTTTATAAAGTAAGCTCCAGCTTGCATGTTGATTCCAATGGTCCCGTTTCGCTATTCTTCTTCAGGGAACCATACCGCACGACATCTGTTAATTGCTGATGCTAGAGCAAAAGTTTTTATAGAGGTTCAGTGCATGAGTCATCAAAGACAAATTAAAATATACGTCTAAATTCTGTCTTATGCATTGTAAAATGAATCTATAGATACAATCCCCTCATAATGTTACCTACACGCTGGAGAGCTCCTTCACCCACTGACATCAGCGATACAGGACAGTGTTGGTTTTAAACATTCATTCACCCTATCCATAGCTGACATGTCATTGATGACACTTAATTCTCAATCGAGCAACTGCCTTCTGAATCAGCTGATATTGACAACTATCTAAAGTAGGATCGTCATCTGGTACTTTCGCAGTTACACAAATTAGTTAAGCAAGAACACAATAAACATATTGATGAGTCCAACTTTAGAAACTGGATCGTTCAAACAATCGATCGTTCAAAAAGCAGATCTTTCAGAAAAATAGGTCTTTAAAAAAAATAGTTTTTTTTTGAGGATATCAATATCAGCAAGCAGTAATTTTGATCTGTGTGTGGTATTTACATTTTGTTCTGGTATATAACAATTGGCACAAGGTATTTAGTTATGATCAGCAATGGTAACATAGTAGATGATGAAATGAAAAGACCATCTGGCAAATCCATTCTCTCTAGATATTCCTGCCAAGGGTACATCCCAGTTGCTATAAATTCATAGCATTTATTATCCACCAATCTATTAATTGACCAATAGCAGATTACTAAATCAATAAATAAAAATAAAGAAACATAGTACATAAAGCATTTAAGGTTAAGATATTCCATCATATAATCCAAACAACAATAAAAAAAATCAATAAAATAACTACCTTTATAACACTCTGAAATTAAATTAACTAAAACAATCATGCTCAAACTGTAATGGCATGAGCAATGTAAAAACTCTAAACCACCTTACAAAAGTGTAAGAGATCAGAACTGGGAGACTGTTCCATAAAACTGGATCCAGAAAGTAGAAGGAGTGATTACAAGTTATGGACAGGTTGTCCTCCTTTAGAGTTCACGTTGTCACAGTTGACCTCAACATTGGAGTTGATTTATGTTTCAACGTTTTTTTTATTGATGACAAATCATACATCACAATTTCACTTTTGCACAACAATTACAAAACAATCTTAATATTTCAAAACTGGAGCTTAGCAAAAATTAACAGATGTATAATATTGCTGACAGTCCGCAAACTTTTAGTTTTAACCCCCCCCCCTCTTCCCCCCTGTTTTATTCCCTTTTGTGGTTCAGTCTATACAATAAACTGCTCAATATATAAAGTGGGTGCAACAGCAGTCACAAAAAGTCTTGGAGCCATGCCGCTCCAAGACTTGAACCTATGAACTGACCAACTTCCGAAAACTGCTGAAGACCCATCTCTTCGTCAAGACATACCACAAAGACCAAAACATGTGAAATCCACACATATATCTAATAAGCAATGCTAAGAACGACTTACACTACATCACTATCATGCACTCCATTACCATACACCCAATATACTTCTGTAACACTAAATGTCTACTCTCCTTCATTTCCACTATCCACGATAAGTCTAAAACAAGAGAAGGTATTCTCTGCAGCCTATCTGTGAGATGGAAAATGCTCTCTGAAGCTGCTGCTATAAGTTGTTAGCATCGACTTTATTATTCACAAGCAATAGGGAATCTGAAATCCCAAGAAATCCGAATTAGTATTCGTATTCTTGTTAGTACGTATCAAATATGAATACGTGTCCACATTTTTCTTCGCAAATAACACGAATTCCAAATTAGCATTTCATTTTCAAAACAAACAAACAAAAAGGTAATGATCCACCTCCGTTCCTTACCTTCCCCATCGATTCTCCTACCTTTGAGCCCTCCTCCAGCTCTGACAGTGGGTCAGACACGGAGCAGTGACAGGGTGGGTGGGGGCCGTAGGAGATAAGAGCCAGAGGAGCAGAGAAAATAAACTGAGAAAGAGCCCTTCAAAAGAAGAGCAAAAGCCTTGGCACCCAAACTTTTCCCCTTACAGGTGGGGAGGGAGAGAGAAAAAGGTTGGCCATGCTGCTCCAAGACTTCAACCAGACCAGCTGCAGCTTCTGTTGCTGCTCTCCAGCGCACCGAATCCTCACCGTGATCTTCATGATCCTCCTGACTCTGGCCATTTTATTCGGAAACGTGGTCACCCTGGCCGTCCTGTTGAGCAGGAAGCGCTTCCACACTCCTCAGGGCTACCTAAAGATCTCCCTGGCCGTGGCCGACCTAGCCCTGGGCATTCTGGTGGTGCCCTTCTCCGTGTACGTGGAGATCTCCCTCTTGTCCAGCAGCGACTCTTCCTCCCAGGACCGCTTCCTGGCGGCCTCCTCCGGGCAGCCTTGCTCCGTGGTCGGCCTGGTCTTCGCCGGCTGCACCTTGGTGTCCATCAGCACCCTGTTCCTGTTGACTCTAGAGAGGAGCGTGGCCATCCTGAAGCCCTTGCACAAGGAGGCGGTGGTGACCAGGAGCAGGACGCTGCACCTCATTCTGCTCTCCTGGCTCTGCAGTTTCTTCTTGGCCCTGTCCCCCATGCTTTTCAGCGGGGGAGGGCTCGTAATGGAGTACAACAGCTGCAGCCGCCTGTGTACCTATGCCCCGGCTCCTGCCTCTCCCCCTCACCTGTGGCATCTCCTGCTGCTCTTCCCGGCTTTTGATTTTAGCCTCTTGGGAGCCACCTTGGTGATCAATGCACTGTCCTTCACCATCATCCGCCAGTACTCCAGGAGGAGGAAGCGGTTGGCAGGGAGGGAGCGGGAACCCCTCAAGCTGGCCTTCTCGGACATCAAGGCTGCCAAGACGATCGGGACACTCACGGTGGCCTTCACCGCCTCCTTCACTCCCATCGCCGTGTTCGTGGCGGGCAACGTGGTGGGCTACCAGTGGTGCACCTTCTCTTTCTTTGCTTTCTGGATCCTGACCAGCAACAGCTGCTGGAACGTGGTCATCTACTGTGTCCTGGACCAGCGCTTCCGCCAGGGGGCTCTCCGACTGCTGCCCCCGCTGCCTGCCCGGAGCCCAGGGCTGCAGTTTCGGCTCTGTTAAAGCAGCCGGAAGAGCCCCAGAGCCGAAGCTAGGAGACGATCTATCGGGTTGAGATACACCCGATCGGAAATTGCATGGGATGTGCTGCTGATCCAAATGCAAGGGAGGACGGATAACTTGCAATTTACAAGGAAACTTTTCCCTCACTCTCTGTTAAATTAGCTAAGCTATCATTCTCTTTTTTATTTTTTTATTTTTAATACTAATTCCGAAAGGGTTCTCTAATTCCAGTAGGCTGCACATTCTAGCTGAATCACTCCTGTTGTACGACGAATGATTTCCAGTTTGCTGCAGACTCCCAAGTGAAATTTACGCGTGGACTGCTCAGCTCAGCCACTGTACCTACGCGCTGAAATCCTAAAATCGCACGCTGGCTCCGGTTCGATGCTAATCCTTAAGCAGCGCCCAGATGAGTCAAGGTGAGAAACTCTAGGCAGTTAGGGATATGACAAGTTCTGTTAGTGGATAGCAGGCGGAATATTAATACATATTTGCTGATAATGAGCGCAAGTTTTGATGGAAGTTGACTAGTTTGGAACTGCTTGATGTTTTAATAATATTCAAGGAACATATTATCTATATATTTATTTTATTTTATTTATATCTATACTATTTATAGTTGTACACATACCTCCTGAATATAAAGCAAGCCAAGTTCCAGTCTCTTAAAGGAAAGGTTGGTCTAGGTCAATCAGAGGTGGAAACGCTTGAATAAATTAGACCCCTATCGTGAAGCTTAATCTACTCTTTTATCAATATTCATTCTTTAATCAGCTGTTTTCCAAACGAGCGGCAGTTCGAGGTCAGTCTGCTTTCCAGGCTTAGAATGCACGATTGCCTGTCTTCATAGGGGAATTCATGGGAGGAGGCAGAGCCAACTAATTCTGATGATTTTCCCAGGAGTTCCAAGAAATACACTGCATTGCTGCTTTAGAAAAACTGAAGCAGGGTGTTTTGTTTTGTTTTTGTCCCAAAACCTGTTTAGTAAGAGCAAGATAAGCCTCGGGGAAAGAAAGTGGGGTTTAAGGTAGCAGTACTCAGAGTAGCAATCTTCGTGGTTCTCGATTCTGTTTCCACTTTGGGTCTTATTTCAGGTATCTTTCCTTTTTCATGCTACAGTAATTGTATACTTTTTGGGAATAAAAGCCATATACATTGTTCTGAGAAATGCTCCTCCCAGTTCTCATTCGTCTGTTTGTGCTGTCTTCATCCTATACATGTACCACAATTTATATCTATAAGGGCTCTGAACAGGTCTGCCAAAACTGTGCTCTAATTCATTTAGATTCAGGGAGGCTAATTTTCTAACCATTATACAGCAATTTTAGTAGAGAGTGGTCCTGACTCCCCAAAGGTGGAAATAAGGAAGAGGCTGAGAAATCAGACTGGTTAGTACAATTCTGGTAAGTGGAGGAGTATTCTAGTGGTTAAAGCACTGCGCTTGATTATACAGGGGTACCAGGTTCAAATCCCACTACTGTTCCTGGTGATCAGTGGGCAAATCACTTAACTCTTTTGCCTCAGGCACAAAATTAGATTGTGAGCACTCCAGGGGCAAGAATGTAACTCACCTTGAGCTACTACTTTAAAAAGGTGTGAGCAAGTGCAAAGTGATGCATGTGGGAAAGAGGAACCCGAACTATGGCTATGATTCCACATTAGGAGTCAGAGATAAGTGCAGTATCATTTGATAAGTGATCCATGAACCAACTGATTTGAACATTGTTCAGTACATCCAGCATTGTACAGAGAGACATTTTTTCAGTGTAACTTTTGTGGACATTATGAACTGCAGTTATATTCACTGCAATTTATGTATATGATGCAAAGTTATATTTATTATTATGGTTAATTCTAAAAAAAAAACATAGGTTTAAATGGGTGATTGGTGGATGAATGAAGTTTTAATTGGTATTAGTGGTATTGGTATTAGTGTCTTATCACACTTAAACCTTCACTCACAGAAAATGTTATACCGAATGTTCTTTTGCTAAGGTTCTATCACCCTACCAATTTCCCGTTGTCTCTTTCCATTGTTCCATTGTTCTTTTCCTTGTCATATTCCCTAACGACACCTTGACTTCGTCTCGCTTAACTTCTCACAATGGAATCCATAACTGGTTGTAACAAACTGCATTTCCATTATTTACAATGTATTGTAAGCCACACTGAGCCCACAA
The DNA here is from genome assembly GCF_901765095.1 of Microcaecilia unicolor. Classification (NCBI taxonomy): domain Eukaryota; kingdom Metazoa; phylum Chordata; class Amphibia; order Gymnophiona; family Siphonopidae; genus Microcaecilia; species Microcaecilia unicolor. Next base: position 543,302,423 of record NC_044031.1, read on the forward strand.
ATAGGTGGGAAAATGTGGGATACAAATGCAATAAAATAAATAAATAAATAAAAATGTGTGAGGGCACTTAGATATAATAAATGGGTGTTTTGTATTTCAAAAACAGCTACTGGAGTTTTAGTGTGTTATAGTTACTTTATTACTCTGGTATTTCATTTAAATCCCTAATTAGGTGGATTGCCTAAAATGTAATGCCTAAAATACAGGATCATGCATTTGGACTGCAAAATTCAAGGAAGTGGCACAGTATAGGGGGTGATGCACTTCTATACATGAAAGAACAGTGGGGCTTGTGGGTGATCATATCTGTAAGCCTGTAAGGTGTCCAAATAGGTTGTAAAAGTGATGGCAAAAGCCAGAAGCATATTTGGATATATATGCAGAGGAATGGTCAGCTGGAAGAAGGAGGCGATACTACCTCTGTATAAATCTTTGGTCAGACCTCATTAGAAGTACTGGAGGTCTAGAGACCACACCTTCAAAAAGATATAAATAGGATGGATTTGGTCCAGAAGGTGGTTACTAAAATGGTCAGTGAAGTAAAATATTTCAGTGTTGGCAAAAGGTTGAGTCTATTATAAAGAAAAAAAATGAATATATAGACAAAAATGGTTTAATGGAACAGAGTCAACATGAGTTTAGCCAAGGGACATCTTGCTTCACCAATTTGCTATTTTTTTAAGGCATGAAAAAAACATGTGGATACAGGTGAGCCAGATGAAGTAGTGTATTTAGACTTTCAAAAAGCTTGACAAAGTCCTTCCTGGGAGACTTTGGAGCAGAGGTGATCAGAAAACCATGGTATAGGAGGCAATGTCTTGTTGTGGACTGGGAACTGGTTAGGATAGAAAACAGAGTAGGGTTAAATGGACAATTCTGTCAGTAGAGGTGAGTGAATTGTGGAGTGCTACAGGGATCATTGTAAACTGCTTAGCACTGATGTAAATTGCGGTATATAAAATTAATAAATCCAATCAAATCCAATCCAATCTGTAATGTGACTGGGGCTTTTAAAATATTTATAAACAATGTGGAAATGGGAACAATGAATGATGTCATCAAATATGCAGATGACACAAAATTATTTAAATGTGTTAAAACACATGCAGACTGTAAAAAATTGCAGGAGGACTTTGCAAGATTGGATCATAAGAAGATAAGTGTCGCCATACTGGGACAGACTGAAGGTCCATTAAGCCCAGTATCCTGTTTCCAACAGTGGCCAATCCAGGTCACATGTATCTGGCAAGATCCCAAAGGAATAAAACTGATTTTATGCTGCTTATTCAAATAGTAGATGAACTTTAATGTGGACAAGTGCAAAGTGAGGCACAAGAATAATTCAAATTTTAAAAAGGAGATAGAGCAACTTTAAACTAGAACCTGGGGGAAGACTGACAGTCGTTCAAAAACGCATGGTTCGGAACAAGATATCTTTCACCAAAACAGGGAAGATAGGGTATCCCGATAGAGAGGTTGCAACAGAGACCATAGTAGACCAGGTGTCTGTAAATAAAAAGCAGACAAAAGATTGCAAGTTAACACTGTCAACTGCTGAGCAAGATGTAAATAGGAACAACAAACATAGTTTGAAATGTCTATATGCAAATGCCTGAAACCTAAGAAATAAGATGGGAGCGTTAGAATATATTGCACTAAATGAAAAATTAGATATAATAGACATCTCTGAGACCTGGTGGAAGGAGGATAACCGGTGGGACACTGTCATATCGGAGTACAAATTATATCGTAGTGATAGGGTGGATTGAATTGGTGGAGGAGTAGCATTGTATGTTAAGGAGGGCCTTGAATCAAATAGATTGAAAATTCTGCAGGACACAAAACACATCTTGGAATCCCTATGGATTGAAATTCCATGTGTAAAGGGGAAAAGGATAGTGATAGGAGTGTACTACAGTCCACCTGGCCAGGATGAACAGACGGATGCAGAAATGTTATCAGAAATTAGGGAGGCTAACAAACTGGGCAACACAATAATAATGGGTGATTTCAATTACCCTGATACTGAATGGGTAAATGTAATATCAGGGCATGTTAAGGAGGTAAAATTACTTGACAAAATCAAGGACTGCTTTATGGAGCAGCTGCTACAAGAGCCAACAAGAGGAGGAAAAATTCTAGACCTAGTTCTTAGTGGAGTGCATGATCTGGTACAGGAGGTAATGGTGCTGGGGCCACTTGATAACAGTGATCATAATATGAACAGATTTGATTTCGGCTTTGGAGTAAGTATACACAGGAAAAGCAATATGTTAGCATTTAACTTTCAAAAAGGAGACTATGATAAAATGAGAAGAATGGTGAAAAAATAACTTAGAGGAGCAGCTACGAAGGTCAAAAATACCATTCTGGAAGCCCAGGCCAAATATATTCTGTGTATTAAAAAAGGAGGAAGGAAGACCAAATGATAGCCGGCATGGTTAAAAAGTGAAGTGAAGGAAGCTATTAGAGCTAAAAAAAAAAGAATCCTTCAGAAAATGGAAGAAGGATCTGACTGAAAATAATAAGAAACAGCAAACACATTAAGAGAAGCGCTGGGGTTTACTAAGCTGCTAGCGTGGCTGGTTGTGCACTAGTGCTGACCCAGCCCATTCACTTTGATGCCATGTGGAAGCTGCTAGTGTGGCTTAGTAAACAGACCCCAAAGTTTGTCTCAAAAAAATGGGTAATATTGATGCAGAAGACTAGAATCTTGAGATTTACTTCACCTGGCAAGGCATTTACAACTGAACATGTAATTCATTCTAGAGATGTTAAACAACGTCTGTGCTGAGAAGTAGTTAGATCTGTACTCAAACCACAAGATTGCTGCTAGAGGTCACAACAGCCATTTTAAAGGGGCAGCTGTGATGGGCAAGAGCACATAGGTATCGATCCTGCCCATTCTCTACTATACCAGGGATCAGGCAGGTAGGTCCAGGGGGACTTGCTGATGTTCTGAGGGTGTGAGAGGGGGTATCAGAAGGTGGGGTCTGTTGATGTTCTAGGGGGTAGGAGGGAGGGAGGATCAGAATTGTGTTTGTGTGTGTGTGCGTGCGGGGAGGGGGGTGTTCAGGACCTGGCTGCATATCCTTCTGTGGGTCCCAGCCAATATTCAGCTGGGACCTGCATGAGTGTCCTATGTGGGTCACAGCCTAAGATCTGGCAGCTACCACATGCCAAATTAGCCCTAAATATTCAACAGTGGTGTTCAGACATGGCCCAGCACTGAATATCTTGGGCTAACTGTGCCTGCGACAGGCTGAATATTGAAGGGACAGCAAATGAATTAAGCATGGCTGCCAGGTAACAAGGTAGTGGCCATGCACGACGCTCAGGATGCTGTGCCACCTTCTTGGCTGTTGATTGGCTGTGCTGGTGGTGGTGGGGTGTCTTGTGACAATGCCTGTGCATTGCTGTGGCAACACTGGGGGTCCCCCCTGGGATTGGCTGGCCTTGGAGGGCGGAGTTGCTTTTCTCGACACTGGCCTATTTGCTGCCTGCCTTGTGAGCTTTCATTGTCAATTCTATGTTCATGTTATTGCTGTCACAGCTGGTGGAGGAACCCAAACCTAGTGAGAACTTCTTTCCTGCCTGGAGAGATAGAATACGGTGTTGGGTCAACTAAATTGAAGACTGGGACTAACATGGCTGCAGCTCAGGTGGAACATGGCAGGTGCAGTGCTTGTAGAAGGTAACCCAGAAAATGCACGCAGTGCATGGCCTAGCTGGTGATGGAAAGAAGGCAGGCCAATTGTTTCTGTGTCAAGATGACACTGATCCCTTGCTGGAACAAGGCAGCAAGAGACTTATTTTTGGACTATAGCTGAAGGCTTGGGTGCTTCTAGGATTTCTGTGTTGAAATGATTATGAATAAAGCTGTGGCTTAATGGTTGGTGACATGTGATGGGATTGGAACCTGCCTATGTTAATCAAGTTAGCATTGTAATGAGAGTAATCCGCTAGCATGCATTCAGTTCATTACTGCTCCTTTACAAATGTAAAGGAATCAGGGTTAGGTGGCAGATTTAGAGGGTCAGGGCGAAGCGGGATGGGGTATGTAAAAAAAAAAAGCATAATTTGCTGTTCGGTGATGTTCTGATAAAAATGTTTGCTTCTATACTGCGGTTGTTTTGATGCATTGTATTATTTGCTAATATAGTTCAAACATAAATTTAAAAGGACATCCTGTAAACTGGGTGATTGTGAGAGTGGGATGTTTGACCACGGAAATTCAAATCCTGGAGACAAGAATCTTAAAAAGCTTGTTTATAGATGAAAAGACTCTTTAAGATTCTTGTCTCCAGGATTTGAATTTCCGTGGTCAAACATCCCACTCTCACTTACACTTGTGTTTTCCCGTGGGGAGTTCGAGTTCTCCGCTTGGCTGCGGATTCTTCTGAACATAAACTGGACGATAACATTTACATGTCCATTGAATGCATATATGTCTAGAATATTAGCATATACACATGTAGTTACACACTGACATGCGCATATGAAAGTATGCTGCCAAAGTGTTATTCTGTAAATATGTGACCTCCTTGCATAGCGCATAATTATAAGTGGCACATACACATGGGTGGGGCATAGGCAGGATATAGGCAGGGATCCCACTTATGCATGTATCTTACAGAATACCCCATTTTATGCACATTGGCCAGTGTACCTGCAGACACCTAAATGTTAGGTTTGCTGATATGGGTTATGTTAGTATTCTATAACAGAGCCTAGATTCTGATCTAGTATAGGCGCCTTCCATGCAGACTCAGGGCACCTAGAGACACCCAGTGATAGAATTGCCCCTTAGTGCACAATAAATTCATTTACTTTGTATTAGCCTACAAATTCATTTGTGTTTATACATGAAACAGAGTTTTAATGTGCATCAAAGAATTTTTATTAAAATAAATGGGTGAAATGAACCAAAAAATATCTGTAAATCAGGAAAAAGGGACTGCCACATATTTACTGGTCCTCCCCTTAGGGGTCCTTTTACTAAGGAGACTTAATGCATTTAGAGCATGCTAATGATTGGGCGAATGATGTACAGCATCGTTTCCTCTATGAATTAAAGGACATGTTCCGGTCTTGAAGGCTCCTGGTGCTTTTACTTTTGTATTGCTTGCTTTGTACTTTGTATCTGTCTCTGGGGCCCTTTTACTAAGCCACGTAAGCATCTACGCGCGCCCAACATGTGCCAAAATGGAGTTACTGTCTGACTACCACATGGCTCTTGCGGAAATTTCATTTTTGGCGCACGTCTGAAAAATATTTTTAATTTTTGAGCACGTGTCAAGTGGCATTGGGTGCACGTAGGTCATTACCAGTTACCGTGAGAGACTTTACCGCTAGATCAATAGCTGGTGGTAAGGTCTCAGACCCAAAATGGATGCACGGCAATTTTAATTTTTGGCAAAAAAAGGCTTTTACAGGCGCACTAAAAAATGGATTGGCGCGCACCCAAAACCCACGCCTACACTACTGCAAGCCATTTTTCAGCTCTGGCTGTAGCACACGTTAAATGCCAGGGAGCCCATAGGAATATACCCCTGGATTCTATATAGCACACCTAGGGGCCTTTTACTAAGCCACGTAAGCGTCTACGCACGCCCAAATGTGCCAAAATGGAGTAACCATCCGACTACTGCATGGATCTTGTGGTAATTTCATTTTTGGCGCACGTCTGATATGCGCATCTGAAAAGTAATTTTTATTTTCGGGCACGCATAATGGACGCACGCTAAGTGGCATTTGGCGCATGAGGGTCATTACCACCTGGTTACCGCGTGAGTCTTTACCACTAGGTCAATGGCTGGCGGTAAGGTCTCACACTCAAAATGGACGCGTGACAATTTTCATTTTGCCGCATGTCCATTTTCGGCAAAAATAAAGGCCTTTTTTACAGGTGCGCTAAAAAATGTATTGGCACGCACCCAAAACCCATGCCTATACTACCACAAGCCATTTTTCAGTGCGCCTTTGTAAAAGGACCCCCTAGAGATCTGCACCGAAATCCAGGAGTATTCTATAAGTGTGAATAACTTAATTGGCTTAACAAGCTAATTAGCGTTGAAAACAGCACTTAACAAGCAATAATAAGCACTAATTGGTAATAATTAAAATTTATGCACACAACTCACTAAGCATATTCTGTAATGAACTGCACCTAAATTCTAATGCACGCAGTTGAAAAGGGGAATGGCTATGGGTGGGGAAATGGGTGTATTGTGGGCGGTTCAAAATTTACGCTTGTAGTTATAGAATATGGCCCAGTGCATGTAAATCTATATGCAGGGATTTATACCACCTTTTCATTGGTGTAAATGGAGGCGCTGGGATAACTACATGCATTCTATATTCCCTGCCTAAATCTAGGTGCCACTTACAGAATATGCTTAGGCAGAAATGCTTACCGCATGGATTTTTTTTAGGTGCCTTATATAGACTCTAGCCCATAATGGGAGCAATGGCAATTAGTAGCACACCTTAGTAAAAGGATCTCTTAATTCACAAAGCTAATCTTATAAAAAAATTTTCACTTCCCGGTCTACCTCCATAATTCCCTCTATTGTATCCTCCTCTTTCACTTTAGATTAATGTTTTGGAAAAATTATCTCACTTTTAAAAATAAATTAGACAGAAAACAGAGGGTAAAGTTAAATGGTAATTTTTCTCAATGGAGGAGAGTGAACAGTGGAGTGCCGCAGGGATCTGTACTGTGACCGGTACTATTTAACATATTTATAAATGATATGGAAATCAGAATGATGAGTGAGGTGATCAAATGTGCAGATGATACAAAACTATTCAAGGTTGATAAAACCCATGCGGACTGTGAAATATTGTAGGAAGACCTTAGGAAATTGGAAGATTGGACATCCAAATAGCAGATGAAATTTAACGTGGACAAATGCAGGGTGATGAACATTGGAAAGAATAATCCAAATCATAGTTACCTGATGCTAGGGTCCACCTTGGGGGTCAGCACTTAAGAAAAAGATCTGGGTGTCGCTGTAGATAATATGCTGAAATGTTCTGCTCAGTGTGCGGTGGTGGCCAAAAAAGCAAACAGGATGCTAGGAAGTATTAGGAAAGGGATGGTGATTAAGACCGAAAATACTATAATGCCTTTGTATCACTCCATGGTGCGTCCGCACCTTTGAGTATTGCATTCAGTTCTGGTCGCCGTATCTCAAAAAAGATATAGTGGAATTAGAAAAGGTTAAAAGAAGAGCGACTAAAACAATAAAGGGGATGGAACACCTCTCGTACAAGGAACGGCTAAAGAGTTTAGGGCTCTTCAGCTTGGAAAAGTGATGGATGAGGGGAGATATGATTGAGATCTACAAAATCCTGACTGGTGTAGAACGAGTAGAAATAAATCAATTTTTTACTCATTCCAAAAGTACAAACACTAGGGGACACTCAAGGAAGTTACATGGAAATACTTTTAAAACAAATAGAAGGAAATATTTTTTCACTCAACAAATAGTTAAGCTCTGGAACTATTTGCCAGAGGAGATGGTAACAGTGGTTAGCATATCTGGGTTTAAAAAAGGTTTGGACAAGTTCCTGGAGGAAAGTCCATAATCTGCTATTGAGACATACATGGGAAGCAACTGCTTGCCCTGGGATTTGTATTATGGAGTGTTGCCACAATTTGGGTTTCTGCCAGGTACTTGTGACTTGACTTTGGCCACTGTTTGGAAAACAGAATACTGGACTAGATGGATCATTGATCTGACCCAGTATGGCTACTCTTATGTTCTTATACCTATATATAATGACACTATGTACAAAATGCATAGACTTGTTTCCTCTTTACAAATTCCCTAAAATGAGATTTCCTCTTTTGTAGCTGCCATCACGAGTGGAAGGTGAATAAAAAGGCAGTTTGGACATAGAGGCAGAAGAAAAGCTGAACTCCAGCACTGATGGTTTTATATCTCCAAGCTCCGATCTTGCTACTGGCTGGAATCCTTCTTCAAATCTTTTAATAAAGCAAAATCCAGACACCAATGTATCCTGTGTACCAATGGGCATGAGATCTTATAAAAACTGCTTAAATTTGTGCACTATTAAGAAATGTAATTGTTTTGAACAAATATGTCTTGAGTATTTGTGGTCTCAAAGGAAAAAAATACCAGTGTGTAAGATGTTAAAGACACTGCAGCGGTTGCAGTACCATTTTCTGGTGGGAATTGTTAAGAAAAAGAAAGATGGAGTATGTGTAGAACTGGAACATGCATGTGAAAAAAAGCAAGGAAAGCCTTTTAAGAATAACCGAACAGTGGCCCCAAAATAAATGCAAGACTTGTGGAGATGGTGGCCCTCCAAGCCAGATATATCCAGCTACAAGGACTTCATCAGCAGAATAAGGGTTATTTCTTCTAAAATGCACTAAAATTTGCAGTTAATGTGGCTTAACAAGGGATTATACCACATGGTAGCTGCAAATTTCACAGGGCACCTTTTGGGGGCATTCCCATTATTTTTACTGCAGGTCATGCATTAATGTTCCCATTAGTGCATGATACCTGCTGAGAACTAACATGGGACCACTTACCGCCTCCTATTTAGGAGGCGGTAAGTAGTCTTGCATTCTCTGTGTTAGGCATATAGGGCTAGATTCTATAAATCACACCTAAAATTTGGTTCCAAAAAAAATTATGCCTAAGCATGTTCTATAAAGTACGCCTAAATTTTGGCACAGTTTATAGAATAAGCCAAGCTTATTCAAACCAGTCTGCATGACTAAATTTGGTATAAATGCCTATGCCTAAATTAGGCGTGGACTGGGTGTATTCTATAACAATGCACATAGATTTTAGAAACGTTCACAGCCCTCCCATTCCATGCCAATGGCCTCGCCCCCTTTTCAGCTACGTGCTGATAGTTCTGCTCATAAATTCTAATTTTAGAGTGGAGGAGTAGCCTAGTGGTTAGTACAGTGGACTTTGATCCTGGAGAACTGGGTTTGATTCCCACTGCAGTTCCTAGTGACTCGAGGCAAGTCACTTAACCCTTCATTGCCCCAGGTATAAATAAGTGCTTGTATATACTATGAGAGGCATTTTTGAAAGGGACATCCAAGTTTTGATTTGGACGTCCTTGCAAAACATCCTGATCCAGGGGCAGGGAAACCTGTATTTTCGAAACAAGATGGAAGGCCATCTTTCGTTTCGAAAATACCATCAGGGATGTCCAAATCCTTAAATTTGGTCATCCCTAGATTTGGTCGTCCCTAGGCATGGACGTTTCTGATTTTCGGCAATAATCGAAACCAAGGACGTCCACCTCAGAAATGACCAAAAGCAAGGCATTTGGTCATGGCAGGAGCCAGCATTTGTAGTGCACTGGTCCCCCTGACATGCCAGGACACCAACCGGGCACTCTAGGGAGCACTGTAGTGGACTTCATAAATTGCTCCCAGGTACATAGCTCCCTTACCTTGTGTGCTCAGCCCCCCAAAACCCACTACCCATAACTGTACACCAATACCATAGCCCTTACGGGTGAAGGGGGGGCACCTAGATGTGGGTACAGTGGGTGTGTGGTGGGTTTTGGAGGGCTCGCTGTTTCCTCCACAAACGTAAATAAAAAGGGAAATGGGAGTGAGAACTAGGCTATCCAAAGACAGAAGTAACGACAGTTTTGTCTAGTTCGCGATCCAACCTCATTTTACCACAAAGGTCTTTTGTAAGACCATCACAATTCCATGTTGTTACTTCTGGATTTTCATTTTTCAATCAAGTTTTAAAGACTCCTGATGTAGGCCATCTGGCCGAAACACAACGTTGTGTCGTCAGTTTGTGTTTGTGCAAAAGATCAACCTTGAGTTCACTACCAAGGCACCTCTTCCTCTTCACCCTTCAACCCTCTCCCTCAATCAACCAACCAACCCAGGCCTCTTTCTCCTCCTTTCCTGATATCACTGAGGAGGAAACCGCCCGCCTACTTTCCTCCTCGAAATGCACCACTTGTTCCTCTGATCCCATCCCCACCAACTTACTTAACACCATCTCTCATACTGTCACCCCCTCCATCTGTCATATCCTCAACCTCTCCTGCTCCACTGCAACTGTCCCTGACACCTTCAAGCACGCCGTAGTCACACCTCTCCTCAAAAAAAACCACTTGACCCTACCAGTCCCTCCAACTACCGCCCAATCTCCCTCCTACCCTTCCTCTCCAAAATACTTGAGCGTGCTGTTCACAGCCGCTGCCTTAATTTTCTCTCCTCTCATGCCATCCTCGATCCGCTTCAATCCGGTTTTCGCCCTCTACACTCGACAGAAACGGCACTCTCTAAAGTCTGTAATGACCTGTTCCTTGCCAAATCCAGAGGCCACTACTCCATCCTCATCCTCCTTGATCTATCCGCTGCTTTTGATACTGTCAATCATGATTTACTTCTTGCCACACTGTCCTCATTTGGGTTCCAGAGTTCTGTCCTCTCCTGGTTCTCCTCCTATCTCTCCCACCGCACCTTCAGAGTACACTCTCATGGATCTTCCTCCACCCCCATCCCGCTCTCTGTTGGAGTTCCCCAGGGATCTGTCCTTGGACCCCTTCTTTTTTTCAATCTACACCTCTTCCCTGGGCTCACTGATCTCATCTCATGGTTTCCAGTATCATCTTTATGCTGATGACACCCAGCTATATCTCTCCACACCAGACATCACCGCTGAGACCCAGGCCAAGGTATCGGCCTGCTTATCCGACATTGCTGCATGGATGTCCAACCGCCACCTGAAACTGAACATGTCCAAGACCGAGCTTATCGTCTTTCCACCAAAACCCACTTCTCCTCTTCCTCCACTCTCTATCTCAGTTGATGGCACCCTCATCCTCCCCGTTTCATCTGCCCACAACCTCGGAGCCATCTTCGACTCCTTCTCTGCGCATATCCAGCAGATAGCCAAGACCTGTCGCTTCTTTCTCTTTAACATCAGCAAAATTCGCCCTTTCCTCTCTGAGCACACCACCCATACTCTCGTCCACGCTCTCATTACCTCTCGCCTTGACTACTGCAACCTACTCCTTACTGGTCTCCCACTTAGCCATCTATCCCCCCTTCAATCTGTTCAGAACTCTGCTGCACGTCTTATATTCCGCCTGAACCGATATACTCATATCACCCCTCTTCTCAGGTCACTTCACTGGCTTCCAATCAGATACCGCATACAGTTCAAGCTTCTCCTTCTTACCTACAAATGCACTCAGTCTGCAGCCCCTCATTACCTCTCTACCCTCATTTCCCCTTACGTTCCCGCCCGTAACCTCCGCTCACAAGACAAATCCCTCCTCTCAGTACCCTTCTCCACCACCGCCAACTCCAGGCTCCGCTCATTCTGCCTCACCTCACCCTATGCTTGGAATAAACTTCCTGAGCCCTTACGCCAAGCCCCCTCCCTACCCATCTTCAAATCCTTGCTCAAAGCCCACCTCTTCAATGTTGCTTTCGGCACCTAACCTTTATACCTTTCAGGAAATCTAGACTGCCCCTATTTGACTGACTGTACATTTGTCCTTTAGATTGTAAGCTCCTTTGAGCAGGGACTGTCCTTCTATGTTAAATTGTACAGCGCTGCGTAACCCTAGTAGTGCTTTAGAAATGTCAAGTAGTAGTAGTAGTAATAGTAGTGTTTTCAATAAACCTTGCTTCATTTCACCACTCCTGCGGTCCTGTCTTTGGATAGCCTGGTTCTCACTCCCACTTCCATTTTTATTTGTGTTTCTCCATGAGACCTATTGAGTTCTCCACATACATGGATTCTCTTTAGTCCTCCACAAATGTAACAGGTGGAGGGAGGGGGGGGGGGGGAATGGGGTTGGGTCCGCCTGTCTGCAGTACACTGCACCCACTAAAACTGCTCCAGGGACCTGCATACTGCTGTCACAGACCTGAGTATGACATCTGAGGCTGGCACAAAATATTTTGAAAGATGTTTTTTGAGGGTGGGAGGGGGTTAGTGACCACTGGGGGAGTAATGGGAGGTCATCCCCGATTCTCTCCGATAGTCATCTGGTCATTTCGGGCACCTTTTTGTGTCTTAGTTGTAATAAAAACAGGTTTGGGTGAAAACGTCCAAGTGCTCATCAGGGACGTCCTTCTTTTTTTCGATTATGGGTCAAGGAGGTCCAAGTGTTAGGCACGCTCAGGTCCTGCCTTCGCTATGCCTCCAACATGCCACATTGAACTTTGGCCGTCCCTGTGATGGAGTGCAGTTGGGGACGTCCAAAATCGGCTTTCGATTATACCGATTTGGACATTTCTGTGAGGACATCCATCTTCCGATTTGTGTCGAAAGATGGACGTCCTTCTCTTTCGAAAATGAGCCCGTATGTAAACTGCTTTGAATATAGTTACAAAAACCACAGAAAGGCAGTACATTAAGTCCCATTTTCCTGTCCCTTAATTAGGGTCCATAATTGCAATGTAATTGGCAATTATTGGCATTGATTAGCTTGTTAGTTAATTAAGTTGGAAAGCAAATCCAGAATACGACTGGATTTGTGCACGCAACTTAAGTCATGCTATATAGAATCTGGGGGGTTAGCATCTGGTAAGTATAATATGCTAGCTAGCTAATGCTTTCATTTCTACTCTCCACCCATGCCACACTCCCTGAGGGAAAAAAATCTGAAAAATGCAGTAATGAATGGTTTAATGTTTGGAAGCAGGCAAACTATTGGTGGTCATGTTGACCAAGCATTAAGGGATTAACACCTTTTACTAAAAGTGTCACAAATGTATTTGGGTAATTCTGTCCTTTTCAGATAGGTCTGTGCATTACTGCAGTGTCTGTAAAGGACCCTCGTTCTGTGCAAGCTGAATTTCTTTCTTCAAATCATGCTGAATGTGTACATTTTTTACCTGTCAATATCAGCAGTCTATGTTTATAAAATGTTTGTCATTATTCACCCTCTAGAGATTACATTTATGGGAAAGTTAGCAACGTGGGCTACCATTAAGCCGAGTTATTTTACCAGAACTTGTGCTATTTTAACACAGGTCCCATTTTATGCTATGAGACCTGGTTACTAATAACTGAGGTTAACAGTAAAATAGCCTATCTTAATGATAACCCATGTCGCTAACTTCCCCCTCCTCCCTTAATTTGGGTGAATCAAATCCACTGTGATCATGGGAAAATGTGGAATATGTTCATGTGAATGTTCTGGAAGTCTTTTATTGAAAACCAGGTTGGACTGTAAAATATGGCAAACAAACCTCATATAAACAGTAAAAGAATGAAAAAGAAACAACCAGTGACATCAAGAAATACTGGGGGCCCTTTTACCAAGCTGCAGTAAAAAAAAAAAAAGTCCTAATATAGTAAACATAGTAACATATAGTAACATATAGTAACATAGTAGATGACGGCAGAAAAAGACCTGCGCGGTCCATCCAGTCTGCCCAACAAGATAACTCATATGTGCTACTTTTTGTGTATACCCTACTTTGATTTGTACCTGTCCTCTTCAGGGCACAGACCGTATAAGTCTGCCCAGCACTATCCCAGCCTCCCAACCACCAGCCCCGCCTCCCAACCACTGGCTCTGACACAGACCGTATAAGTCTGCCCAGCTCTATCCTCGCCTCCCAACCACCAGCCCCGCCTAATGAGAGACTTCCCTGCACGCTAAACACATTTTTACCGTGGTGGGAAAAAGAGGAATTTTTCTGTGTTTGTATTTGCAGGTCATGCACTAATGCTGTCTTTAGTGTGTGGCAACTGCAAATGTAGGAGCCCTACCGCCTCCTATTTAGCAGTTGCTAAGGGCTCCTGTGTTAACTCCATGTTAACCTGCTACCCCCAAATTCTATATAAAGCGTGGCGAATTGTGCATGTTAAATTTGGCACGCGCCAATTTACACACACACCTTAACTGAGTAACGAGTGTAAAAGTTATTTCTTCTACCCTTCCCCAACCCTATAGAATGTTCCACACAGTCTTATGGTTAGGGAAAGAAGAAGCAGTGGAGTCCACACAGATAGATATGAGAAAATAGTATTTATTTTCAGGCACTTACCAAGCTGGAAAATACAGACTATGAGCTTTTCTGATGGAAGAAATACAAAGACTGTACATAGGTACTATCTCTAAGCACTTCTTCAAATGCATTCAGCTGACAGCCACTTCTTATACTTTTCTGCCTACATACAGTTCCAGCAGAATGCTAATCATTAGTTTTGATCACTGATCAAGATAAGTTGGGAGGGCCAAAGCTAACTAGCATGTTTCCACTTGCTACATCGGAGTCCATTTCGCCAGCAACCTTTATCTTATCATACCAGACATCAAAAACTGCAGAGAGCTAACCACAAACTTCAGTAAACATCTTCCATGGAAAATTGCCTCATGTTCCTGTATTTGCAAAGCCTGTCAGCCTAGCTTGTCACTAGAGCTTATGTGCCTAATGGTCACACAGAGGCTGTACTTTTTAGACTTATACTGTCAGCTTCAGGCTTCAGGACTTTGGTTCAGAAAAGGCCTAGTGGATTCAAATTGGGCTTGTTTAGGTGAGGGTAAGGCTAGACAATGAGAGCCCAAAGAGCAAAGAGACCTGCACGGGGTATATGGAATGACTACTGTAGATAAACAAGTAGGGATGTTCAAGTGATATGCTTTAAATGGAAGACAGATGATCTTGAATTCAAATTGAAATTGAATTTGGAGCCAATGAAGTGAATGTAACAGTGGTGTGATATGCTTTGTCCAATAAAGGAAACAAGAAACTGTGTTTTGTAAAGTCTGAAGACAGCGGAGCTGATATTTAGTGATACCGACATAGACAGGATTACAGTAATTCAATCTGGAGATGAGAAATGCATGGAGGAAAGGTCAGAATCAATGATTGTTCATAAGTAATGAAAAGAACTGGATGGTTGAATTGGGCTATTAAATAGAACTGGTATGAGCAAAGGTTTTGGGTGAAAACCAGACATCTAACCAGTGACTGTTTTCTCCAGGTTCAGAACCACTTTAAAGCCATTTAGAGAGAGCAGAGAGTCAGGATTGTAGTGGTTGAAGATCGGGATGTAATGGAGATGTATGGAAAAGCAGAAAGATATCATCAGTACAGCAAAATGCCCTGATATTAAAGTCCTGAATTAGTGTAGAAAGTGGGCTTAAGAAGATATGAACTGAAAAGGAATGGTTTAAAAGGAATGAAGAGAACCAATCAAGCACATCATCTCCCGATCCCTGAAAAAAAATGCCAATATATATGTGTATATATCTTAGCATGGATCTTGCACCTAACTATAGGCGCCAATTACTGAATTCCACCCTTTGTGACACATATACTTACTTACAAAGTAGCACTTAGGTGGATCTTTGGGATTCACACACATATATATCAGCATTTTTTTCAGGGATTGAGATGGGTGGTGATGTTCCTGATTGGTTCTCTTCATTTTATTTATTTTTGTTACATTTGTACCCCGCGCTTTCCCACTCATGGCAGGCTCAATGCAGCTTACATATTGTATACAGGTACTTATTTGTACCTGGGGCAATGGAGGGTTAAGTGACTTGCCCAGAGTCACAAGGAGCTGTCTGTGCCTGAAGTGGGAATTGAATTCAGTTCCTCAGTTCCCCAGGACCAAAGTCCACCACCCTAACCACTAGGCCACTCCTCCACTTTGTTTCTTTCAAACCATACCTTTTTGGTTCATATCTCAGGCCAAGTCTTTAGCCTACAGCTTTTATCATGTAGGGTTCCCAAGGGCTCTATTTTTTCTCCTTTATTCTGTAACATCTTTTTAAGCCCACTTGCTACACTAGTTCAGGACCAATGAGGGTCATAGGGGAATTAGAAAAGATTCAAAGAAAGGTGATCAAAATGATTAAGGGGATGGAACCTGTCTCATATTTATTTATTAGATTTATAGTTTAGTTTCTTGGTATTTGCTATACCGCCTCTGCTAACTTAGCAGGTCAAAGTGGTGAACACAGTAAAAATTCAACTAGGTGGGTACAATATAAACATATATAATCATAAAACATTATAGAATACAAAACGACTTCTACATCCCATATCCATATAAAAACTCACTCAGTCAGTCCAGTACTACCTGCTGAGCACATAGTATCATCTAAGGCAAACAATATCAGGCACTCATTCCAAATGTCAGCATATACAAAAAAGCCTTTAGTAGCCTCTTAAAGGTGTCAGGCATCATTCTTAGGTAGATACTAATTACACCAGACTATCCTATGTTCAATGGTTCATTTTTTGTTTTTTAAAGTTTGCAGTGCTCAGTCGTGCTGAAGTGCCTTTTAAACCATAAAATATGGGGTAAGGCCTCAGCTGCCAAACATCACAGCACAGCACAAGATCTGTTATACTTAAAAACAAGGAGAGGAAGGAAGGACTTGTGCTGTGATGTTTGGCAGCTGAGGCCTTACCCCATATTTTATTGTTTAAAAGGCACTTCAGCACAACTGAGCACTGCAAATTTAAAAAAAACAAAAAATGAACCATTGAACATAGGATAGTCTGGTGTAATTAGTATCTGTCTATTAATAACCAACACCAGGTTATGTTTAACCTTGATCCCTAATTGAGAAAATCATTCTTAGGTACCCAGGGAGGCAATTCCAGCCTTCAGGATAAACAATCAAAAAGGCGCATTTTCTGATCTCCCATAATTAGACTCCCTCACTGATGAAACTACTAAAAAACCTGCTCCAGAAAATGTCAACATACTCCTTGGCTGATATAGGTATTCAGCACCATTAACAAATACTGAGGTTCCTGTTGTTGTCATGCTTGATGTAGCAACGAAAATATTTTAACCCATATTCTTTCATGAATAGGCAACCAATGAAGCTCAGCTAATACAGGTCTAATTTGCTGAACTTTAGCAATGCCATAGAGCAGGCAGGCTGCTGCATTCTGAACCAGTTGCAAAGACTGAATGACAGACAGTGGGAGACCCAAAAACAAAGAGTTACAACAATCAAGCGTCATCTGTCAAAACCGAACTTTGCACCGTAGATCTAAAATCTGCCTTTGTTAGCATCAGCTACAATTTTAACAACTGCAACCTAAAAAACCATTCCTTCACCAGTATCCAAACATGAGGATGCAAAGAAACCACCCTGTTTACTAAGCCACACGGCAATGCTGACATGGCCCATTCAAAGTGAGTAGTCTGTGTTGGCATTAGCTCACAGCAGTCACTAGCGTGGCTTAGTAAACAGGGAGAAAGTGCAGAATCTAACATATGAAAGGCTTAAGAAGTTAGGCATAAGCGGTCGGTGGCCCAACTGTTTGGGGAGCCTAAGGGGGGTGGGGTTAGGGGTGGGGCCATGGGCGGAGCTTACATCCATAATTGTCTGACAACACACAAAAAAAAAATAAGTAAAAATAAAAGTCACAATTAAAACCTTTTATTAAATTTAGATATTAGATATGTATATGTCAAAGAATAAAGTGGTTGCTCAAAGCATATACTAACCACAATCACTCAACTGCAAAACACTATGCACAACTTTGTGCAAAAACACACTCAGAACCTTACTGTACCATAAATATTACACTGGGCAGACCCTAATACACCAATATACCACCATACGGAAAATGCAGACCGTCAACAATATGAAACAAGGGATCATAACATCACAATTCTCATGTAGAGCCACAAAACACCCTTTTAGGGTGGATAGTGTTCACAATGAGCTCCTTTTATTAAATGACCATATGTAGATCCTTCAAGAGGTAGAGTGTCATGATTTAGGCTCTACACCCTTTCTGATGTTTTGGTGCCACCTCAGTAAGGCCAACACACAATCTCTCCACTGCAAAACACTACACAAACTTGTGCAAAAACACACGCATAACCTTACCAAACCATAACAGCACTAATTCCAAGGACAGGACAAGCTACAACCTTATGCGTGGAAAGGCAGCACTGTAATTACACTGGGCTCTAAAACACCAGTACACAACCTAATGAAACAAAAACAAAACAAAACAAAAAGGGCTGCAAATACTACACGCTAGCAGAATACTGCATCTTGATCACGCATGAAAAACACATGACACAACAGATATGAAGGCAAAATACTGAACTGGAAAGTTACCTCAAGAAGTCAGACTCAGCATGCAGCAATACTAGAAAAATTGAAACTTACATGCAAAATATCACAGATGCACATTTTCAAAAGCTGACATATTCCAATTAATAAATTCTGAATTTAAAAATGTTTTCTACCTTTGCTGTCTGAGCATTTAGTTTTTCTATTAGCTTTCGTCCCAGTGTCTTCTTTCAATTTGATATTTTTTCTCTCACCATGTCCACGACCCTTCTGTCCCCTTATGCGTCCTGTCTACCATCTGTAGCCCTGTCCCTATCCTTTCTCCAGTTTCAACATCTGCCCTCAAAGTGTTCCAATCCAGCCCTTAAATTCAGCAATTTCCCCTCCATCCATATCCAGCATTTCTCCTCACTTCCCTCTCCTCCATCCATGTGCATCTACTTCCTCTGTCTTCCCTCCCTTCCATCCATGACCAGCATTTCTCCTCTCTCCCTTCCACTCCATCCGTGTGCACCTCCTTCCTTTGTCTTTCCTTCCCTCTATCCTTGTCCAACATTTCTCCTCTCTTCCCTGCCCTCCACTCCACTCCACTCCATGCATGTCCAGCATTTCTCCTCTCCTCTCTTCTCTTCCCTCCCCTCCAGCCATGTGCATCTCCTTCCTTTGTCTTTCCTTCCCTCCATCTTTGTCCAACATTTCTCCTCTCTTCCCTGTCCTCCACTCCATCCATGTCCAGCATTTCTCCTCTCTTCCCTCCCCTTCATCCATGTGCATCTCCTTCCTGACTTCCCTCCCCTCCATCTATCCATGTCCAACAACTCTCCATTCTCCCCTGCCCTCTCCTCAATCCATCCATATCCAGCAAATTTCCTCTCTCCCCTGCCCTGCCCTCCCCTCCCACCATGTCCAGGAACTCTCCATTCTCCCCCTGCCCTCTCCTCCATTCACCCATATCCTGCAAATTTCCTCTCTCCCCTGCCCCAATCATCCATCCATCCATGTCCAGCAATTCTCCTCTCCTCTGCCCTCCCCTCCATCCATCCATATCCAGCAAATTTCCTCTCTCTCCCCTGCCCCCTCCATCCATCCATGTTCAGCAATTCTTTTGTCTCCTCTGCCCTCCCCTCCATCCATGTCCAGGAACTCTCCATTCTCCCCTGCCCTCTCCTCCATCCACCCATATCCAGCAAATGTCCTCTCTCTCCCCTGCCCCCTCCATCCATCCCTGTCCAGCAATTCTCCTCTCTCCCCTGCCCTCCCCTCCATCCATGTCCAGGAACTCTTCATTCTCCCCTGCTGCCCCCTCCATCCATCCATGTCCAGCAACTCTCCATTCTCCCCTGCCCGTCTCCATTCTCCCCTGCCCGCTCCTCCAGCCATCTTCAGCAAATTTCCTCTCTCCCCTGCCACCTCCATCCATGCCCAGCAATTCTCCTCTCTCCCCTGCCCTCCCCTCCATCCATCCATGGCCAGCAATTCTCCTCTCTCCCCTGCCCTCCCCTCCTCTCCAGCGATCTGTTCTCTCCCCCTGCCCTCCCCTTCAGCGATCTGTTCTCTCCCCCTGCCCTCCTCTTCTCTCCATGTCCAGCGATCTGTTCTCTCCCCCTGCCCTCCCCTCCATGTCCAGTGATCTGTTCTCTCCCCCTGCCCTCCCCTCCCATCCATGTCCAGCAATTCTCCCTGCCCTCCCTCAGCTCCCCGACAGCCCTCCTCTCCGTTCCTTCCTGCCCCCCCAATGCGTTTAACCCTTTTACTCTCCATGGCAGTGACGTCAGTGAAGAAGGCACTGCAGGCTTGACTCCAGCTTCTCTCTTCCCTCTTCACACAGTGTCCCACCCTCGTGGAAACAGGAAATGCATCATTGCAGAAGGCGGGACACTGTGTGAAGAGGGAAGGGAGAAGCTGGAGGCAAGCCCGCAGTGCCTTCTTCATCACTGACGTTGTGGCCACGGAAAGTAAAAGGGTTAAAACACACGCACGTGCGGGAGAAGAGGAGGGAGGAACGGAGAGGAGGAGGGCTGGTCAGGGAGCTGAGAGCGGGAAGGAAGGAGGGACCGTCGGAGAGCTGCCTGGCTGCAGCGCTGCGCCAGCCCTGCACTTGTGGGGGCAGCAGCCAGGGGAAGGTCACGGTTGGGCTGGGGAGGCTTAGCCTCCTATATGGGGCACCTATGAAGTTAGGGCTGTTTAGCTTGGAGAAGAGAAGGCTGAGGGGGATACAATAGAGGTCTACAAAAACCTGAGTGGAGCAGAACAGTGTTTCCCAAGTTTGGCCCTGGAGTACCCTTTGCCAGTCAGGTTTTCAGAATATCTACAATGAATATGCGTGAAAGAGATTTGTATATGATGGAGGCAGTGTATGCAAATCAAGTTCATGCATATTCATTGTGGATATCCTGAGAGCCTGACTGGCAAGGGGTACTCCAGGACTGGATTTGGGAAGCACTGGAGTAGAACATGTAATTGTGAACTGATTGTTTACACTTTAAAAACATACAAAGATGAAGGGACATTCCATGAAGTTACATAGTAATACTTTTAAAACAAATAGAAGAAAATATTTTTTCACTGAATGGTTAAGCTCTGGAACTCGTTGCTAGAGGATGTGATAACAGCGGTTGATGTATCTGGGATTAGTATCTGGGATTTAAAAAGGTTTGGACAAGTTCCTTGAAGAAAAATCCTTAGAGGGGCATAATCAAAAGGGATGGAGGGGCGGGGAAATCTGTATTATCGAAACAAGATGGACGTCCATCTTTCATTTCGATAATACAGCCGGGGACGCCCAAATCCTGAAATTTAGGTCGTCCTTAGGTCGTTTGTGATTTTCGGTGATAATGGAAACCAAGGACGCCCATCTCAGAAACGACCAAATGCAAGCCCTTTGGTCATGGGAGGAGCCAGCATTCGTAGTGCACTGATCCCCCTGACATGCCAGGACACCAACCAAGCACCCTAGGGGGCAATGCAGTGGACTTTACAAATTGCTCCCAGGTACACAGCTCCCTTACCTTGTGTGCTGAGCCCCCCAAAACCCACTACCCACAACTGTACACCACTACCATAGCCCTTACAGGTGAAGGGGGGCACCTAGATGTGGGTTTGTGGTGGGTTTTGGAGGCTCACATTTACCACCACAAGTGTAACAGGTGTGTGTGTGGGGAGGGGGGTGAATGGGCCTGGGTCCGCCTGCCTGAAGTGCACTGCACCCACTAAAACTGCTCCAGGGACCTGCATACTGCTGTGATGGACCTGAGTATGACATTGAAGACTGGCAAAAAATATTTTTAAAGATTTTTTTTTTGAGAGTGGGAGGGAATTAGTGACCACTGGGGGAATAACGGGAGGTCATCACCGATTTTCTCCGGTGGTCATCTGGTCAGTTCGGGCACCTTTTTGTGCCTTGGTCGTAAAAAAAACAGGACCAGGTAAAGTTGTCCAAGTGCTCGTCAGGGACACCCTATTTTTTCCATTATGGGTCACCTTTGCTACGCCTCCAACAAACCCCAGTGAACTTTGGTCATCCCTGTGACGGAAAGCAGTTGGGGATGCCCAAAATCGGCTTTCGATTATACCGATTTGGGTGACCCTAGGAAGGACGCCCATCTTCCGATTTGTGTCAAAAGACGAGCGTCCTTCTCTTTCGAAAATGAGCCTAATAGTCTGCTATTGAGACAGACATGAAGAAAACCACTGCTTATCCCTGGGGGCAGTAGCATGGAATGTTGCTACTCTTTGGGATTTTGCCAGGCACTTGTGGCCTGGATTGGTCACTGTTGGAAACTGAGTACTGGCCTAGATGGACCTTTGTTCTGACCTGATATGGCAATTCTTATATTCATACGTTATCCATAATTACATTGTCTTTCTCCTGCAGACCCTCTATTGGCCTTATTACTTTAGGCACATATTGTAGATATAACTGGAAACTAACGTAAAGTGAATATTCAAGTGACTAAAGTCCTTATATTTGAAGCTCTCCTCATGTTTTGGAAGTCTGAAAACTGGCATTTAGACATCCATATTCATGGGCATCCAAATCAATTTTATAAAGCCAGGATATGGATGTGTAAAAGTGCAGTACATCCTTATGGTAAGGGGGCGTGTTCTGATCATGTTTTAGGCAGGTCTAGGGAGGAGCCAAAATATGGATGTCAGGATTTGTGTGTTTTAATTAAAAAAAATATTTTGCTATATGTCTATGCTTAGTATGTATGTGCTGTTGGTCCCCACTGAGAATGGTAGATTGAGCGGGTTATGAATTTTTAAATCAACTCTGATTTCAGCTTCAGGAACTATGGATGTTCATAGTACTAAATTTTTTTTTTAATTACATTTCTTAATTTACTGTACAGGGTTGACGAGTAGCCTAACAGTTAGTGCAGTGGCCTAAAAAACAAAGGATCTAGGTTCAAATCCCACTTCAGCTCTTTGCGAAATTTTTTTTTTTAACTGTGAGCCCTCCAGGGACAGAAAAATACCTACTGTACCTGAATGTATAAGACACCTGCAGGCCTGAAGGCTATTGAAGTGCTGTACATTCAGGAGCAACATGTATTTTTCTGTGCCTGGAGGGCTCACAATTTAAAAGAAAAAAGTCACAAATAGCTGGAATTTGAACCTGGGTCTCCTAGTTCTTAGCCCACTGTTCTAACCATTAAGCCACTCCTCTGCTCCAAATGGATGGCTATGTGTTCATTTTATAATATGGATGTTCCTAATCTGCCACAGAGACATCCACATCCTTGTTTTGCCCCAGCACACAGACTTCCACTTCTCATGTGGGCAGACTCTGTTCTAAAATACACGAGAAATGGACATCCATATGTGATGGACAGACTTGGATGTTCCTATTCTGGGTTGGACGTCATTTCTACAATGCTGCTCCTGCTCCAAGTTTCTCTGTATTCAAGTTTTTGTTCAAATAAAATGGTAATTTGTTATAAAATGTGGCAGTTTCCCTTTCATATCCCACGATGTAAGTGCAAACAATCCTATTCAATCCATTGTATTTTAAATGACAGATTTAAAGCATATTTAAAGAATACTATCATTAATTCTATTTTATTATAAGAGCTGTACAGCTGGACAAACTTGTCTTTATTAGAAAAACAAAAATCTATGGCCCAGGATTTTCCTTCACCTTGTGTAAATCCACCAATTATGCTAGTTAACGACAGATGGTCTTTCTTCATAGCCAGTGGCTTGGGCACTGATAGATGTGTTTGTTAACTGAGGATTTGTTTATGGCAGGGGTTCTCAACCCAGTCCTCAGGACACACCTAGCCAGTCAGGTTTTCAGGACACCCACAATGACTATGAATGAGATAGATTTGCATGCCCTACCTCCATGGTATGCAGATTTATCTCATGCATATTCATTGTGTGCATCCTGTAAACCTGACGAGCTAGGTGTGTCCCGAGGACTGGATTTAGAACCCCTGATTTAAGGGTTAGTTTCTGCATCAATATTTGAACCACTTTCAAAGGGAAGGAAGCTGATATAAAGCTACAAGAAAGCAGATTCAGAAGTAACATCTGGAAGTGCTTCTTTATGTGAATACGTTTTCTGGGGATAGGGGTGAGCCTGGAAGGGCTGGAGGTTGCTATGGTGAGGGGTGCTGGTCTCAGGTGAGGCCTACTAATTTTGGGGGTGGGCGGAGGAAGTGGATGGCAGAGTGGATGATGAGGGAGGGGACCAGATGTAGGAATTTACAGCTGCTCCTACAAAGGCACTTAGATGTGCCTAAGAGCAGTATAAATTCCAGCGTCCCACAGATGAGCAATTCCCTATGTGCATCATAAACAGAGTAGTTGACAACTGGCCTTGCCAACCTCATATGTGCAGTTATAAATTTAAATCTTGGAGTTATAATCTTAAGTCTTGAAGTTACTAACGCAAGTCAAAACGGACCTTAAAAAGTGGCAAGATACCACAATATCATGGCTAGGAAGGATAAACACCTTGAAAATTATAATCTTTCCCAAATTTTTATATCTCTTCACCAACCTACAGTGGTGGAAATAAGTATTTGATCCCTTGCTGATTTTGTAAGTTTGCCCACTGACAAAGACATGAGCAGCCCATAATTGAAGGGTAGGTTATTGGTAACAGTGAGAGATAGCACATCACAAATTAAATCCGGAAAATCACATTGTGGAAAGTATATGAATTTATTTGCATTCTGCAGAGGGAAATAAGTATTTAATCCCTCTGGCAAACAAGACCTAATACTTGGTGGCAAAACCCTTGTTGGCAAGCACAGCGGTCAGACATCTTCTGTAGTTGATGATGAGGTTTGCACACATGTCAGGAGGAATTTTGGTCCACTCCTCTTTGCAGATCATCTCTAAATCATTAAGAGTTCTGGGCTGTCGCTTGGCAACTCGCAGCTTCAGCTCCCTCCATAAGTTTTCAATGGGATTAAGGTCTGGTGACTGGCTAGGCCACTCCATGACCCTAATGTGCTTCTTCCTGAGCCACTCCTTTGTTGCCTTGGCTGTATGTTTTGGGTCGTCGTGCTGGAAGACCCAGCCACGACCCATTTTTAAGGCCCTGGCGGAGGGAAGGAGGTTGTCACTCAGAATTGTACGGTACATGGCCCCATCCATTCTCCCATTGATGCGGTGAAGTAGTCCTGTGCCCTTAGCAGAGAAACACCCCCAAAACATAACATTTCCACCTCCATGCTTGACAGTGGGGACGGTGTTCTTTGGGTCATAGGCAGCATTTCTCTTCCTCCAAACACGGCGAGTTGAGTTCATGCCAAAGAGCTCAATTTTTGTCTCATCTGACCACAGCACCTTCTCCCAATCACTCTCGGCATCATCCAGGTGTTCACTGGCAAACTTCAGACGGGCCGTCACATGTGCCTTCCGGAGCAGGGGGACCTTGCGGGCACTGCAGGATTGCAATCCGTTATGTCGTAATGTGTTACCAATGGTTTTCGTGGTGACAGTGGTCCCAGCTGCCTTGAGATCATTGACAAGTTCCCCCCTTGTAGTTGTAGGCTGATTTCTAACCTTCCTCATGATCAAGGATACCCCACGAGGTGAGATTTTGCGTGGAGCCCCAGATCTTTGTCGATTGACAGTCATTTTGTACTTCTTCCATTTTCTTACTATGGCACCAACAGTTGTCTCCTTCTCGCCCAGCGTCTTACTGATGGTTTTGTAGCCCATTCCAGCCTTGTGCAGGTGTATGATCTTGTCCCTGACATCCTTAGACAGCTCCTTGCTCTTGGCCATTTTGTAGAGGTTAGAGTCTGACTGATTCACTGAGTCTGTGGACAGGTGTCTTTCATACAGGTGACCATTGCCGACAGCTGTCTGTCATGCAGGTAACGAGTTGATTTGGAGCATCTACCTGGTCTGTAGGGGCCAGATCTCTTACTGGTTGGTGGGGGATCAAATACTTATTTCCCTCTGCAGAATGCAAATAAATTCATATACTTTCCACAATGTGATTTTCCGGATTTAATTTGTGATGTGCTATCTCTCACTGTTACCAATAACCTACCCTTCAATTATGGGCTGCTCATGTCTTTGTCAGTGGGCAAACTTACAAAATCAGCAAGGGATCAAATACTTATTTCCACCACTGTACCTATTTTTACTATCAAGATCCTTCTTTAAAGAAGTAAAAGAACTTTTATCGGGTAAGGTAAAAAAAGACAGACTCAAATATGAGACAGGTGCTTTCCCAAAGTCTATGGGTGGCCTATGAAACTCAAATTTAGAAACATACTAATGGCCAGCATGTCTTAAATGTCTACAAAATTTATTTATTTATTTGTAGCATTTATACCCCGCTCTTTCCCGCTCGATAGCAGGTTCAGTGCGGCTTACAATGTATGGGTACAATATATCAGAGATAACACAATATATGGGTACAAAGTATCCCATAGATAACACAATTGTATAGAGAAGGATGAGAGGAAGAGATATGGGGGGAGGAATGGGTTATGGTTAATGTTAGTGGTGTGGAATAAGTTTGTAAATTAAGTTGGGTCGTTTGGGTAGGCTTGTTTGAAGAGGTATGTTTTCAGCAGCTTCCGGAAGGGTAGATGTTCGCTGGTTGTTCGGATGTATCTTGGTATGGCGTTCCAGAATTGGCTGCCTATAACGGAGAAGTTTGATGTGTAGTAGGCTTTGTATTTGAGACCTTTGCAATTGGGGAGGTGAAGATTGAGAAATGTTCGAGAAGATTTGGACCCGTTCCTGGCTGGAAGGTCGATTAGATTGGTCATGTAATTTGGAGATTCTCCATGGAGGATCTTGTGGATCAATGTGTGGACTTTGAAGTTTATTCACTCTTTGATAGGGAGCCAGTGGAGTTTTTCCTGGAGTGGTGTTGCACTTTCAAATCGTGATTTACCAAAAATGAAACTGGCTAGCGTGTTTTGGGCGGTTTGGAGTTTTTTCAGGATTTGGGCTTTGCAACCAATGAAGATGCTGTTGCAGTAGTCAGCGTGGGTGAGTACTGTGGATTGTACTAGATTGTGGAAAGTTGTTTGGGGGAGGAATGGTTTTACTCTTTTCAGTACCACATCATGTTGAATATCTTCTTCATCATGGCTTTTGCATGAGTTTCTAGAGTTAGGTGATTGTCTAACGATTATTTGAACACACGCACTTGTTAAGATTAAAAGCTTTAATTTTTGCTCCTCTTATACTTAAGGAAAGAATGTTCAATCTTTTTTTTTTCAATTTTATTTTATTGGTATTAATCATTATTTGACAACAAATTATGAATATGCATTAGGCATT
Organism: Microcaecilia unicolor; assembly: GCF_901765095.1. Taxonomy (NCBI): domain Eukaryota; kingdom Metazoa; phylum Chordata; class Amphibia; order Gymnophiona; family Siphonopidae; genus Microcaecilia; species Microcaecilia unicolor. The sequence goes on from NC_044031.1 coordinate 543,329,249, forward strand.
TAAAAAGGAAATAACAAAACTAGAAATTAAATTTAAGGCCTGTTCGTCCACAATTTAAGAAATTGGTTCCAAGATACAGGAAATTATATTACTTACAGCAATAAAAAGAAAAACCACCTTTTGCATATCTCGGGGTTACTGATCCCAGCCTGCTATTTACGGGGGGCACATAGCATTCATATCTACCCTAGCATCTAGAAATTCCTTTAACTGTTTAGGGTCTACAAATTGAAACTGACTACCCTCAAGCATCAAATTACATATACAAGGAAAACGCAACATAAAGTTAAACCCCAATGCCAACGCTTTAGGACGCAGTTCTAAAAAAGCCCTGCGTCTAACCTGAGTAGGCCTTGAAAGGTCAGGAAAAACACGAACCTTTGAACCCATAAACAAGTTTTCTAAGTGTCTTAAAGAAAGTCTCAGTATAGCATTGCGATCAGGCTCCAACACAAAGGTAACAAGCATAGTAGACCTCTGTGTAATTATCTCCAGTGAGCTCTCAAGGAATGAAGTTAAATTCATTTCATCCCCCACCCTTGGGAGATTTCGACCGTCTCCCTGTGGGTTCCAGATATAATAGGCCCTTGTTATGGGGGGCAATGAGTCTTTGTCCATTCCAAGAATGTCCACGATATATTTCTTGACCATTTCCAGAGGTGAAATTAAAGGAGACTTAGGGAAGTTTAGGAACCTAAGGTTAAACCTACGAATCTGGTTCTCAAGGTATTCAGTCCGTTTATGAAGAAAAATATTATCTTTAACCAAAGCATTCTCTAAACTTACCATCTCTTGTATTTTAATATTCAAATTTTCCATTTTAGTGGCCTGTTGTGCAGCTACCTGTGCTTGGAGTAACGCAGCTTCTGAAAGAGTTCTTATATTTTCAGTATTATTTTTTAAAGTAGGTTGCATGGAGATTTGAATATCATGCACCATGTCCCATAGTGACTCTAAGGTCACAATTGCAGGTCTTACCACACCAGAAATTCCAGGAAGGGATTGAGCCTGTTCACCAACCTGAGATAGCTTTGAAACGGTATCCAGTGGAAGTACCTGTATGGCTGCTTGAAAAAGTACTTCTCTAGGTTGGGAAACGTGTTCTATCACCGCAGACCCTTCCTCGAGGAGGTTAGGCTGAGCATCGCCGTTCGCCGTTCCTACTTGGGCTGTCAGTAATTCCCTTCCGGGTTGAGGCAGAGCAATGCGCTCTACGGGGCTCAAGGAAGCCCCGTTAGCGCTCTCAATCGACGCCAATGCGTCGAGAGCGGCAGAAGGGGTCGAAGTTCCCCGAGGTCCCGGCTGCTGACTAGGAAACTGCAGGGTCGTCTGTCGCAGCGCTAAGGATGCCCCGGGAGCCGAGGAATGCTCCCTGACTTTCCCCCTTCGTTTCCCCATCTAGGAGACCTCAAAGGCAGCGAAATCAGCAGAGGACACAAGAGTCTCTTCGGCAGCAAACTCAGGTGCGTCCGGTCACAGCGCCATCTTGGAACCTTGATCAAGAATGTTCAATCTTGACACTGTTTTACTAAATAAATCTTCAGATCATCCTTTTATCAAGTCTCTGACTAATATACAGATTAATATTTGTGGAAAGCTCATATCTGTCACGTTTTCAAAGCTGGAAACTGGGTGTGTGAGCCCTTGGGCCACTGCTGAGGAGCGGCAGTGGCAGGCAAAACACCCCACACTAGATACAGGGCAGATCTCTGACAAACAGTTAGGCTTCACCTGCACCTGGCCACTTTTCACCAAGAGTTGAGCTCCAGGCTTCAGGTGGTCGGCAGGACTTACTGGACAGGGCAGGACGGGATAACAGCTAGGCAGCACAGGGACAGCAAGGCAGGGAAAGGATAGGCTAAAGGACAGGATTGAAAGCTGCGAGCAGCCACTGAAACGGGGAACCAACACAGCTAGACAGGAGACTGAACTGAAAGCTGCAAGCAGCCACTGAAGCAGGGAACAAACCCAGATAAATCCAGAACTAGGCAAAGACATATAAACAAGACACAAGACTGGGAAACAAACAATACAGTAAACAAGCAATACCCTAAACTAAACATAGACTTACTAGAACAGGCAAGACTTCAGGCAAGAACTAGAGCAAGGAAACAAACTCAGGCTGAAGTGCAAAAGCACCAACATACCAGGGCCTTAAACGTAATGCAAAGGCCAAGCAGAGAGTTTCCAAATGGCTAATAAGCCCACCAGCAGTTGAGATTCAGCTGCAACAATCACCAGGCAGCTACGGGTGCTGATCAGGGACAAACAAGAGTAAGTCTGGCAGTCTGGAAGATCCAGACCGGACTAGCCTGAAGTCTGGAACGGGTAGGAACAGCAAGACAGTCTATAGCAGTTCATAGCAGCCACTGGTTCTGGCCACCAGAGGGCGAGGTGAGCACAGATGTAACAATATCTCAAGATCCCTATCTCCATTCACTCCCATCGCAGCTAAACAATTTGTCAGAGAATTGGGACCATATATTAAAACAGCTAAGATCAGGGAAACTGATTATATTCTCTACATTATTTTCCAATCAAACTGTACTTTATCAAAAAGATATTGAAAAACTTATTGGTACTTCCCTGTCCTTTTATCAATATTTTCAGCTGAGGAACAAATACAATATATTAATTGGGAAACAGTACTTTTTGGGAAGTTACACCAAAAGAAATTGATATCACAATTATATTAATGTTTATATAAAATCTCAAACATTACCATAGTGCATATGTCTACATGAGAAAAAAAACAAACAAAAAATAGGGATGATTCCTTCTGGGAAAACATATATATTCTTTTAAATGTTCCCTATCACCAAGCAGAATAAAAGTATTCAACTAAAAATCACATGGGCACTTTTACTAAGCCACAGTAAAAAGTAGCCCACTCTAATTTTGGTTTGTGAAACTGGTGCACGCTGGGCCCCTTTTTACCACAGCAAGAAAAATGACTTTTTAAAAATGGGGCAGTAAAGGTCGAGTGCTAATATTAAAATTAGCACATGGCTTTTTAGTGCCTGAGCCCTTATTGCCACTTATTTAGGAGGCGGTAAGGGCTCACGCACTAATCCCATGGTAATCAGAAAGCATGCAGCAATGTGGTCGTGTTGCCGATTACTGCCAGGCACGCGCCCCCATGGTAGAAAATGGAAAATTATTTTCTACCGTGGGAAACTGTGCACAACTTCGGAACTACCGCCGGGCTCCCATGGTACCTCGGTGGTAGGTTCAATTTGATGCACACTACCTACGCAAGGAAATATGGAACCCTTTTATTAAAAACTATCCTTTATAATTTCCAAGTGCAAAAATTATATCGAAAATAACATTATCCCCGTTTACTAAGCTGCGTGCTAATGCCGACACAGCCCATTCAATTGAATGGGCTGTATTGGCATTGCTGCGCGGCATAGTAAACGGGGGGAGGGGTTTATTTTTTTTATTAAATGTGAACATCACCTCCTGTTTTGTAACATTGGATGATAGTACTTAAATCGTTACATCAATAGTCTATTTTCGCTTTCATAATTACTTACTATAAATCATGGTACTATTTGAAAAAGAATCTTGATGGCGATGCAATACCCTTGGATATCTCATCTTGGGCAGATTTTTACTAACAGTTTTTGTTAGTTGATTACTTGTTTTTTATTTTTAATCAAAATACATATTTATTTTTACATAAAAGTATACATATGATTGTATAATGTTAATCTGTTCATGAGCCCTTGTGCCTAGGCCGAGGCTTAGGAAGGACCTTGGCCAAGGCCTAGGGTAGACCAAACAGGCGCTAAGCAATACCACTGGCTACAAAGCCCCGCACACTCAGGACAATCAACAAGCACCACCAGAAAAGGGAGATAGTCCACTCAGGCGGGCCGCAAGGCCAATCCAGAACCACTCGTATAGAGTCCGAGCGTACAGGCCGCAAGGCCGAACTGGAACCGAATCATACACTAGGGAAAAGAACAACGAGGGGTCCCTGAAGGGACTGGAGCTCAAGCAACGCACACAGTGCCAGCCAGTGACACAAAGGGAAGGGTGACAGACAAAACTGGTGGATACAGCTTACAACCAGAGGGAGAGAATACAAACAAAGGCTACACAGAAACTCAGGTAGCAGAGGGCAAAGCCCACAGGGAAAAAGGGAAACCTGGGGACAGAACGGGACACTATAGACACGGAATCTACAAGAGCGAAGCTCCATAGGAATGGCTAAACAGGGAAAAAACGACTGAAGAAAAAGGCTGCTTTCAAACAAGGACAGGAAAGAAGCAGGCACACAAGAGTACAGAAAGGGATAAGGCAGACACCAGAGAAAGGCTGCCTAACAGAGGCAGGGCTCACAGAAGGTAAATACCAAGCACTGCACATAAAGGGTTAACACTGAGTAAAGGGAAACGTAAACAAACAAAGCAATAAGGAGCTTACCATGGACAGAAAGGCTGCCTAAAAGAGGCAGGGAGCAGCGAGGCAGAAGACAGACCCAGCTGCACTGCAGAGAAGCAATCAAGGACATGCTGGTTACAACCAGAACACACACACACACACGGAGACCACAGACAAAAGGAGATCAAGCAAAACTCCTGAAAATATGCACTGTGCCACGAGCACAGACTGAGTAAGAGAACCAGAGCTCAGCTGACAGGAATTAACGCTAGAGCGTTCGCTGTAGGGAGAGGTAAATTGAAATAGGTCTGACTTCTGTCGTCTGCTGCTTCAGACGTCAGCTCAATCCCTGACAGGCCAATCAGAAGCGAGTCCTAGTCATTCCCCTGCCTGTCTCAGTAGAATCATCATAACATATAACTGTGCTTATTACTTGTCATTAGCTATTCTGGATATTCTGATTTCATCAAAGTTTTCTGATTTCATCAAAGTTTTCCTATATTTAGTTTCAAAAATTTAATAACATTTATTACAAACAAAAAAGAGCCATCAGCACAGGGAATGCAGCCAATTTCCAAATAGCCCATTTACCCTCATTTATAGTTTTTGGAAATTGCCCTTATTGTTGTTGGGTTTATCAATCTCAGGAGTGGAGTGCCATGGGATCTGAGAGTTAACTGGAAAAAGAGGGGGGTGATGTAAGGCTGATGGCTTCTCAAGGAAAAGTCCATAATCTGCTATTAAGATACTCACGGGGAAAGTCACTATTTATATCTGGGGACTGATAGCATGGAATCTTGCTACTTTTTGGCATTATGCTGAGTATTTGTGACGTAGATTGGCCACAGTTAGAAGCAGATTACAGGGCTAGATGGACCATTGGTCTGACCCAGTATGGCTATTCTTATGTTCTTATCTAGAGTGCAAATAGTCTTGCACTGGTCCAAGACCTATGATGATAATAATACTAACAACTCTTAGAATAAGTTAGATTTTATTTTATTTATTTGGATTTGGTTCATGCCCTTTTCAGTGGTAGCTCAAAGCAAGTTAGATAAAGGTACAGTAGGCATTAATTAAAACAACCCCCCCCTCCCCAGAGAATAGCCAACCTCATCAACCACTAAGATGACAGCAAACAAACTTAGGGACTCATTTAGTAACCCACATTAATATCATTAACATGCATGTGATTTAACACACTTTGGGCCCTGTTTACTAAGCCACGCTAGCATTTTATCACACGCTAAACACTAGAGACACCAATAGGAATATATGGATGTCTCTAGCGTTTAGCAAGCGCTAAAAACATTAGCACACCTTAGTAAACAGGGCCCTTTATTTAACACAAACCCCACTATTTTATAATTAAGATGTGGACTCTGTTGTCAGAGGACATGGTTAAGGCAACAAACAACAGAGTTGAAAAGAGGTTTGAACAAAATCCTAGAGGATAAATCCACGATAGGCTCAGAAATCATTTATTATAAGAATGGAATGGAGTAGATACTGGGAATGGAGTGGATACTGTGCCGTTTACAGAAGAAGAAGTTTATAAACTGCTTGAGAATCTGAAGGTGGACAAAGCTATGGGGCCGGATGGGATGCATCTCAGGATACTGAGGGAGCTCAGGGAGGTCCTGGTGGGACATCTTAAAGATTTATTTAATAGATTTTTAGAGACGGGAGAGGTTCCGCGTGATTGGAGATGAGCGGATGTGGTCCCTCTTCACAAAAGTGGAGACAGGGAAGAAGTGGGAAACTACAGACCGGTAAGTCTCACATCAGTGGTAGGAAAAATAATGGAGTCACTGCTGAAAGAAAGGATAGTTAACTTTCTAGAAACCAACAGGCTACAGGACCCAAAGCAACATGGTTTACCAAAGGAAAATCCTGACAAACGAATCTTACTGACTTCTTTGACTGGGTGACAAAAGAAATGGATGAAGGCCGTGCACTAGATGTAATCTACTTGGATTTCAGCAAAGCCTTTGATACGGTCCCCCACAGAAGACTCGTGAATAAGCTGAAAGGGCTGAACTTAGGACTGAAATTGGTGATCTGGATAGAAAACTGGTTGACCGACAGGTGGCAGAGGGTGGTGGTAAATGGAATGCGCTCGGAGGAAAGGATGGTGAGCAGTGGGGTTCCTCAGGGGTCGGTGCTGGGGCCTATTCTGCTTAATGTATTTGTGGGAGATATTGCAGAAGGGTTGGAAGGAAAGGTTTGCCTTTTTGCGGATGACATGAAAATAGCCAATAGAGTGGATACCCTGGAGGGAGTAGAAATGATGAGAAGGGATCTCCAAATGTTAGAAGAATGGTCGAGGGTCTGGCAGCTAGTCCTGCGGGATACGCCCTGTCACTGAGCACTATTCGCATATTAAAAAAGAAAAAAACAACACACAGTTTTACCACAATCACTGAAAGTCTGTATGTTTAAATGTTTGTTTGATCTTGTTCCTTTGAAACTTAATAAAAATGATTTAAACATAAATGTTTGTTTTATAGTTTGTGGTTTTCGAGAGTAGTAATTAGTTAAAATTTAATGCCAAGAAGTGCAGAGTGATGTATTTGGGGTGTAGAAACCCAAAAGAGAGATACCGAATAGGAGAGGAGAGATTAGTAAGCTCGACTCAGGAGAGAGACCTTGGGGTGTTGGTGTCGGAGGATATGAAGGTGAAGAAACAATGTGACGAGGTGACGGCCGTGGCCAGAAGGATGCTAGGCTGCATAGAGAGGGGTATAACCAGCAGAAGAAAGGAGGTGTTGATGCCCCTCTACAAGTCATTGGTGAGGTCCCACTTGGAGTACTGTGTTCAGTTTTGGAGGCCATATCTTGCTAAAGATGTAAAAAGACTGGAAGCTGTGCAAAGAAAAGCTACGAAAATGGTATGGGATTTGCGTTGCAAACCGTACGAGGAGAGACTTGCCGACCTGAACATGTATACCTTGGAGGAAAGAAGAAACAGGGGTGACATGATACAGACGTTCAAATATTTGAAAGGTATTAATCCACAAATGAACCTTTTCCGGAGACGGGAAGGTGGTAGAACTAGAGGACATGAATTGAGGTTGAAGGGGGGCAGCCTCAGGACTAATGTCAGGAAGTATTTTTTCACTGAGAGGGTGGTGGATATGTGGAATGCCCTCCCGCGGGAGGTGGTGGAGATGAAAACGGTGATGCAATTCAAACATGTGTGGGATAAACACAAAGGAATCCTGTTTAGAAGGAATGGATCAATGGAATCTTAGTGGAGATTGGGTGGCGACGCTGGTATTTGGAGAATAAAACCGGTGCAGGATGGACTTCTATGGTCTGTGCCCTGATTGTGCCTGAATATAGAGGGGCTGGAGTGTAAATTTTAAGGGGCTTCGATGTTAGCTTCAGAACATTTAGTACAGGAACAGTGCTGGGCAGACTTTTATGGTCTGTGCCCTGAGAAAGGCAGGGACAAATCAAACTCGAGTATACATATAAAGTACTGTATACCATATAAAATGGGTTTATCTTTTTGGGCAAACTGGATGGACCGTTCAGGTCTTTATCTGCCGTCATTTACTATGTTACTATATATGTTACTATAATTTAGTTTACTTTTTGTTGTTGTAATAATTCATTTACTTTTTGGGATTGGCTAGGTACTTTTGACTCAGACTGGCCAATAGCAGAGAAAGGATGCTGGGCTCAATGGATCTTACTCAGACTCAGCATGGCTTACCTTGTTTTAATGTAGAGGAGTGTGGTAGCCGTGTTAGTCCACTCTTAAGGTTATCAATAGAAATCAAACAAAATAAAACATGGAAAAGAAATAAGATGATACCTTTTTTATTGGACATAACTTAATACATTTCTTGATTAGCTTTCGAAGGTTGCCCTTCTTCGTCAGATCGGAATTAAGCAAATGTGCTAGCTGACTGACAGTGTATATAAGTGAAAACATTCAAGCATTACTATCACAGTCTGACAGGGTGGGAGGATGGGGGTGGGTAGGAGGTATGCATGGGGACATCAAAGCATATCATTGATATTCTAACAGGATGGGTGTGGATAGGTGAGGGTGGGGTGATCAACAGAGAAATACAGCTTTATGGTTTATAATGGGCTAGGAACCCCAGATCCTTGTTAAGTCCTTTCTGTTGGGTGTTAAAATATTCAATCATTCTGACTTCAAAGGTCTTACGTTCTTGTATAGTTTTAAAGTTACCTTTCAGGATTCTCACTGTGAAGTCACTGGTACAGTGTCCTGGTCCTGTAAAATGCTGACCAACAGGGGTGGGAGCCCTACTGGCACCAGTATTGTTCATGTGATGTCTATGTAAATTGAATCTTGTCTTAAGCTAATCAGAAGTAAACTTCCATCACAGACTGAAAAGGAACAGAAGGGCACACTTCCCTGTAATTTATCCAGTTGCAAACTATGCCAAAACATTTCACAGGACCCCACAGTCATCCACAAAGGAAAGATATTCAACATAAAGGAATCTTTCACTTGCTCATCTTCCAATGTGGTATATATCATTCAGTGTAAAAAATGTAACGAAGGATGCTATATTGGAGAAACAGGCCAGATGCTTAAGACAAGATTCAATTTACATAGACATCACATGAACAATACTGATGCCAGTAGGGCTCCCACCCCTGTTGGTCAGCATTTTACAGGACTAGGACACTGTACGAGTGACTTCACAGTGAGAATCCTGAAAGGTAACTTTAAAACCATACAAGAACGTAAGACCTTTGAAGTCAGAACGATTGAATATTTTAACACCCAACAGAAAGGACTTAACAAGGATCTGGGGTTCCTAGCCCATTATAAACCATAAAGCTGTATTTCTCTGTTGATCACCCCACCCCTCACCTATCCACACCCATTCTGTTAGAATATCAATGATATGCTTTGATGTCCCCATGCATACCTCCTACCCACCCCCATCCTCCCACCCTGTCAGACTGTGATAGTAATGCTTGAATGTTTTCACTTATATACACTGTCAGCTAGCACATTTGCTTATTTCCGATCTGACGAAGAAGGGCAACCTTCGAAAGCTAATCAAGAAATGTATTAAGTTATGTCCAATAAAAAAGGTATCATCTTATTTTCTTTTCCATGTTTTATTTTGTTTGATTTCTATTGATAACCTTGTTTTAATGTGAAATTCAGAACAGCAGTTAAACTTTCCTTAAGAGTTATGCTACCACCTGGTGGTGGTAGGTGAATATTGCACTCATAGTTTTTGTTCTTAAATAAAGTTGTAATCTGTGCTCTGATTAGACATACAGAAGTGAATGCCGAAAGATTTGATTCTAAGTGGGGATCCTGTTTTATGTCAGCAGCCATTAGATAAACCTGCAGCATAAATCCCATCTGTCTCTCAGAAACTAAGCAAACATAGCTTTTCACAGTAATTTAGAAGTATGCAATCAAAGAACAGTTCAGAGATTGTGTCAATTATTTTTATTTAATTTAATCTTACAGCAAATTCTATATTTTCTACTTTCTTTTCAATAAATGTTTTGGAAATTAAACCTGTCATTGTAGGTCAAGATGAATCAGAGTTTAGTTATATTTATAGCTGTATAGTGTCGCAGACATCCAAGACAGAATATAAGCATATTGGAATTGACCGCATGGATAGGATTACATTGATATGCCTTCATTTGGAAGAGTAACAAAATAGCCTATCCAGTGTGCCCAATTTATTTCCCTTTTCACTGCAAAGATATAGCCAAGCTTTAAGCCATGCAGTTTGACTGCTTGTAGGATATCACTCATCCAGATCTGTTCTTCCTCCCTGCATCTCTGCCTCCTGGGTAGATAAACAAACAGGATCAATAGTATCTTTAATCAAGAAGTTTGGTAAGGGACGATGTGAGTTAGATCCATGTCCTTCATGGTGATTAAAAGATTATATTTATTCTTGTATTCCGCATATTTTAAAAGAATTAGTTCAACATGGATAACACAAGATAACCAGTACATTCTGAGAGTACAGTAAATAATCAAATATAAAAAACAATTACAGCTTATAAATTTGTACATTACTGCTGCAAAACAAATTGTACAAAAACATTTTAAAAAGTTTTCTAAACGTTTTTGTGAGGGGGTCTACAGAACACTGCCCTTCTCCCTTAAGAAAAGGCCCTTCAATAGCCTGGCCCACCTTAAGAACAGACCCTTCAATAGCCTGGATCACCTTAATAGTTCGAGACCTTGAGGAGGTGAGCTAGGAAGGGCGGAGCCCGTACCTGGGAGTATAGAAGACAGAGCTAGGCTGAGGATAAGGAGGCCCAGGGAGACAAGATTTGAATCCCCAGCATATGACGTGGAAGGTACTGCTCCATAATCATGATATGGCTGAGGTAAGCCATTTGATTTACCTTCATAAGTTTTGCTTTGAAGTCGGGCTGGAGCCAGACCTGAACCTCAGGGAAGAACCAAGGACTTACCACTTTAAGCCAGTAAACTTGGATACACATTCAAGCTATGGTACTATAAAGAAGATTTCAACAGTCCTGGTTGAGGCACTGGAAACAGCCAACAGTCCCAGCAACTGCTTTCACACTGCTGGTGTAGGGGTAAACTAATGGAAACTGGGGCTCTTTCAACACCAGTATGTAGTGCTCTCAGTCTTCCCACTACAGGTCTCACCAGCTTTGCCAGTTCTGAAATACAAGATTTATTATATGAGAATCTCACACAATGTACAAAAAATTATTGTATGTTGCTAAAGTGGAAAAATATACATTACAAAAAAAGCAAAATGGAAAAATGTATAAAAATAAAATAGTATGGGACACAATTATTCACATTGACAATAATGCTTTAAAGAGTTTATCCTGAATGCTGGTACTACTGCTGGACTCTTACCTAAAAGGGGTATTCAGGGAAGACAAAGCCATAGCGGAGAAATTCAATGAATTCTTTGCTTCTGTCTTCACCGAGGAAGCTTAAAGTTGACAAGTCAGAGAAACTGAATCAAATCTCTGTAAACCTGGAAGATGTAATGGGGCAATTTGACAAACTGAAGAATAGCAAATTGCCTGGACCGGATGGTATTCATCCCACAGTAATGATAGAATTGAAAAAGGAACTTGCAGAACTACTGTTAGTAATATATAATTTATCTTTAAAATTAAGCATGGTACTGGAAGACTGGAGGATGGCGAATGTAATACTGATTTTTAAAAAAGGTTCCAGAGGTGATCTGGGAAATGATAGACCAGTGAGCCTGACGTTGGTAATGGGCAAAATGAAAGAGACTATTATAAGGAACAAAATTACAGAGCATGTTCAAAGCATGGATTAATGAGACAAAGCCAACATGGATTTAGTGAAGGGAAATCTTGCCTCACCAATCTACTACATTTCTTCGAAGGGGTAAACAAATATGTGGATAAAGGTGAGTCGGTCGATACTGTGCATCTGGATTTTCAAAAGGCATTTGACAAAGTACCTCATGAAAGACTTCAGAGGAAATTGGAGTCATGGGATAGGAGGTAGTGTTCTATTATGGATTAAAAACTGGTTAAAAGAAAACAAAACGGATATACCCAGGAGAGGCAAGATGGCGTCTGAATAGGACGTGTGTGAAACAGCTCCTCACTCAACTCCCTCTTGCTGTTTTTTTTTCCTTAAAAAATACATTTCCATGCCCAAGAGACGGGGCAAACAGAGGGCTTACCCTGCTCCCTCTGCAAGACAGGAATTGGGACCGATGGACCGTTTCACTGTTCCCAGAGTAGAATTGACTGGGCAACAACCCTTGCTGCAGGAGGGATCGATGAGAGGAGAACCGACCTACCTGCCTGAGGGAGAGACCACTCTGAGCCCAGAGGAATGGAGTCCTCCTTCGATGCCGGCAATACTGGCAGACCAGAGCCCTGGATTGACTAGACCCGATGAGGAGATGTCTGATCTGGGAGCAGGGGCAGACTCTGCTAGCAGAACGCCGAGCGCAGCAGTGCTGGTGGTTACTGCTGAGAATACCGAAGGAGTAGGAGTTGAATCACAGGAGAGCAAGACTGGCTCTGAGAAAGGAGCTCAGGAAGAGGTAACATTGAAATTATTTCCTAAAAAACCGGAGAAAATAACCCTAGAAAAAATTTGGGATGCTTTGGAATGTTTAGAAGATTCTTTAACCCAGAAATTATCTCCAATAGTTAAAGTTACTCAATCAAATCAAGCTAAAATAGCAGACTTGGAAAAACAGTTGGAACAATCTAAAACTTTTGAACAAACAATTATACTTGAAACAAATCAAATTAAAGAGAGTCAAATAACTTTAATAAAAGAAAATGTATACTTACAGAGGAAAATAGAAACTTTAGAAAATTTACAAAGGATGAAAACATTGAGATTTATAAATTTTCCTAAAGTTCCAGCAGTGGCTCCTTTAATAACATTCAAAAGATATCTTTCTGAAGTATTAAAAATTACTGAACAATTGTTTCCACCTGTAGCAAGGATTTATTATTTGGCTCCCTATGTTAAGAAACCAAGTGAGCGCATAATACCATCTATGGAAACCCCATTTGAGGAGCTAAATTTGAATTTATCACAAACAATTGAAGATCAACTATGTGGAGTACAACCTGCTACATTAATTATAGGCTTTGTTCTACAGCCGGACCGGGACTGGATCTTGAAAACTTTCTTTAAACATAGACATGAAGTCTTTCTGAATTGCAAAGTCAAAGTATTTCCTGATATTGCTAGACAAACTCAGAAAAGACGTCAGTCTTTTTTGAAACTTCGTGATCGTGTATGTCACAGGGGGGAATTTTCTGGCTTAATTTTCCTTGCAAATGTGTTGTTAAATTTCAATCAATTAAATATGTTTTCTTTGAGAGTGATCAGTTAGCAAAATTCCTGGACTCCAGACAAGAATCAGCCGTAAACTCTCTTGTGCTTCCTCCATTAGTATCTACTCCGTGATAGGATAAGTGGGAACATGTTCTACTCATTTTTTCCTATGTTAACCAATTTTTGAATTGTGCCTTGCCTATAATTGTGGACTTTAGCAGTAATTATCATTTAATAGATTTTCTTTATAAAATATTTTCTTGTATGGTATGATAATACTCCTTTTCTGTACAAGTGTATCTTGTAAAATTCATTAAAATTACAAAAAAAACCCCAAAAAACAAAACAAAACGTAGGGTTAAATGGTCAGTATTCTCAATGGAGAAGAGTAGGTAGTGGGGTTCCACAGGGGTCTGTGCTGGGTCCTCTGCTTTTTAACATGTTTATAAATGATCTAGAAATGGGAGTAACTAGTGAGATAACACAAAGTTATTCAAAGTTAAATCGCAAAAGGATTGTGAACAATTACAAGAGGCCCTTACGAGACTGGAAGACTAGGCATCCAAATGGTAAGTTTAACATGATCAAGTGCAAAAGCGATGCATGTGAGAAAGAGGAACCCGAACTACAGCTATGTGATGCAAGGTTCCACATTAGGAGTCACCGACCAGGAAAAGCATCTAGGTGTCATCGTTGATGATACTTTGAAACCTTCTGCTCAGTGTGTGGTGGTGGGTAAGCAAGCAAAGAGAATGTTAGGAATGGAAAACAAAAATGAGGACGTTATAATGCCTTTGTATCGCTCCATGGTGCAACTGTATCTCAAATACTGTGTACAATTCTGGTCATCACATTTAAAAAAAATAATCATGGAATTAGAAAAGGTACAGAGAAGGGCAATGAAAATGATAAAGGGGATGGGACGATTTCCCTATTTGAAAGGCTAAAGCGACTAGGGCTCTTCAGCTTGGAGAAAAGATGGCTGAGGGAAGATATGATAGAGATCCATAAAATAATGAGTGGAAAGGGTAGACGTGAATCGTTCGTTTACTCTTTCCAAAAATACTAGGGCTACGGGGTACGCAATGAAGCTACAAAGTAGTAAATTTAAAACAAATTGGAGAAAATATTTTTTCACTCAATGTGTAATTAAATTCTGGAATTCATTGCCAGAGAATATGGTAAAAGCAGTTAGCTTAGTGGAGTTTTAAAAAGGTTTGGCTAACTTCCTAAAAGAAAAGTCCATAAACCATTATTTGTCACGGTTGTGCCCATGTTCCTTGCTCTCAGTCACCTCGGCCCCCGGTGGTTAGACCTGGTGGCTGCTATGAACGGATTGCTTGCTGTTTCCCATGTTCCAGAAGATATTCTGGTCTGGTCCAGATCTTCCAGCCTTCCAGATTGTTTTGGGAGTTTTTTGGAACTAAGCAGTACCCGTACCTGGTGAACTCCCTTGTATGTTGCCTTTATTACTCACCTGGGAAGCTTTCTAGTTTGCCTTGCAACAGAGGTCCTCAGAGGAGTTTCCTTTGGTGAGAGTTAGTTGCAGTGCTTCTGTGCTATTTCCCGGTTGCGGATTTGACCCTGCTTGCTTCCTGGTTTATTCTACTGCCTGCTGCCTGCCTAGACCCGGCTTGTCTCCTGGTTTATTCTACTGCTTGCTGCCTGCCTTGGACCCTGTCTGGTTCCTGGAATATTTCTCTGCTTGCTGCTGTCTGGGACCCTGGTGTGGTTTCTGGAGTGATCTGCTGTTTACTGGCCGGCTGCTGATCCCTGCAGTTCCGACTTCCTGCCCTGTCCGGTAAGTCCTGCCGGCCGCCTGCACCCAGGGGCTCAACTCCTGAGGAACGGCGGTCAAGTGCAGGTGAAGTTTAGCTGATTTCCTGTCCTGCTTGCTCCAGCTTGCGTTGCCTCGGCTGCAGTTTCCATCTAGTAGTTCCAGTCCTGGGTTTGCCGATACATCTGTTCTGCCTTGTCTTGTGTTTGGGCGATTCTCCTGCCACTCCTCAGCAGTGGCCCAAGGGCTCACTAACCCAGTGGTTCCACGAGAATCCTGACATTATTAAGATGGACTTGGGGGGAAAATCCACTGCTTATTTCTACGATAAGCAGCTTAAAATGCATGTTTTGGGATCTTACCAGGTATCTGTAACATAGCTTGGCCACTGTTGGAAACAGGATGCTGGGCTTGATGGACCTTCAGTTTGTCCAAGTATGGCAACACTTATGTAACAGCGAAACGTCTGTCACTCTAATCACAGCTGGACCTGTCACAGACTGAGAAATGGGACAATGAAAAATCTGCTTCAGCTAGCTATGTTAAACTTTAGCGCTACATATACCACTGGAGCTAATGTAACAGGGGATGCCACTATGGTCAATAGCATCAAGTTAAGTGGGTAAGACATTCAACATTTATGTGTTAGAAAAAAACACAATCTGCATTTCCCAGTCTCTAAATTTCATCATTTATTTGGACAAAGGCTACCTATGCAGTATGAAAAAATATTTCCTTTAATCTAACCAAACCAGTTCAGACCAATGGGTTATGTTCATCCACCAGTGGAAGGAGACAGAGAAAACAGTTCCAAGTGACTCGCCCCTCAAGGGTATCATGCAGCCTGGAATGCTCAGTATTTCGTATAGCCAAGCAATGGTGATCTGTAGTGCAACAATAAAAGCCAACAAAGCCAGTCATGGAAGTCACCTGCGCCTAGACTGAGTATACCTAAGAGCCCTTGAGCAATCAAGGCCCAACCTTAGACCCCATCCAAAGGGAAACGGGTCAAGGCTCAATCTGAAGCAGGTGTCACACTTAGCTGTCACAACCAGGTGGCATGTAGCAGATGACACTGAAGGTGACAAAACGTACTTCACTGCAGCCCTCCCCACACTGACGAACACCTGCTTATTGCTAGAAGAGTAATGACGCCCTATATACAGAAAAGGGACTGCGTCCTGATCCAGAGAAAAGGCCTGTGAACCGCAAAGATAGTCACTGCACAACTGCCAGAGATAGGGTTGTGCTCAGTCATCAACTACAGGATCCTGCCCAGTATTTATTTATGAAGATTTATTTATCGCCTTTTTAAAGGAATTCACTCAAGGCGGTGTATAGTAAGAATAGATCAAGCATGAGCAATAGGCAATTACAGCAGTCAAAATATTCAAATAACAGTACAAAGTATGGCATAGAATACTATACAGGGGGAAGCATGCTCTCCCCCCACAGAGGGAGAAATGCCTGATCCCGAAGATGGAAGCATCTCCAGCTTCCAGAGGTGGATCCATGGCCGACAAACTCGAGAGGGCGCCAAGCCCTTCAGTCAGAGAAGAGTTCTGCTCGATAACCAGTGATGCAGCCAGACTCCATGTCTGGATAAGAAGCCATAAATGACAGCCAGTGCTCAATGTCCGAAGATGGAACTATTCCCCAATGCCCGGGGACAGTGCCACTGTCACCCCAGCTGATGTATGAGGGATCCAGTCCCACCGGGTATCACCCACTCCAGTCATCAGCTATAACCCCATGCTCAACTGAGAGCTGAAAAAAAAACAGATCAGGAGCTGCCACTGAAGCACCAGACATGAGCTGCACAAGTCGTCCACCAAATACTGAGCATTCCAGGCTGCATGATACCCTTGGAACTATTTTCTCTGTCTCATTCCACTGGTGGATGGACATAACCCATTAGTCTGGTGAATGACAAGGAAAAATCTTATCCAAGAGCAAATGAACACACACACACACACTTTATAAAGAAACTGCACAATAAATGCATTTATCATATGTAGCCATCAGACTCCTGCATGTCTTTCATGTGCTGCTTCAGGTGCCTTCCTTTCAGATTCTCAAAATATTAATAGATCACCTTTCATATCTAAGCTTTAGAGTCCTCTAGCAGAGCCAGCGCATACCATGCCATTTGCAATGGGCACCGACATGCATGCACTCCAAGGATTTTTGGAGCTACCCTGGACAGTTCTTCTACAAAATCCCATCCCTTCATTTCAAGTATTGGAGTGGTGCACGTCTGGGGAGCTGAAATCTCAAGATCTGCCAACTGAAATAATGATTAATGACAAGTGACCTGAGTGATCATAAATGAGAAACCCAGACTCCTTTTAAAAAGTAAAACACCTAAGGCCTTTTATCCTGGAAAATAAATTATTTCAGTTTCATTGCTGTGACCAAATCTATAGAAGGACCAGCAAAGAGAACACAGTACCTGTGCATGAGACGGTAGAGTGAGAGACGGAGATAAAATTCTTTTTCTTTCTCTCTCTCTCTCACACATACTTAACTACACTGAAGCTAGTGAATTCCTATCTTCTGTACACACTTTAAAATGTACTCACCAGGTTTGTCAGGACTGCACTGGTGGCCTCCAGACATAGTAACATAGTAAACGACGGCAGATAAAGAACTGCACGGTCCATCCAGTCTGCCCAAGAAGATAAACTCATTTCATAAGGTATGAGATGATACAACATATGTATACCTGATCTTGATTTGGGCATAAACCACAGACGTCTGTCCTGCACTGTCCTTGTTTTAAAACTTCTGAAATTATCATAGAAGCCCTTGAAAAGCTTCATTCCAGCCCACTCAAATCTATCCAGCCACGATCAGGACACAGAGTGTAGAAGTCCACCCATTACTGGTTTTGCCTCCCAATTACCAGTGTTGCCAAGCTTCTTTAGATTGATTTCTTCTAAACAGGATTCCTATGTGTTTATCCCATGTATTTCTGAATTCTGTTACAGTTTTCATCTCCACCACCTGCCGCGGGAGGGCATGCCAAGTATTCACAATCCTCTCGGTGAAAAAAATACTTCCTGACATTATTTCTGAGTCGGCCTTCCCTTCAACCTCAATTCATGTCTTCTAGTTCTACTACCTTCCTGATTCTGGAAAAGGTCAGTTTGCGGATTAATACCTTTCAAATATTTGAATGCCTGTTATCATATCACACCTGGTTCTCCTTTCCTCCAGGGTATACATGTTCATGTCATTAAGTTTCTCTCCTCGTACGCCTTGTAACACAAACCACTTAACATTTTTGTTGCTTTTTTAAAACCGCTTCCAGTTTTTTTACATCTGTAGCAAGATACTGCCTCCAAAACTGAACACAATACTCCACGTAGGGCCTCACCAACTTGGAACAGGGACATCTTCTACTGGTTATACACCTCTCTATGCAGCCTAGCATCCTTCTGGCCATGGCCACCGCCTTTTCACATTGTTTTGTCAACTTGAGAACCTCAGACACCATCACCCCAAGGTCCCTCTCCTGAGCCGAGTTTACCAATCTCTCTCCTCCTATCTGGTACATCTCTTTTGGATTTCTGCACACAAGTGCATCACTCTGCACTTCTTCACATTACATTTTAACTGCCAGACTCTTGACCATTCTTCCAACATTTGGCAATCCGTTCTCATGGTTTCTATACCCTCTCCAAGGTATCCACTCTTGGCTATCTTCGTATCATCCGCAAAAAGGAAAACTGTTCCTTCTAACCCTCTAGCAATGACTCTCACAAATATATTAAACAGATCAGCCTCAGCACCAATCCCTGAGGCACTCCACTGCTTACTTTCATTTCCTCCAAGTGGATTCCATTTACCACCACTCTCTGTCGCCTTTCGTTCAACTAGTTTCCAATCCATTTCACCGCATTGGGTCCTACGTTCAGCCTTCTCAGCTTCCTCAAGGGTCTTCTGTGAGGGACTGTATCAAAGGCTTTGCTGAAATCCAAGTAAATTACATCTAGCGCATGTCCTTTATCCAGTTCTTTGGTCACCCAAAGAAGTCAATCAGATTAGTCTGGCGGGATTTTCCTTTGGTAAAGCCACATTGTCTTGACTCCTGTAACCCATTGGCTTCTAGTAAGTTAATTATCATTTCCTTCAGCAGTGACTCCATTATCTTCCTACCACCGTGGCAGGCACAGGAGCCTCCAGGGTAAATAGCACCCACTGCCAAGATGCCTCAGACCCTGCTAAAGAAAGACATGCCAGAGGGCTGTGGAAAACCATCACTAACCTGTCTGGTCTGCAAGCCCCTCAGAAGTACTATTCCCCCCTCTTTACTACCCCCTACCTCATCTTTGAAGGTTGACTCTCTTTACTTTCCATACACTAGGGTAAACCAATAGGATCCCAGCAGCCTGTGGTGGAAACACAAAAGGCCACTCTATAACTTGGTGCCTACACTTAAATTAGAAGTTACACATAAGTGAACTAGGCACTATTGTATAAGTTCACGCCCAAGTGCTATAATGTGTAACTGCAAGAAAGTTCATATATGTAGGCCGAACATGGGCAGACTATGGGCGTGTCATAACTTAGCATTCTAGAAGTTACATGCTTACAAGTTTACACATTTTGGGGCCAATGAAGAAAGCAGCCACAGGGTTACCACGGGTTGTACATGCCAAGCAATGTAGAGAGTGTAATAAAAGGATTTTAGAGATTGCTTTTCAACTCTATCTGCCTTGACCAACAAGTGCACTCGGGGTCTGTATTTGTGATTAGAAGTAATTCTGTTTAAAAATGATTCTTTAACTTTGTGTGAAAACAAGTTGGAATGTAGAAGATAAGACACAGCAGTAATTAATTTGGTATGTGAAGAGGGGGATGGCGCTTGTTTTTGAGTTCAGACTGGCCACCTGGACTTGGAAACGTGACCACACTCCCACAGTATGGCTTGTTTACCTATTATCAAGAATTCTGTAATTTTCCTTGGCTCTGAAAATAAGCTTTAGTTTAATAAAAAGGGGGGCTTGTTGCAGCAGAGCTCTGAGGCTCATCTGTGGGTGGATGCATCGCGCAGAAAAGACTGTTCCTGGTCATAAAGAGACTTTGGGCTTTCGCTGCAACGGGCCTCCCGGCTGATGAGATAAGGGCCTGAAATTCCTGACCAGTGATGTTGTATGTATAATATGTATATATCTGTCTTATAGCTTTCTTTTAGTTAGATGATTTAATCACCGTAGATTTTAGAACCTCTAATAAAGGTCTCATTTACCCAATACGAATCCAAGAGAATCCACAGTAATTATTGAGTAGTCTGTGTTAGTGAAGCAGGATGTAAATCCATAGCAGTATAGAGAGTACTTGTGCACGGGTGTTAACTCGTGTGGAAGGCACAATCACACATTGTATTAAAATGTATGCTGATGAGCTAATTTAGGTATTCCGTGCAAAGCAGAGAGTATGCCGCTTACTTCTGACTCATGCTCAATGTGAGAGTTTTTTCGATATGGTCTGGGGAGGTGTAGAAGGCTTTGTAGTGAGAATTTCTTGTTAATCTTTCAAATTTAACTGTCAATTTGTTTCTTATTTTGCAAGCAGAAGGAAGCCTCTGTAAGGTTTAAAGGCAGATGGAAAGTAACAAACATGAGCACATGTCAGAACAAAACCAAAAGTGAAAGCACAAATGGATGGACTCTTGTTCTTCTGTGCTTAAATATGATCACAAAAATGTTATGTGTAAGCAGTTTATGTAAGGCTCATATTTAAGCAGAGAACAAGTGCTTATATGTACTGACATTTTGTTTTTGTTTGGACATGCACACAAGAGCTTAGCATGAAACCTTGTGTGCATGCATCTGGCATACTCCCTCCACAGTGCTGCAGGTTTTCCACATAAAACTTTTTTATATAAAATTAGCTTATTGCATGTTCTGATATTACGCTCAGGATAGAAGCCGCATGTAGCTCTACAAGTGGAGTGGAGGAGTGGCCTAGTGGTTAGGGTGGTGGACTTTGGTCCTGGGGAACTGAGGAACTGAGTTCGATTTCCACTTCAGGCACAGGCAGCTCCTTGTGACTCTGGGCAAGTCACTTAACCCTCCATTGCCCCATGTAAGCCGCATTGAGCCTGCCATGAGTGGGAAAGCGCGGGGTACAAATGTAACAAACAAATAACAAAACATACAAGAAACCTTTCTGTATTGGTCCCTTTACATGGTGCACTTAATGTAACCCAAAGGGTTAAATGTTACTTTTACTATTGGGGCTGCCAGACTGGATGGGTTCAGCACTGGGCTGACAAAGAGGAAGGCTGCATAAGAAAAGAGCTGTACAGCAGAGTGAATGCTGTGGCTCACAACTGGTGAGAGGAGACAGTGGGAGATAAGAAAAGAAAAAAAATGAAAGAAAACTTATTTAGAGACCATGGTATGAGACAGCTGAAAAAGATTTGTTTGTTTTAAAACTGGTAATGTGTAGCAAAGGCAGTACAGAGGCTGAAGGGACACAAAGAGGCATCAGACAGGCACATGGCTTTGTGATTGCTTAGATACAGAGGAAACATTCTAATGTTGCTGACACTATTGCTTCTAAAGAGGCAGTTGGGTGGGTAATACTGTGTGAGCAGGATGTTTGGTGATGTGTTCTGTGTGAGTGACCACATTTAAATTGGTTTTAAGAAAGTTCTGTCTTTGGTGAGTGAAGTCTGATTGAGTCAGTGTTAGTTTGTTAAACTTAGGTGCCTGTTGTATTTTTGGCTCCAGATAATGCTGCTTGAAATGCCTACTGCAGTTTTAAGGCCCTGAGTGGCTGATGTTACTGGTAGAGAATTTTTTTCTTAATTGGTTAATTTCTTAGATAGGAATTAAGGGGAATGTGGTTGTGAGAGTGTAAAGACATTTGGGAATTGCTGTGGACTGGGATAATTAGGGACCCACAATTATTTATTTCAAATGGCAGCTAGAAGAAACAAATAAAAATGTGCTGCAATCAGGTTACATTAAAAAGTGTACACACATCTAGGAAGACAGATTTCTTTATTGATTTGGTTAAAATCAGAATATAAGAGAAGAGAAAAGAAAAGGAAGAGTCAAGAAGATTCTTACCAGAGATGTTCTGGAGATCTTCAAAGCCAGTCAACACTATTCCTGCAAACAGAGAATTGAACAATTAGAGCTAAATTACTAATTACTTTAATCAAAGTGTGCACACTTAAGATTTATTTATTTAATACATTTATATCCCACATTTTCCCACCAATTGCAGGCTCAATGTGGCTTACACATATCTGTAGAAAAAGCTACAATGCATGAATACAATTATACAGTTTAAAAGTAAAATAGTAAACAACATTTAAAACAACAAATATGTAAACGATAATAAAGAAATTAGTGTCCTTGAATCATTCTTAGACTAAAAGTTATTTGAAATTATGTAGAGTCTGAAGGATAGCCTTTTTGAACAGAACAGTCTTCAATAATTTCTGAATTTAAGTAGATCTGGGTACATTTGACTGATTTGGGTAAAGCATTCCACAGTTGTGTGCCTATAAATGTGAAGTTGGAGGCATAAATAGATTTGTACTTAAGGCCATTGCAGTCTGGGTAGTGTAGATTCAAGTAGGATCCACGAAAGATCAGAAAATACATTAAAAAATAGGAGAAAAGATAGAGGAAGAACAGAGCCTGAAAATAGATGGGAAAATGTGGGTACAAATGCAATAAATAAAAATAAAATAAAAGAACCTACGTACCTGTCTGGAATCCTATAACAAAAATAATTCACTTGAGCCTGAAAGACAAAAAGGGGTAAAAAGTGTCAAGTTCTTAATGAAATTGATGTAACTGAACAAGTTTAGGGAAAGGAATATTAATATCTAGTGTATATACTCATCTGAAACTGGTTCTGTGTTGCTATCTTGTACTACAATGCTGAAATCCCTGAAAAAAGAATGTATAAGCATTTTAACATTTGTTTGGTCAGAAAATATATATATATGAATTCTTAATATCTGAATAGCTATAAATGTTATAGTGGTCTGTGCCCTGAAAATGGCAGCTACAAATCAAGGTAAGGTATACACAAAAAGTAGCACATATGAGTTTATCTTGTTGGGCAGACTGGATGAACCGTGCAGGTCTTTTCTGCTGTCATCTACTATGTTACTATGTAATGTTAATCTCCTAGTTGATGTTTTTATTATTGGCCTCTACTCACTTACACCAATTTTATTATCAAGTATAATGCTTAACTCCACCACCAGGGGGTTTACGTTAAGCACACCCATTTACACCTGTCACTAAACCGGCATAAATGGTCATGCCTAGATTTAGGCACATCAGCTTGAGTTTACGTTAGCATTTCTTGGGCATACAAATGCTATTACAGAATTGGCATTCAACATGCGACATCAACGTGCCTAAATTGAGGAATCAAGTTACAGTATAGCATCATTGTTCCCACAGCCTCCAACCCGAAAACAGCTTGACAGAAAAGTTACGCCAACAGGGAGATGAGAAAGCCACAGATGAGCGAACAGTAAATCCTCTATCTTTCCCCAGTAAATCTTCCGTCGCTTAAGGGCCACAGGGAAATAACAAGAAATCAACCCCCGCTCTTAGAACAGAACCATTAACTCCCTTTCCTTAATAGAGACCATACGCAAAAGTAGTGGCCGGCCGCGCGGAACCGGAAGCAGCAGTTGGTTTACAGGCTGTGACGTTTCGTCGTCGAGGCGCCTGCGCAGAAAGGTGGCGCCCTCGCCCCACACAACTCCGAGAGTCCAGCGCTCGGTAGATGTGGTCGGTAGTGCGGGGCGTAGGGAAGGAGTTGTGGCATAGAGGTACAATAAACGAACTCCTCACTTTAGTGGGGAAAGTGCTTACGCGGCAAGGTTGCCGTAGTCTCGTTGCTATCTGGCAATCACAGTCCACAGCTCAGCGCGGAGTCCAGGTACGGTACTACCTCTTGTTTATTTAGTAAACTTTATGGGACAGTGCGGAGAAGAGCGCCTGAAAAAGTTGTGTGGGCCAGGTCCCGAGTGGCTCACCCCCATCCGATACCTCTGTTTTTTTTTTTTTAATATTAGTAATGAGCGGTTACATAGTGAAAGCAACATGAATTATTTTTCCTCCTTCAAAGAGTTGGCTAGTTTCCCCCACTACTGAAGAGGAATGTAGTAAATAAACGTGCGTTGTCTCAACTTGTAGCTGCTTAGACATTACCAATTTTGAGTTGTCAGTGACGTTATTTTTTCACAGATATGAGGTTAGCACAGACTTCTGGGCTTATTTTAGTGTTGTGTCTCGTATTATCTTATCTATCTATCTTGTGTTTTGTCTGATTCTGGGGTTTACGTTATTTTCTATGATCCTGATTCATTTTACTCTCTGTTTCTGTGTTGCAGGCAGGCCATGACATTTGGTTCTTGAAGCTTCGTGTTCTGATAGAACTTGTATTGCAAAATGTGGAAATATTAGGAAAAAGAACCAGTTGCTGAGGAGCTAAAAGTACAAGGTAAATAGTATCACTAAGTTAAACGTCTCTGAACACATGTATCACTGATCTATAAAAAGGCAAGGGTATCAAATTATTCGGGTTGGACTGATACAGTTCATAAGACACTTGTATAAAATCAAGTAGATGGTGATGGGTATGAACTTGTGTGTTTTGATCAGAAATGTCACTTCTGTCATGGGGCAGAGAAAAAAAAACAGAAAATCATTGCCCATACATTCTGACCATGTGCTTGGCAGGAAGAATGTATAGTATATACACACAACACAGTGCCTTGTGAAAATCTTTTTCGCATTCTTGGATGGGATTTTGGATTTAGCTGATGCCTCTTCTCAGTAGTTCAATGCGGTTATATTCAGAAACAGTACTTTATTTTCCTGTCCTCAGAGGGCTTACTGTCTACATTTTGTACCTAAGGCAATGGAGGGCTCACACTTTTTTGCTTTCTACTGTCTTTAAAAAAGTGCTCAAATTGCATTGAAGTAAGTCTGTTTTACTCATCTACCTAACATACTGTACATTCCCATTGTGAAAGAATTATAGAAATATTCAAGAATTAAGAATAAAATCAAAACTTTGTCATTCCTTGATGCAATCCACAATTCCAGGAGTAACATGTATAGAGTGTTTGTACGTTTGGGAAGCTTGCCAGGTGCCCTTGGTCTGGATAGGCCGCTGTTTGTGGACGGGATGCTGGGCTCGATGGACCCTTGGTCTTTCCCAGTGTAACATAGGGGCTCATTTTCAAAGCACTTAGACTTACAAAGTTCCATAGGTTACAATGGAACTTTGTAAGCCTAAGTGCTTTGAAAATACGCCTCATAGTAACATAGTAGATGACGGCAGAAAAAGACCTGCACGGTCCATCCAGTCTGCCCAACAAGATAAACCCATATGTGCTACTTTTGTGTATACCTTACCTTGATTTGTAACTGTCCTCTTCAGGCACAGACCGTAGAAGTCTGCCCCGCCTCCCACCACCGGCTCTGCCACCCAATCTTGGCTAAGCTCCTGAGGATCATTCCTTCTGAACAGGATTCCTTTATGTTTATCCCAGGCATGTTTGAAATTCCGTTACCGTTTTCATTACTTGTGTACTTATGTACAAATATTTTTTGGTTTCACTATATTACAATATTGTGTAACAAGTTTCAATTGATAGCATTCAGGTTAGCATATTTCCACTGATGTATCTTTTTATATTATATCATTTTGCCCCATCTATTCCTTCTCCCAACCCTTGATTCAGTATTTGATGGAAAGCCCTGTTTGCAGCAGCAATAACAATCATGAGTTCAAAATAATTTTGTCTACCAACCTGACACAGAGGGATGGTGCAGTTTTACTCGTTTTTGGCAAAAGTGACTGACTTTTTCAGGTTGGTTGGGGATCATCTCTGGACTACATCTTATTTGGATTTGGAGTTAGACTCTGACTGGGCCCCAGTGCTCCAAATCTTGCTGAATGTTGGCCAGTAACGGGGCATAATTTAGAGCATACAAGTCTGCCACCTGCAGATAGTTGAATCCCCAAATAATGAAACCCTTTTAGTAGCCAGTTGGAAGGGAAACGGAAAACCTAACTCCGCAATAGTGGTGTTGATCAGTAAAAACTGTTTATCAGCATTCATTTTAAAACCTGAATGAGAAGCAAGCAAATAAATTTCCTCCAGCTGGGGAGGCCAGACTCCCTGGGGTTCCATACAAAAAAATGAGGTATCGTCTGCGTACAGAAGAATTTTGTGGGCAAGGCCACCAACCGAAATTGGAACTATATGTGGGTTATTATGGATAGCTATTGCCAATGGTTCTATATCCAAAGCAAATGAGAGAGATATGAGACATCCATGCCTCACTCACCTATGTAACAGTCAGCTGACTGAACACCATTGACTAAAATTTTACTACTAGGTTGGCGGTACAAACTGCAAACCCAATGGCCAAATCGACTCCCTCCTCCATTCCATATTGTCCAGCACCTGAAATAGAATGGGCCCCTCCACCCATTCAAACACTCTTTCAGCGTCCACTGCTGCGCCTGGGTTTGAGACCATTGTAAATCAATGAGATTGCTAGCTGTATGAACATTGTCCTCCAATAGCCGACCTTTAATAAAACCAATTTGGTCCGCTCCAGTCAACTTGGGCAATTTAGTTTCTGACCAAATATTTTCATATCTATGTCCAACAACGTTATGGGTGGTAACTGAACAGTTCACTGGATTTTTTCCCAGGTTTAGGCAACACCACTACCTCTGCCTTATACATCGATGTAGGCAGCTGCCTACCCTGCAAAACAGCATTAAGAATCTGGGCAAGAAAGTATGTCATTTCCTCTGTCAGGGCCTTATAAAACTAAAGGAAATCCGTCTTCCTCTGGGGCCTTCCCTTTAATTGCAGCTTGGACCTCAGAGACACGGATATCCTTTTCCATCCGTTCTTGGGCCTCTGCAGAGAGACTAGGCAAGTGCAGAGAGGATAAGTACTCCTGAATGTCCACAGGTGAGGAACTCACCTCTGCCGCATAGAGTCACGTAAAATGATCGATCGAAATGCCACTGCAATTTCTGAATTCTTATCCACCCGCTCTCTAGCAGGATGGCTAATCCACCTGTCCATCTTTTTTTTTTATTTTTTCTTGAGCTGCCAAGCTAACAGTTTTCTGGCCTTGTTCGTTCCCCTGTTCTGTATAATGAGCTTTGTATACTGCAGGAGATATTCCATATGCTGTGTATCCGGAGAGCAATCAGACACATCTGACCATCATGGCTACTCACCGGAAGTCAGGATAATTGGAGTCAGCGGTGGGGGGCTAGGTTTGCTAGATTTCAAGCTGTATAATTATGCTTGTCTCACCTGAGAGATTGGATATTTTGGAAAAGCCAGTTTATTCCGATCAAGTTAGAATAGGCTTTTTGTTTTGCTCCATATAACTCTCTGCTTCATTCTCCAGTCTCCCAAATTCCTCACTGATTTGGCTTCGTGTTCTTATACATGTGTGGGATGTGTGGAGTATGCTTGCCTAGGTGCTGGGGGGAGGGGGGGGAACCCATTGACTACTGATCAACTTCCTATAAGTGAGAATGTGGCCTTTGTCAATGCTGTATTTTAGACTGGGAAAGAAAAGGTGTAAGTGCCCTGGAACACGTTCTAACTGGGGATGGCACTATTATCTCCTTTGCAGATCTCCAGCAGCGCATATGAATCAGATGGGGAAATAGATTTGCGTATTGCCAGGTTAAGCGTTATGTCACTTACCTAGTGGAAGATTCACTCAGGCAGGACATAGGAGCTAGACTGGGATTTTTAAAAAATGCTATCAGTGCAAGGAATGTCCATTTCTGGGCTGCATAAGGCTCTGTAGCATCTAGGGAGCGATGGGAGAGTTTGAGGCAAAAATAGGCTTGGGATCTAGGTGTTTCATTAGCTGATTGGAATATTCAGGTTAAGGTACACCATGGTTAGTCTCGGGAGCATGGCTCCAGGAATGCTGTTTTAGAGTGCTGCACAGAGCTTATTTCTCCCACACACAGATGTTTAAGTCAGGGGAGAGTACAATCTTACTTGTCTCAAATGTAAAGGAGCAGAAAACACTTCGGATCACTCCTTTTGGAGCTGTAGAGCGAGAACATTTTTGGGCTAGTATTGTGCGATACATGGCTTACATTTTAAAGTGTGCAATATTAGGCTCTGTACATCAGTTAGTTTTGGACAACTGACTTTTAGAGACAGAAATAAGGGGAGAACATTATTGTTTTGAAAAATGCGTTTGGTTATTCGGAAATGTATATTGCTATATTGGATGTCACTGACCCTCCAGCCTATTAGCATTGGAGAAATTTGCTCCATCTACTCACTAATTGGGAGGTGCGAGAAGCAAGAGGATCTTTTAAAAGGAAAACACATTTAAAAGTATGGATTCTATGTCCTTTGAGTCCGAGAGGATGTAGTTTATTGCTGAATCACTTTTAAAGTACTGATTAAGTCTGGTTAAGTCTAAAGGAATGGATATCGGGGATGTTTTTTTTTTTTTTTTTGGGGGGGGGGGGGGGGGGGGTTAGTAGCTGTTGCTTTAATTTGTAGGGGATCTGGGTGTCATAAGAATCCAAGACTCAGATTCCTCGTTTTATTTAGGGTTGGAGGTGGTGTTTTCTAGCATGTCTTTCAAGACCCCCTGATGAAGCCATGTTTTTGGGGAAACTTAGATCCTTGTTGGCAATTTTTCCATTGGACACCCTCTTTATCTCGCCTTTCAACGTTATCTTCTGCAAGCTAAATATTTGCTTCACTAGCTAATTATGAATCAGCTATGTTGTGGACAATGATTAATTTATGCTATGGTCATTGGTTTTAAGTGTGATGATTGAGATAAGGATGCCTGTGTGGTTCCTTATCACTTTGGGGCACTGATTTATTTCTGATCACTTATTACACACATTTTTAATTCTGTTAATATTGTTTGTTGGCTATGTTCAATATCTCTGTCACGGGTATAGGGATGTGCAGATTCTCATGGCTGTGTGTCTCTGACCTGGAACCAGCGGTTCAGGAGAAGTTGGTGGACATATCTTGCTGAGGAGACAATCTTTTGGGGGACAAGGTGGAGGAGGTTGCTGACCTCATCAAGAAACGTTGGTACCATCCAATCTCTGTCTTGCCTTCAGCTTTTGTAAGAGGTTTACGAGTGGGCCTAGATGGTGACCCTACTACTCTGAAAGGCGTAGGTTTCTTCTGCCTTCCCACTTTGCCCAGAACCCCAGGCCCAATGTTCTCAGCCTCATCAGTCCTGACCACAGAAGTCACAACAGGCTCCCCAGTCAAATTAAGGGATGAGCTTTGACTGGCTCCAGGAAATCATAGCCGCAATACAGGTAACTGCCCCAGGTGGTCTACTGGTAGGGAGAGGCTAAGGGATATTCCAACACCCCCCCCCCCCCCCATCAAAGGTGACTCCTTACCACCTCCGACTGGTGGGTTCTTCAAATAGTCTGTCTCGGTTATGCACTACATTGGCATCAGAGTCCACCAGTTTGCCCATCGAGAGCATCTTACATTAGCTGTCAGCACAAGCAGATACTTGTAGAAGAAATCTGCACCCTTCTACAGACCAGTGCGGTGAAGCCTGTGCCACCAGAGGACAAAGGAAAGAGATTGTATTCCAGGTACTTCCTTGTGCCCAAGAAAATGGGAGGATTTTGTTCAATCCTAGATCTAAGGGCCCTGAACAAATTCTTGGTCAAAGAAAAATTCAGGATGATTTCCTGGGGCATCCTTTTCCCCTTGATACAGGAACAAGGTTGGCTATGCTTTGTGGACTTAAAGGATGCCTATACCCACATTTCATTACTTCTCACTAACAGGAATTATCTTGGATTTCAAATAGGGAAACACCACTACCAGTACTGTGTTCTCTCCTTTGGCCTTGCATCAGCTCCTAGGGTGTTCTCCAAGTGTCTAGTAGTAGTAGCGGCATATTTACTTAGACTGGAAGTCTGTGTTTCCTTATCTGAATGATTGGCTGGTCAAGAGCTCATCATAGGGAGGGAGCAATTGGATGTGGATGTTACAGCTGCTAGGGTTCATGATAAACTACTCCCAAGTCCCACCTACTTCCAATTAGCGATTGGAGTACATAGAAGCTCTTCTAGATACATTGTAGGCTCGGGCTTTCTTCCTCTATCGAGAGCAGAGAACTTGATAACTCTTGCCTTGCAGGTTTGAAGCAGCAAGCCGGTCACAGCTCGGCAAATGTTGAGATTAATGGGCCACATACACTGTCGATGCTATGTCACTCCCATGACACGTCTCCATTTGAGAGAGGTCCAGTGGACTGTACCTTCCCAGTGGTCTCATGCAGCTGGGAACCTAGCAGATCATCCAGATTCCTCCAGAGTTGGCTCGTGCTCTTCTCTGGTGAACAGTTGAGATGAATTTGACTATGGGAATACCGTTCAAATTCCATTTGGAATGGTATTCCCTGGGATCTTGGTCTGCTCAGGAAAAGACTTACCATATCAACTTCCTCAAACTCAGGTCCATTTGGAACGTTTCTAAAGGCTTTCAGAGATCGGCTACAAAACCAAATCATTCTCATTCAAAAAAGACAACCAAGTTGCGGTGTTCTGTGTGAACAAGCAGGGGGTGGATATGGGATCCTACTTTTTGTGTCAGAAGGCAGTGGAGATGTGGCAGTGGATCTTCCTTTCATGAAATGGTCTTTTGAACCACGTGCCTGGCGGCAAGGAGAACAGCCTGGCGGATAGTCTGAGCAGGGTTTTGCAACTACACAAGTGGTCTTTCAACATGGTCATAACCTGCAAAATTTTCCAAGAGTGGGGCGATCCCTCAGTTGATCTTTTTGCCACTCGGCAAAGTTCGTCAGTTCTGTTCCAGGCTCAGATCACATGGTATGTTAGCGTCAGAATCCTTTCTCCTACGTTGGGGGGGAGGGTCTTCTGTATTCATATCCTCCAGTACCTCTCATAGAGAAGACTTTGCTGAAACTCAGACAAGACCAAGGTGCTATGATCCTGGAGGTTATTCTCCAAAGATCCATGGATTGTTTCTGACCCTGATCATGCAGAACGAAGGATACCTTCTGTATCACAGCCTCCAATCTCTGGCCCTAAGGCTTGGATGTTGAAAGCATAGAATTTGGGTCCTTAGGTTTGTCGAGGGTGTCTCTCACGTCTTGCTGGCTTCCAGAAAAGCCTCCACTAAGCAGTGCTACTCTTTTAGGTGGACAAGGCTTGTGGTCTGGTGTGAGGGCAAGACCTTGGATCCCCTCACTTGCCCTGTACAAAAACTGTTTTGAATACCTTCTGCACCTCTCTGAATCTGGTTTAAAAGCCAACTTGGTAAGGGTTCATCTCAATGCAATTAGTGCTTATCAGTGTGTAGGAGGTTTTTGTTTTAATTCTAAGCTTACTTTCAAGGCCCAGATTGACTTGTTGTCCGCTTCTCTTTTTCGCTCTTCACTGTATCTGCTGTGTTCGACGGTTCCTCTCATCTCACGCTATCTGTTTTCCTTGTACTGTTTATGGTTATCTCCCATATTGATTACTGTAATTCTTTTATATGCTGTTCTTCTCTCTTCTATTAAGCGTTTTCAACTGATTCATTCAACTGCTGTTATTGCACATGGCTTTGACTGTGTCACACTCATCCTTCGTTTTGAACACTGGCTTCCAGTCTGTGCCCGCATCCATTTCAGAGTACTTTGATCACCCTGCCTCAAAGATTCGAGTTTAAAACACTCTTCAGTTGGTTTGCCAGTCTGCTGCTGAAAACACTTCTTCCCATCTTTGATAGATGGACACCATCTCTGCTCAACAGCCCTTGGAAAAGCATCCCATAGACCAGGAAACCAAAATGCTTGATAACACCATCTGCGCAGCCACATACTCATCTCCGGGATGTGAGCTTCTCTACCTTGACCTTTACCCTCAACAGGGAGGATCAATGAGAACACCACCTGCTCTCTTCACTCTCTCTCCCAGAGGCATGAAGTCACTTTTGATATTTTCGGAGGAGTGCCTAGCAATATCATTGTACCAACATGAATGAGCAGTATTCGATAAGTCATTAGGATCGATGAGTCTCGGCAAACCCTCTAACATCTTGAATTTTGGCACTTGGGAGACAGCACACCTCCCACGGCATCATGTCTGGTTTGAGGATGGACACCTCTGTACCCCTCAGAAGAGAATCAACAAACACCATTACTTGTGGTGGGAGGGAAAGGTTAGGACAGCTGTTGTAGTTGGTGATTCGATCATTAGGCATATAGATAGCTGGGTGGCTGGTGGACGTGAAGATCAGCGGACCTCACACGTCACCTACATAGGATTTTAGATAGTGCTGGAGAGGAGTCGGCTGTCTTGGTACATGTGGGTACCAATGACATAGGAAAATGTGAGAGAGAGGTTCTGGAAGCCAAATTTAGGCTCTTAGGTAGAAAGCTCAAATCCAGATCCTCTAGGGTAGCATTTTCTGAAATGCTACCTGTTCCATGCGCAGGGCCCAAGAGACAGGCAGTGCTCCGGAGTCTCAATGCGTGGATGAGACGATGATGGTGCAGGGAGGAGGGTTTTAGATTTGTTTGGGAACTGGGCAACATTCTGGGGAAGGGGGAGCCTATTCCGAAAGGATGGGCTCCAACTTAACCAGGGTGGGACCAGGCTGTTGGCATTGGCTTTTAAAAAGGAGAGAGAGCAGCTTTTATACTAGAAACGGGGGGAAGGCCGATAGTCGCTCAATGGCGCATGGTTCAGGATAAGGTATCTTTCAAAGATATCACCAAAACAGGGAAGATAGGGTATCCTGATAATGAGGTTTCAAAAGAGACCGTAGTAGATCAGGTGTCCTTAAATAAAAATAAAAATCAGACAAAAGATTTCAAATTAATACTGTCAAGTACTAAGCCTCATGTAATTAGGAACAACAAACATACTTTGAAATGTCTATATGCAAATGCCAGGAGCCTAAGAAATAAGATGGGAGAGTTAGAATATGTTGCACTAAATGAAAAATTAGATATAATCGGTATCTCTGAGACCTGGTGGAAGGAGGATAACCAGTAGGACACTGTCATACCGGGGTACAAATTATATTGGAGTGATAGGGTGGATTGAATTGGTGGAGAGGTAGCATTGTATATTAATGAGAGCCTTGAATCAAATAGATTGAAAATTCTGCAGGAAACAAAACACTTCTTGGAATCACTGCGGATTGAAATTCCATGTGTAAAGGGGAAAAGGATAGTGATAGGAGTGTACTACTGTCCGCCTGGCCAGGATGAACAAACGGATGCAGAAATGTTAAAGGAAACTAGGGACACGAACAAACTGGGCAGTACAATAATATGAGTGATTTCAATTACCCCGAAACTGACTGGGTAAATGTAACATCGGGGCACGCTAGGGAGGTAAAATTCCTTGATGAAATCAAGGACAGCTTTATGGAGCAGCAGGTACAGGAGCCGACGAGAGAAGGAAAAATTCTAGACCTAGTCCTTAGTGGAGCGCATGATCTGGTGCAGGAGGTAATGGTGTTGGGGCCGCTTGATAACAGTGATCATAATATGATCGAATTTGATATTAGCTTTGAAGTAAGTATACATAGGAAATCAAATGCGTTAACGTTTAACTTTAAAAATGAATCTGTGATAAAATGAGAAGAACATCAGGCATGGATGCTGTTCAAAAACACCATTCTGGAAGCCCAGGCCAAATATATTCCATGTATTAAAAAGGAGGACGGAAGACCAAACAGCCAGCGTGGTTAA
Organism: Microcaecilia unicolor; assembly: GCF_901765095.1. NCBI lineage: Eukaryota > Metazoa > Chordata > Amphibia > Gymnophiona > Siphonopidae > Microcaecilia > Microcaecilia unicolor. Next base: position 543,363,003 of record NC_044031.1, read on the forward strand.
AAAGTGAGGTGAAGGAAGCTATTAGAGCTAAAAGAAGATCCTTCAGAAAATAGAAGAAGGAACCGACTAAAAATAATAAGCAACAGCATAAGGAATGTCAAGTCAAATGCAAAGCGCTGATAAGGAAGGCTAAGAGGGACTTCGAAAAAAAGATCGTGTTGGAGGCAAAAACACACAGTAAAATTTTTTTTAGGTATATTAAAAGCAGGAAGCTGGCAAAAGAATTGGTTGGACCACTAGATGACTGAGGAGTAAAAGGGGTGATCAAGGAAGACAAAGCTGTAGCAGAGAGATTGAATGAATTCTTTGCTTAGGTCTTCACTGAGGAAGATTTGGGTGGGATACCGGTGCCGGAAATGGTATTCGAAGCTGACGAGTCGGAGAAAGTTAATTAATTCTCTGTAAACCTGGAGGGCCAATTTTTAAAAAGGTTCCAGAGGAGATCTGGAAATTATAGACCGGTGAGTCTGATGTTGGTGCCGGGCAAAATGGTAGAGACTATTAAGAACAGTTACAGAGCATATTCAAAAGCATGGATTAATGAGACAAAGTCAACATGGATTTAGTGAAGGGAAATCTTGCCTCAGCAATCTATTACATTTCTTTTAAGGGGTGAACAAACATGTGGATAAAGGTGAGCGGGTTCATATTGTGTATCTGGATTTTCAGAAGGCGTTTGACAAAGTACCTCATGAAAAACTCCAGAGGAAATTGGAGAATCGTGGGATAGGAGGTAGTATTCTCAATACAGAAGGGTAGATAGTGGAGTTCCCCGGGGCTCTGTGCTGGGACCTAGAGATGGGAGTAACTAGTGAGGTAATTAAATTTGCTGATTACAAAGTTATTCAAAGTTGTTAAAATTGCGGGAGGATTGTGAAAAATTACAAGAGGACCTTACGAGACTGGAAGACTGGGCATCTAAATGGCAGATGACGTTTAATGCGAGCACGTGCCAAGTGATGCATATGGGTAAGAGGAACCTGAATTATAGCTATGTCATGCAAGGTTCCACGTTACGAGTCACCCACCAAGAAAGGGATCTAGTTGTCGTCGTTGATGATACGTTGAAACCTTCTGCTCAGTGTGCTGCTGCGGCTAAGAAAGCAAATAGAATATTAGGTATTATTAAGAAAGGAATGGAAAACAAAAATGAGGATGTTATAATGCATTTGTATCGCTCCATGGTGCGACCACACCTCAAATATTGTGTTCAATTCTGGTTGCCGCATTTCAAAAAAGATAAAGTGGAATTAGAAAAGGTGCAGAGAAGGGCAACGAAAATGATAAAGGGGATGGGGCGACTTCCCTATGAGGAAAGGCAAAAGCAGCTAGGGCTCTTCAGCTTGGAGAAAAGGCAGCTGAGGAGAGATATGATAGAGGTCTATAAAATGAGTGGAGTTGAATGGGTAGATGTGAAGCGTCTGTTTACGCTTTCCAAAAATACTAGGACTAGGTGGCATGTGATGAAGCTACAGTGCAGTAAATTTAAAACGAATCAGAGAAAATATTTCTTCACTCAACGTGTAATTAAACTCTTGAATTCGTTGCCAGAGAATGTGGTAAAGGCGGCTAGCTTAGTGGAGTTTAAAAAAGGTTTGGACGGCTTCCTAAAGGAAAAGTCTATAGACCATTATTAAATGGACTTGGGAAAATCCACTATTTCTGAGATAAGCAGTATAAAATGTTTGTACTTTTTGGGATCTTGCCAGGTATTTGTGACCTGGATTGGCCACTGTTGGAAACTGGATGCTGGGCTTGATGGACCTTTGGTCTTTCCCAGTATGGCAATAATTAAGTAGGTCACCATGTTAGGTCATATTAGTAGAAACAAATATTATTGTAACAAAAATCTCAAAGCATATTTTTAGCAACCATTTTAGTCTTATGTGCTGTGCTTTTTAATTTAAACCCTTAGAGAGCCTCAAACTAAATATCAACGTGAAAATGATAGGATCATGAGACCACAGTAATGTGCCCTCCACTTGCAGTTTATCTAAAACTCAGGCTGAAAGCAGGAGCAGGGTTCAACTGACACATTGGATTTGCTTCTTAAGCAGAGGGTAATGCTACCCTTGGTTTTGTACATTCCCTTATATGAGTGAACTGACTCATGAGTCAGGATAATGTTGAATATCTCTGATTTACTGCTGATGCTCATCTAACATTTGCATTGTACCGAAGAGCTGTTTTGTAGATTTCATAAGTTTATTCATTCAGACAGTGTATCAAGATGTGCTTAGAAATGCTTTTAAATCAAGGTGGTGGCAGTACATTTGGGATAACTTCCAATTTCTTTCTGCTACATTTTCTTGGTTTCTTAACTGTATTAGTTGTTTTGGTACTCGAGGATTCCTCGACATGTTTACAGAATAGTTTTTTGGCACTCATGTATCTATTAGTATTACTGTCCTTGTGTTTTCTCTTTTCCCACAATATCCAGTTTCTTTGTTTTTGAGTTTTCTCTGTGGAAATATTTTAGGTGACCACAACTTCATTTTCCACAATTCTGTCAGTCATGGTCTGTGTTTTTTGTTCTGCAGTGAGTGTTTACAGTGGAATGAGATGTGCTACCTTGTTCTTTTTCAGTATATAGGCTTTTTGATATTGGCATTTATGTAGCAGATTTATATCATCCATTCACAGCTCTGGGTGGTTTACAGGAGAAACATACACAGTAATTAAGAATATCATCACATTCAATAAAAAAACATAATAAAACAGACACACATTTTAAAATCAGAGCAGATACAATATGTACTGAATCACATTACCATAAGCCTCTTCAAACAGCCATGTTTTGAGTTTTCTTAAACTGAACAAAAGAGGTCATGCTTTGACAAGATACAGGAAGTTCATTCCAAAGTTTAGGACACACAACTTTAAATATAGATCTGTTAACTTCAAGTCTGATAAGTTGAAAAGAAAGGACCTTAAGTAAGTCCTGATTGCAAGAACAAAAGAGTTCTAACAGGTTGATAGATTCATAGACTTGAAGCAAGAGTAGGAGAGAGCATTTGATGAAGTGCTTTGAAAACTAAGCAGATCTTAAAATTTATTCGTTGCTCCATCGGTAACCAGTGAAAATTTTTAAGGATAGGAGTAATGTGTGTATATATACCTAGTTACACCTACCTAAACTCTAGCAGTAGCATTCTGTGCTGGTTGCAGAGCTTTCAAAGAGTTTTTTTGAAGTCATAATAACAGACTGCCAATTTTCAAAGTAAGGCTACACTATCATTCTGAAATTAAATGCATTTAAGAGATCTTAGGCCTTTTACAAGCCTCAATTTAGAAAAAATATCAATATTTCTTCACCCCACATGTAATTAAACTCTGGAATTCATGTGGTAAAAGCAGTTAGCTTAGCGGGGTTTAAAAAAGGTTTGGCTAACTTCCTAAAAGAAAAGTCCATAAGCCATTATTAAGATGGACTTGGGGAAAATCCACTGCTTATTTCTAGGATAAGCAGCATAAAATGCACTATACTGTTTTGGGATCTTGCCAGGTACTTGTAACCTGGATTTGCCACTGTTGAAAACGGGATGCTGGGCTTGATAGACCTTTGGTCTGTCCCAGTATGGGGGAGAAAGCCGACAGTCTCCCAGGAATTGGGGGGGGGGGGGGGAGCGGACAGTTGCCCAGGAGTGCATGGTTCGGTGTGGAGTATCCTTGAAAGATACGTTGAAACAGGACATTTAGGGAATTCCAGTAGAGAGGTTTCAACAATGCTGAAAGTAAGCCAGGTGTGCTTAATGAGAGAGCAGGATAAAGGATGTACATTATCCCCGCAACTTCTAAGCAGCTTGTAGATCAAAGGAAAAAACATAATTTAAAGTGCCTGTATACAAATGCTAGAAGCCTAAGAATATATAGCACTAAATGATGAGTTAGATACAATAGGCATCTCAGAAACTTGGTGGAAAGAGGACAATCGATGGGACACTGTGTTAACAGGGTACAAATTGTATTGCAATGATAGGATCAAATTGGAGGTGGGTTGCGCTATATGTTAAGAGAATTGAGGCAAATAAAGTAAACATTTTTCACATGACACAGCAGCATGGAATCACTATGGATAGAAATTCCATGTGTGAAGGGAAGGAATATTGTCTGCCCAGACAGAACGAACAGACAGATAAATGTTTACAGAGATTTGGAAAGCTGGCAAATTGGGCAACACTCTAATAATGGGTTATCTCAATTACCCCACACTCAAAGAATCCGTGGAGTAAATAATCACAATTCACAAACAAATCTCCACTATGTTATTCTGTATCTCCAGAAGGGTCATGTGAAACAATATCAGCAATTTATCCAAAAGGTGGAGAAAAAAGTCTTCAGAAACCATGAAATTCACATCCACTTGTAAGGCGTTAAAACCTTCATATCTGTGGGTGGCTCTCCCCAATCATTAGTCATAAAAAAAACTCCACCTAATTTTCAATTCTATAACAAAAATGACCACAAAAACTTTTCGAAATACAGAATATTCATTTGGAAAGCTTGTGTTCACTATGAAAGCTTCAAACTAACTTCTCATTAAACAATCAATACTTGGTAAATTTTATCAATCCTAACAGGGGTTCCCTGTTTCAACCACCATGGGTTGCTTCAAGGGAAATCCTTATTTTCTCAAGATATCCATACTTTCCAAGATAATTGCCATCATCAACTTTCAAACGCAAACTTTCCTCGCATAGCTCTCTCACAAAATGGTGATGGGCTTCTTCAAAAAATGTCTTCATTATATAGTGATGTGATGACATCAACTCCATCCTCTCCAGCTGACGTCAGCTTCATAAAAATGCCTTCCACTCAAGCGCAACATTTAACCCATGAGGTGCCACCGTGTGTAAAGAATAAATCCATCTTTGTTCTTGTTGTCTCAGTATTTGTCTTATAGCTCATCTTCTTTCAGCAATCTGTAATTGTTCCAAAACAATACAGCGAATCTCTGCAAAGGAATGCCATTTATCTAAAAAATGCATCGTAAGAGGTTCACTCAATTTCCAAGTTTGAATACAGTGACGATGTTCTATCAGGCATGTTTTCAAAGCCCTAGAAGTCTGTCCTATGTAGAATAAATCACATGGACATTTAAGTAGGTAAATCACAAGTGGGATTGCAGGTTGTGTTTGCCCACAAAGGATAAGTCCTACCCGTGTGCATGTCAGCAAATTGACTAGAGTCCATCATCACCATGCATACTGCATATGTGCCACAAGGCGCATGATGTCTTATATGCCTCATACCCATGTTCCTTCTATTCCAAACTTCCGCTGTTCATGTCATTCAAGTTGTTATTCCTTTGGTAGGAAAATAACACATGAAGCTGTTGAAAACAAGGATGAATCTGCAGGACAGATGTTTTTTAACTGCCTTAGTTAGCATGCTGGTGTGGGTGTTTGTATTTAGTGGCAAACGTCAACTCATTCTTTCCCTCTGATCGATTATTATTTGGAACAAGTAGCAGCTCTCAATGATTATAGAGAGCCCTTTTACTTGCCTTCTTGACCATGGAAGCAGGATATCCTCTTCTAATAAATGTATCCGATAATACTGGTAAATGTTGTTTGAACTCAGATGTAGAGGAGCAAATCCTGTGGTAATGCAAGAATTGCGAAAACGGTATACTGGACTTGCAATGAACAGGATGCATGCTTGTGAAACCTAGCAATGTGTTTCTGTCAGTAGGTTTTACATATACTGATGTTTCAAATGTACCCTGTTTCAAAGATATCCAGATGTCCAAAAATGCTATACCTGCATGTCAGATTTGATGGTATTATGGCACCCATTAATATACTGTAAAAAACCGTTCCAGGTCTTCCTGAGTGCCCTGCCGTAACATGAAAATATCATCGATATATCTCCACCAACTGACGATGTCTTTAAAGAAATTAGAAGAATATATCCACTTGGTCTCAAACCAAGCCATGTATAAATTAGCAATAGTTGGAGAAAATGTTGCTCCCATGGATACACCTTTCTTTTGTATATAATAACGATGGTTGTATGTAAAGTAATTGTGGGAAAGAGCCACCTTAGTAAGGGCTAATAAACCCCATCTGGTTACAGGAGAATTTATATCTCGTTGTTCCAATACCATAGCTAATACATCTAGATCTTCACTTTGTGGTATGCAGGTATACAAGGAATGGACATCAAATGTGACCATGATGGTAGGTTCACACATTGCCTCCGTATGAGAAGCCAATAACCTAAAAAAATGAGCACTATCCTGTATATATGATTTAAGCCTCTATGTTAAATTGTACAGCGCTGCGTAACCCTAGTAGCACTTTAGAAATGTTTAGTAGTAGTAACCTGCAGCATTTATTTTTCGAAAGTTCGACTATAATAAGGAAAATGGTTAAAAAGAGATGAAAAGGATTGGCTGCAAAGGTTAGGACACTAAATAAGTCATGGACGTTTTTCAAAAATACCATCTTGGAAGCCCAGTCCAGATGAATGCCATGAATTTGCAAAGGTAGAAAGAAGAGAAAACGTCAGCCAGCATTGTTAAAAGGTGAAGTAAAAGAGGCCATTATAGCCAAGAGATTGTCCTTCAAAGAATGAAAAAGGACCCAAATGAAGGAAATAAGAATCAACATAAGCACTGGCAGGTCAGATGCAAAGCATTAATAAAGAAGGCTAAAAGAGAATATGAAGAGAAACTTGCTGCAACTTTTTCAGGTACATCAGAAGCAGAAAGCGTGTGAGAAAATCTGTGAGGCCGTTAGATCACGAAAGAGCAAAAGGGACACTCGGGGAGGACAAGGCCATAGCGGAGAAACTGAATGAATTCTTTGCTTCTGTCTCTACGGAAGAAGTTGTAAGAGATCTGCCTGTACCGGAATTGGTTTTCAAGGGTGATGATGCAGAGGAACTGAAAGAAATCTCAGTGGACCTGGAAGATGTACTGAGCCAAATTGGCAAATTAAAGCGTAGTAAATCACCTGGACCAGATGGCATACATCCAAGGGTACTCAAAGAACTCGAGCATGAAATTGCTGTTCTGCTGTTAGTAATATGTAAACTGTTAAAATCATCCGTAGTACCTGAAGATTGGAGGGTGGCCAGTGTGATGCTGATTTTTTAAAAAGGGTTCTAGGGGTGATCTGGGAAATTATAGACTGGTAAGCCTGACGTCTGTGCTGGGCAAATAGTGGAAATTAAAAAGAATAAAATTTACAGGACACGAAGATAAACATGGTTTAATGGGACAGACAGAGTCAGCATGGGTTCAGCCGAGGGAAGTCTTGCCTCATCAATTTGCTTCATTTCTTTGAAGGCATGAGTAAGCATGTAACTAAAGATGAGCCGGTTGATGTAGTGCATCTAGATTTTCAGAAAGCTTTTTGATAAAGTTCCTCATGAGAGACTCCTGAGAAAATTAAAGAGTCATGGGATAGGAGGCAAGGTTCTGTTGTGGATTAGGAATTGGTTATTGGACAGAAAACAGAGAGTAAGGTTAAATGGCCATTTCTCTCAATGGAGGAGGGTGAACAGTGGAGTGCCGCAGGGATCTGTACTGTGACCGGCACTATTTAACATATTAATAAATTATATGGAAATTGAAACGACGAGTGACATCAAATTTGCAGATGATACAAAACTATTCAAGGTTGTTAAAACATGCAGACTGTGAAATATTGCAGGAAGACCTTAGGACATTGGAAGACTGGGAGTCCAAATGGCAGATAAAATTTAATGTGGACAAATGCAAGGTGATGCACATTGGAAAGAATAATCCGAATCATAGTTACTTGATATTAGGGTCCACCTTGGGGGTCAGTGCTCAAGAAAATGATCTGGGTGTTGTGTAGATAATACGCTGAAGTCTTCTCATTGTGCGGCGGTGGCCAATAAAGCAAACAGGATGCTAGGAATTATTAGGAAAGGGATGTTGAATAAGGTAGGGTTAGCATATCTGGGTTTAAAAAAGGTTTGAAGACATTCCTGGAGGAAAATTCCATAGGCTGCTATTGAGGCAGACATGTGAAGCAACTGTTTGCCCTGGGATTTGTATTATGGAGTGTTGCCACGATTTGGGTTTCTGCCAGCTACTTGTGTGACCTGGCTTGGCCACTGTTTGGAAAACAGGATACTGCGCTACGTGGACCATTGGTCTGACCCAGTATGGCTATTATGTTCTTTTCCCTGGCCTGAAATTGTCACTGTTTTACTCTTTACTTCACCATTCCTTTCTTAGCTGTGCAAAACCTAAAGTGTGCGTAGTGGTGAAACTTAAGGACCTTCTAGGTTCCATGCTTATCGGCATTAATATTAAAATTTTCCCCAAAACAAATGACGTTTGGAGTAAGCACTGTGAACAAGGGAAATCCCACCATATTCCGTGGGGTGAATACTGAAAGGCTTGCGATAAAGCTGGCTCGGCGTGCAGCTGTACTGCAAAACTACCGCTCCAAAAACGCCACAGCATGCTCTAAGCAGTGGGCATGCAAATTACTGCTGGGTTAAAATCGTAATTGGCTCAAAGGGTGACATTTAAAAATAAACAAAATTGCTGGCAATTTGCACGGGCCCCTGATTCCCTCCCCTCCTGCCTGATGTGATCTGACCACGTTCCCTCCTGCCCCCATACAGAAAATCAAAATCTTGGTATCTAGTGCCTCCCCCCCCCCCCCCCCCCCAAAAAAAAGAACCGTCTGTCCCCCTTCTCACATAAAAATACTGACATCTGGTGTCTAGTGGCCCCCTCCCAACCCCCAACATTACAGTCCCTGGTGTCCTTCCTCCCAACCTGACCCCTCTATTCCTCATTTAAAAACAATAGCCCCTGGTGTCTAGTGGGACCTCCCCTTTTATGGTATACTAGCCCTGTCCAGTGCATCACACAGGGTGCCACCATTTTGAAAAGGACTGTGCCAGAGGCAGGAGCAAGTAGTTGGAGGGGGCTTGGGGAAGGGGGTTGAAATACTGCTAGACACCAGAGATTATTTTTCTTTAAATCGGGGACAGGGGTCAGGAGGAGGGAAGGGGTCACTAGACACCAGGGATTGTAATGTTGGGGGATGGGGAGGTCAGAGAGAGATGGGCCACTAGACTACTGGGATGTTTTGGTTATGTTGGGGGAGGGGCTGGAAAGGGTTGGATCGGTTTGGGGAGGGGATTGTGGGAGGGGCACTGGACTACCAGGGAACAATGTAGAAAGCAGGAGGGGGTTTGGGTCAGGGGCTCTCACTAACCCTTCTATGCCGCCTCAGACCTGGCAGTAAATTTCTCACACTGCAGACATCAGCACACGGGCTGTTTGGCCTTTCTGCATTGCTGCAGATTAGCTAATAGCCTTTTTACCATGTGTTTTAATATGCTGTGTACTGATGTCTACTGTGTGAGTTAATTTTCTTGCTAAATACCTTTCTGCATCACACATCCCATAATGAGCCTGTGGACTTACCACGCACTGACGCCCACAGTAGCTTTCTGCATCAGCCTCCCTGTTACCTATTTTATGAAAAGGCATTCTGACCAGTCTGGTTTAGATTTGTTGAATTTTGATTATTGTGTTAAATCAGAAGCATACCACTAGCTTTACCCTCTAACCTGAGCTGATGCCTGATTTCATAGTCCACAAGAAACATCTGAGATAATCATGTCGTTGGAATCTGAGGCACATAGCAGATCTAGATATTTAACAATAGGTTAGTAGAGATAAAGTAGCCAGCAAAAAAAAACCTCTGTAAGGTTTTTTTTTTGTTTTTTTTTAATAGACACACCCTTAATGTGCCTTAATTTAAAAAAAAAAACGTAAATTGTGAAGGTGCGGACATTAAATGTTAGCATATATTATAAATTCATATGTGCATATTTTTTAAAATGTGTGTAAAAACTGAATGAGAAACAAAAAGTGGAGTCTGCAAAAAGAGTAAGAACCAAAATGTCTTTTATTGCCAGCATCAGTTCTATAACCTGACAGAGCTGTGTTTCGGCATAAGCATATGCCTGCATTAGGGGTGTTTAGAAAATCTAAAACCATAAAAACATAAATTACACATAAGAATAAAAATACCAGAGGCACAGAAAAAACATAATATGCATAAATAATAGATAATATGCATAAATAGAAAAAGCCACAGAAATAAAAAGAAATTGCAGTCTGCCCAAACCCACCCTTTAGCACGTGTACTGTACAAGATGCTCTGGCTTGCACTGCCACACTTCTAGGCATGACCTAATTTTATAAGTGCCTATTCACATTCATAAATCATGTATAAATCTTGCATGCAAAAATGGTTTACAAATTTACCCTTCACAAGTTTTGTGTTTAGATGGCCAGTATGAATTGTTAAAACACTGAGATGAAGAATTTTCTTAACGATCTATAAGATTTGAGACTTGTTGAATTCCTTCTGAACTGGCACATACTTTCCAATATTTAAATTTTTGAAAATCTGTTTTTTGGGGATTTTTTTTGCCCATGGTAGGATATGTTTATAACATTTTGAAAAAAATATGAGGCACAGTGACTAAACTTTATTGATGCTGAATTGTTTCAATAAATATGCATATGCCTCCAGATTTTATATGGCGGACAATTTACGCGTGCAACTAATTGTTTAACAAGCCAATCAGTTCTGATTGGCCACTAACAATTATTGGCAAGTTTCTAAGCGTATTCTGTAAAGTGCGTGTAAATTCTAGTATGTGGCTCTCAAAAGGGGGTGTGGCCACGGGCGGGGCTTCGGCAGGTTGTGGGTACTCCTAAAAATTACACGCACTGTCACAGAATATGCCTGATCGTGCAGGCATTTACATTAGGTTTTAGTTGGTGTAAATGGTTGCACCTAAATTTTAGTTGCAGGGATAGGTGCTATTCGTATTCTATAAACTGTGTCTAACTTTAGATGAGTTTTATAGAATAGTGCTAAGCGTGTAATATGTTTAGGCGCCACATATTGAATCTGGTCCATACTATTGTTAAACATATTAAGGGTGTATTTTGCCTTAAGTGTGTGTGTTGTGCTGTTATATATTGTCCTGGGTCACAGCATACAGTGCTGGTGCTCCTGAAGAAACAATGTTCTGCTTCCTCCTCTGTCCAGCCCTTCCCCTCCCCAACAGCAGCTTGAAGGAAGAGGGTGAGACTGAAGCAGACAGAATAGAGCAGAGAAGAATTTATTCTGTTCCCTTATTCTATCATTCCTCCCCCCTTCCTCATAGTAACATAGTAGATGACGGCAGAAAATACCTGCACGGTCCATCCAGTCTGCCCAACAAGATAAACTCGTGCATACCTTACCTTGATTTGTACCTGTCTTTTTCAGGGCACAGACCGTATAAGTCTGCCCAACACTATCCCCTCCTCCCAAGGTTTTGTCATAAAAAAGCCCCAGGTGTGATTAAAAATATATAATCTGAAAGGACTGAACGGTTTAATTGGTTTCTACCAAACTTGTAATGTAGAGCTTCTAACCTAAATCTGATGTAACTGGGTGCTTGGTGACCTATATATAGTGTTCTGTTCTTCAGTTTTTACTGTTACAGAATTTTTGGATTTGAAATTTTAGGTGCCCTGTTCCTAAGCGGCATACAGCACAATACAAAAGGTCATTTTTATGGCTGTGGTAAAAATGGCCTTAGCTTGTGTGAAAGACCTGTGTAAGAGCTAGCTGAGGCCACTTTTTACCAGAACTTACTAAAAGTGACCTAATAACGCGCCTTCTCCAAATCAATGCACAAGGTGAGTTACATAGTGGCTCGCTGGATGCAAAGAAGCCCATTCAATTTCCACTGCTTTGTAAAAGGAGCCCTTATACCTGAAGCAAGGGAAGACGAAGTTGCTTGCCAAAGTCATCTATCACCTATCTCTACCTACCCATCCATTCTATTACTACCCATCATTACTATGTTATACTTAATTTTCTACTTTACATAACAAAATTCTGTGTTACCTATTACTATGTAAGCCACATTGAGCCTGCTTTTAGTGGGAAAGTGCGGGATACAAATGTAATAAATAAGGACAGTCTGAAAGAAGCAGGGTTTGAATCCTGGCTTCCCTGGTTCTTACTGATGCTCTAATCAGGCTGCTTCTTCTCTCCAGTGCCTGCCTCCTCCCAGCCCCCCAGGTTTAATTTCCAAACATTAACATTGCATGAAATTGGAAACAAAAGTCAGTGTGAAAATGGTTGAAATATAAGGTAAAGCATGTTAATCTCATCTTTTTTTACGTACAAATGTTCCTCTGCCAGAGGTAGTTTTTCTAGAAATCCCATTTGCATATGTTTGCATGGCTTCCTTAAGTATGTTCACTCATGTTAAGGCTCTTGCATTGGAAGTAGTCCAACTTCAAAAATAAATCTGTGTTAATGGATCTGCTATGCCACTCTGCTGAAGTTGAGAAGCATCTTGTGACTTCTGCAAAAGAAAACAGATTTATAAGGAGGAGCACTTGGAGGTTTTTTTAAGTTTTTTTTTTTTTTAAGAAAAATAGTTATTCTGTTTATGTTCTTATTATAGGAGACGTGCCTGGGTGTCTTTTTTGTTCCAGGATTTCCCAGCCTTTCTTCAATAAAGTATGGTTTGTTTATTTATTTTTTTCAAATAGTGTTTTGTATTTTCTTCCAGTCTCTTTGTTCTTCAAATGTAGCGTATCATCTTCATACCTTAGTACATTTTTAACACTGCTGTCCTAAAAGTACAACTCATTTTCCGTCAGCAAGCTGGATTGAATCAGGCCCAGAAGCAAGTGATAATATTACACTTTGCCAGGACTGAACAGCTCTCCCTGAGTGCAGAACTAAGTTCAAAGTTCTGAGTATGCACAGTTCTTCTTGCAGCAGTCTTCTCAGCACTTTGGTTTTGGTTTTTTGCTCTGCTGAATGGCAGCAAAAACAGAGCATTCGTTTTATATGAGATCTTTGATCTCTCTGTGTCATCAGACATTGTTCTTCGTCTCCTTAACAAAATACACACATTTTTCTCAGTAATTTTCTTCTGGTTCCTGTGCAGTGTTCCAACTGAAGTCAGGGTTTTGCCCCCGCCCACAGTGTGGAACAAAGATTCAGAGCTTTGATACTTAAGCCAAGTGTTTAGTCTACTTGGGTTCCACCCATAACTAAGTTGAAGGTAAGCATTGTGGTTGTATGTCTCCTCAAGCTGGAAAGGACTGCCTGATCCAATTTAGAAACCACTATGAAGCAGAGAAGAGTATGGCAGGTCTTATGTTCTTAAGCGGGCTTTGTCTGCACAGAGATTGGCTGACTCTGTGCATTCCAGCTGATCCTGGTCCGTTGAAGTCCAATCCACCTCCCTTTCCAGAGACGTAGAGTCAAGCTGCAAAGGAGCAAAGCCAGGGATTTATGAAAGTGGGAGAAAGTGCAGTCATCCTCTGAGCACTCAGGAGCCTAAGGTGAAAGCATCTTTTTTTAACCACTTAAAAGGCACATTAAAACTGCAAGTACACGAGTACTTAAAGTTTATTCCTTGTCATCAAGCAGATGAATCCATTACGAATGGGTTGTGTCCATCAACCAGCAGGGGGAGATAGAGAGCACTGAAAAACCATAGTGCCTCATGGTCAGCTAGCTCCATCTGCCTCTCTAGTATTCTCTATCTCCCAAACAGGGTGGTCGCAGCTTATTCAGCTCCTTCAAAAACATCTGCCTGGGGTGGCTCCTGTGCTTTGGCCAGTGGTAGCAGGGGTGTTGGGGGCAATTGCAGCTCCACTTTAAAGGCACATAGGTTCGCCCTGTCCCTGTCTTTTCCCACATTCTCCTTTGTGGATGCAGGCACATTGTCTGTCATGTCAGCTCTGCCATCCTGGCTTTCTTCAGGATGCACTGCCATCCAGTCTCTGGGCTAGCATCCTATTTTCTTGCAGACTGGACAGCAGGTCTTTTGACTGTACTGTCATTTGCTCTCTCATATGGCAGCCATTATGTCTCTTTCAAGGATTGTCAGGCTGCCTTCTATAGTGCTCATATACGGTTTCTTCCATGACTGCCATTCTGTTTCCTCGCCTGATTTTCATCATCTTTTGGCTCTGTCCCTGTCTGTTGAGGCTTGTGACGTCAAGCATTACTCTGCCTTTGGATATTAAGCCTTCATCCATATCCAGCTTGGCTTGTCTAGCCTTGCTCCATCTCTAGTTTTCCTACTGAGTTCCGTTGGATGGCCAGTCTTACCCCATTTCTGGACAGGGAGTCTTGCTTCATCTCTGGATGCGAGCCTTCTCCAGATAGCGAGTCTTGTTCAGTTTCTGGAAGGTGCGCTTTGTTCCATTGCTAGAGGTTGAATCTTGCTACTTCTCTGGTGGTTGGAAATTGCTCCATCTCTGGCGGTTGGAGCTTTGCTCCTTTTCAGGATCTTTGCTATGGGGCGCCCTTCGCTCTCTATGGCGGGTTAGAATAGTACCTTTTTGGTGCTCAGCCAGGTGCTATTTCGGAGTTTGTCTAGCCACCTCTCTCCTTGTCTTCCAGGCCCCTTACCTGCGAGCTTGCTTCTATATTGTCCCACAGATCAATCCAGAGACTTGGTCATGTGCAGCCAGCTTAACATCGGTATTCTCTCTATCTAGCAGGTGAAGGGTACATAGCGTGCAGCTCTAGTTTGATCTGGCTCTTGGCCCGTCCCTCGGGTTCAGTAGAGCCTGGATTGGGGTTGAGGTTCCCTGACTTGGGTTTCAGGGTATAACTGGTGGGGCCAGGTCCCTCTCTTCCTCCCCCCACTGACCCCCCCACCTTCGGTCTCCCCTGGCTCTTCATAAGCTTTCTCGCTGCCCTGTCAGTGGATTTCTGCCTCCCTTGGCTCTCCTACCTCCTGCATCCAAAAAAAAAAGGGAACCAAGAAGCGCTAGGACCAGGGTGGGGGGTTGATGTCTCTTAGTGCACTTCTCCCATGTCGGTGTCTGAAGCTGCAAAACGCTGGCACGTGACGGTGAAGCAGCCACAAGGTGAGCACTTTCCTGCCCTGGAAGAGTCTGGGGCATGGGGAGATGGGGGTCTCATTTTCCCCAGACTTTGTGCTTCAAATGCATAAAGCCTTTTTATTGAGGCACTCAGGGGCTCCTCAGCTTTCTGGTTTTTTTTTTCTCCTGCGCCTGAAGCACTTCCTTGTCACCTTTGCTCAAGAGACCGCTGTTTGGGTCTCTCTCTGATTTGGATGTGGTCTCAGTTATCTCAGATGCAGATGAAGGTCTTCTCGCTGGGGATTCCCCTACTGGGGCCTTAGATGTCTTGGAAGAAGGGGAACTGCTGCTGGAGGAAGGGGATGACCTCAAGCCGGTGTGTCTTTTTCAGAAAGTCGAGCTTACCGTCCTTATCTGGGCACTTGAAGTTTTAAATATTTTTTTCCCAGTTTCTGCAGTCGGACCCCAGTGCACCCCTTCTATCATGTCGGGGGACAAAAGCCCCCCTAAGTTGTTCCATGTTCATGAGGCTATGAAAGTCCTCATTTCCGCACAATGGGACATGCCGGAGACTGGCCTGAGGGTGACACGGGCGATATTGTGCCTTTACACTCTTCCTGAATCGGATTTGTAGTTCTTGACTCCCCACGGTGGATTCCCTGATCACTGCGGTCACTAAAAAGACTTGGTCCACAGTGGAGGCATCCTGGTTGATCAACCGCTTGGAGTTGCGAGCGATTTGCTTGGCACTCCAGGATCCTGCTGGATTGTCCCATGCAGGTCCTTTCGGACAAAGCGAAGGCAGTGGCTTATGTCAACAGATGGGGGTGCACACGGAGTGTTCCTCTGGCAAAGGAGTCAGCTCTGCTCTGTCTTTGGGCAGAGAAACACTTGTACCTGCTCTTAGCGGTGCACATTGCAGGAGCATCCAGTGTGCAAGTGGATTTCCTCAGTTGGACCCAGCTGGATCTGGGAGAGTGGGAGCTCTTGCTGCAGGCATTCACTCAGATCATGGAACGCTGGGGAGTTCCGTCGTGTGATCTGATGGCCCGGAGGGCCAACGCGGAAGTTCCTCACTTTTTCAGCAGAGGCAAGTAGTTGGGTCAGCTGAAATTGATGCCCTTCTCCAGCGGTGGCTCCCGTGTCTCCTGTATGTGTTTCCTCCGTGTCTCGTGATAGAGAGAGTAGTGGGGTGGATTTCTAGGCATCCAGGTCCGGTGATTTCGATGACACTGGATTGGCCCCGGCGTCAGTGGTACGTGGATCTCGTCAGGATCCTGGACAATCATCCCCTGCGCCTGTCTCCGTAGTGTGGTCTTCTCAGAGACCTGTCATAATGGAGGATCTCTCCCTGTTTGGTCTTACGGCTTGGCCCTTAAAAGGGCATATTTATTACTACTATGCTGCAGGTATGGAAGCGCTCTATTTTACTGCGTATGCTCTAGCTTGGTGCATCTTTGAATCTTGGTGTTTCTCGGTGGGTGTTTTGGCGGCTTCTGCCTCCATGACGTCTATCCTTGGTTTTTTACAGAATGGTCTTCATAAGTCTCTTTCTTTGAGGGCTCCTCAATTGCTGTGCACCAAGATATTGTGCATTTTCTTCGGGGTGAGCCATCTGTGGCCCCCACGGTTGCCTGTCGTTCTGTCCTGGAACCTGAACCTGGAATTGCGGGTGCTGCAAAGTCCTCCGTTTGAGCCTTTTGGTTGTTCGTCCCTAGAGAACCTTATGTTGAGGGTGGTTTTCTTGTTGGCAATTGCCTGCCTTTGCCAGGAGGAGTTGCAGGCTCTGTCTTGCAGGGATTTTTTTCTCCGCTTTACGGAGACAGGTGTTTGCATTCGGACGGTTTTGTCCTTCTTACCCAAGGTGGTGTCGCTTTTTCATCTCGATCAGTCTCTGGTACTACCGGCGTTTTGCCGGGAAGACTATTTTTTCCAACTTACGGGCACTGTGATATCTGAATGTCCGACTAGTTTTCGTTGTTCTGATCACTTTTTTGTCTTCTTTGCAGGCCAAAAAGAAGGGCGAGATGGCATCAAAACCCCCCACGGTAGCTCGGTTGCTTCTGGAGGCAGTTAGTTCGGCTTATGTAGCCATGGGTTAGTCTCCTCGCTTGCAGGTGCGGGCGCTTGATGTCGTTGGAAGACATTTGCAGAGCAGCCACGTGTGCTTTGGTTCATACTTTCACTAAACACCACAGATGGTCATGTGCATCCAGCTTAACCTCAGTATGGTCAATACCACTGCAGTGGAAGTATAGAAATCCAAACAACCCTCTCCTGCCTCCAGAAATCCAATTGAACAGGAGGTAACACACCAGCATCGCATTCTGTAAGAAGCATATCCGAACATGGAGCTGTGTGTGTGTCTGAAAAACAAACCAAACGAAGGAACCTGTCTAAAACATAATCAGGTCCTAACAATAAAACAGGATAAGCACAGAATGAAGGGTGGGCCTCTGCATTGAGCTGTTGGGGCTAATGTAAAGAAAATTATCAGGTAAGGACTAATTTTACCTTCCATAGCATCCTACAGATCAACCCAGAGACATATGGGATGCACCAAAGCAGTCCTCAAGTAGGGCGGGACTGTGTTACCCCACGAAGCAAGGACCGAGACTCCAAAGGCCACGGCCAATCTGTGGTGTTTTCAGTGGGAGATATGGTTTTACACGTTTCAATATCCACATCATGTTGAACATTTTTCTTTGTAGTGGATTTTGTGTGATCTTCGAGCGAGAGATGGTTATCTAATGTCACTCCAAGGATTTTTAAGTTGTCGGATATGGGGATTGTGGTGCCGGAGTTGTTAAGGTTGGTAGGGAGGGGCGCGGAGTGCTGGGATGAGAGGAATTAGGCATTGCGTTCTTTCTTTGTTCATAATTACGTCGTTAAGGAGGATTCTTACTGTAAGTTTCTTCGAACAAGTGCGTTTTTAATAATTTCCTGAAATCTGTCAAGTCCCGTGTTATTTTTATAGTATTCGGTAGTTTATTCCATGCTTTTGTGCAGAGGTATGTGAAGGTAGATGCGTGTAATGATTTGTATTTGAGTCCTCCACAATTAGGGTAGTGGAGGTTTAGGAAGGTACGTGATGAACTTTTGATGTTTCGTGCTGGTAAGTCAATTAGGTCTGACATGTATGAAGGAGCTTCTTCGTGGATGATTTTATGGGTTAAAGTGCAAATCTTGAAAGTAATACGATCTTTTAGTGGAAGCCAATGCAGTTTTTCTCTGAGGGGTTTGGCGCTCTCATATTTCACCTTTCCGAATATGTCTAGCTGCGGTATTTTGTGCAGTCTGAAGTTTCTTAATGGTTTTTTTCTTTACATCCTGCGAAAATGGACAATAATCCAGGTGGCTCAGTACTAATGATTGTACTAACGTACAAAATACTTCCCTTGGGGGGAAAAAAAGGCTTCACTCTTTTTAGTTTCCACATTGCAAAAAACATTTTCTTTGTCACATTCTTCGCATGGTGATCAAGGGTGATATTTCGATCAATAGTAACACCCAGGAGTTTCAAGGTATTCTAGCGTTAGCACATGCAAAAAAAGCTAGCACATCTTAGTAAACAGGGCCCTTAGTTTGTTATGGTCTCCTTAAAGACCCCTGATGTGGTCTTACCTATCTCAAATATAGATTTGTCTGTTTATCAAAGAAATGTTCTCTTGCAAGTGAATGCAGTGTAGAACCTGTTCAAATACAGGAGATGAATTGGATATTCTATTTCAGATATTTCCTTATTTCCCCAAAAGACTGGAGGGTTATATCATATCCTGGGCTTCTGGGAGCTTAACTTATTTCTTCAGAAAGCGAAGGTCAAAATGAGCACTCTTCCTTCCATCCTCCCCTATATTACAAAAGGTGGGTTCACTGGCTCTCAAAGATACCTACACAGACATTCCAGTTTATTCACAGTGCAGAGAGTGTTTGTTTTTGCACCGTTCTGCAATATTAGAAGGGAAGCAGCCCAGAGTTATTCATAGGGCTGTACTGAATATTCGTATTCTATTTGGCTTGGTCCCGAATAGTGCCCCAAATACATAATTCGTATTTGGCCAAATAGCGATTTAAATTTGAATACAAATAATCCGGGGCTCTACTGTGCTAAATCCTACCGAAATAAACACTTGATCTCTGATTTCACGTTGCTTCTTTTATTATTTGTTATGTTAAAGCTCAATGCCCATTATTCGTATTCGTCTGAATAATATTTTTCATTATTTGTATTTGGTCGAATAGTAAAATGTACTATTTTTTTACAGCTCTAGTTATTCAACAAAACAAAAATAAGCAAGAACTTTAAATACTTTAAGGAAAAATTGCTCAACACAGGGTTCATAGGGCTGTCTATACTTCAATCATCAGTCTAAAAAAAAATACTCCCGTAAAAACATTTTTTATCCAAAAATTAATTTCAAAATGTATACTTTTAAAAAAAATTAAATCTTGACAAAAACTTATTTTTATGTTTAACGGCCAGGGTCTTATTTTCTGTATAGTAAAAACAGAAAAGGTTTTCAATATTAAATATTATCAGAATCCTATTTACTTAAGTTTTTCTCAGCCTCTAGCTTGATAGATCATTATTCTGTGTTTACTGGGCTTCACTGTACATCATGAAGCCCTTTTATTCAATTGAAACGTTTGCTATTGTCTTTAACAGTTAGCTACCTATATGAATACAAACGTTTGTTGTAGTCTACCACTGTTTCCATATTTATGAAACCTTTCCCCCTTACCATTGACAAGGTCATACATCAACCATCCATTCCTTGTCATCAATACCAGACTAGTCCAGACCAGTGGGTTATGGCTCTCCACCAGTGGAAGGAGACAGAGAAAAAAACATAGCTCCAAGTACTTTGCCCGTTAAATGTATTGTGCAGTCTGGAATGCTCAATATTTTCTCTGTCTCCTAGCAGATGGTGGATGGATGTGCAGCTCCTCTTGGTGCTTGATGGCTAAGCTCCTGCCCCAGCTCTGCTGGGGGCAGTTGAGCAAGGAGTATGCTGATAATCCGGTTTTGGGTGTTTCTCGGTGATGCTCGGTGGTCCTGGGTCCTTCACCTGTCACCTAGGAGATACATAGTTGTACTGGGTCCCTCCTCTCGCCTCCATTGCCTAGGGCCTTGTGTCTTGACGTTTGAGCATGGCATGGTTCAGGAAGGTGTGTTCTCTGCTAAACAAATATATTTCTGGATGTCTGCTTGAACGGTGAGCTGTGACAGGCTCTCTTTACCTGTGAGGTAAGCTATATTTTTTCTTTCTCCCTTTGACTACCATTTAAAAAAAAAGAAAAAAAAGGGCTATACTACCTTGTATGGGGCTCTGCAGGAACTTTATTCTGTGTTCCTGGCGGTAGGAGCAATGTTTTTTTTCTACCTCTTCCTTTTGGCGGACTTTTAGTATTCTTTGGTCTCAGGCCTCTTCTGCCTGTGTGCGCCTCAGGACGTGTTTTCCTTCCTCCATTTGCGTTAGCAGAGTGGTTGGTTAGATACGGTGTTTTCCCTTGGCAATCTGGAGGTCTTTTTCTCTTTAGGCTGGTAGGGCCGGAGTAGACTGCTCGCTGTGGGGGGATTGTTCCATACGGCGGTTCTTCTTTCACAAACGTTTTTTGTGGCCAGGATCCCCATGACTGGTTCAGGTTCTTCCTCGTGTGCTGCTTCCGTTTTTTTTTTTTTTTTGTCTTTCAGGTTGAGCAGTTTAGACCTGACCACATGTGGTTTTCCCGCCTTCCGGGGGACCTAATGCTGCAATACCCATCTCTAGGCAGTGTGGACTTCGCAACTGTGCCTGAAATGTCCTCCCAGGTGATGACACAAACGATGACAGAATTCAATAATGCATGGAATAAACATAGAGGATCCCTATTTAGAAAAAAAAGATGAAATCAAATTAAAACAAAAGTTAAATGACCTCATAGCTGGAGTGAGCTTTGATAGCAACTCCAGAGATAAGCAAGTAAGACCAATGTTGGGCAGGCTTCTACAATCTGGGTCCTGTAAATGGCAAAGTCGGATCAGACTTTAACGGCAAATCCAGTAGTTGGGAATTAGAACCAATGCCGGGCAAACTTCTACAGTCTGTGCCTCAAATTTGTCAGGGAATGATTGAGATACCATATGCACATACTCTTTCAAAGCATATGCTATAATTACTGGTGCTGCATTTCTCTATTTGGTGGGGAGGAGGGGAGGCAAAGAATCATGTTGATATTAATGTGGGCGGGCATTTCCCAGACATGAAATGGATAGTCCAACCTGCTCTTGGATTTAACAAAGTCCAATTATCCCTCAAGTCTGTGGTGGTTAAGGCAGCTATGAGGAAAACTCTCACCAACATTCCACTTTTCCCCACTGAAAACTTTCCCACCAGTGTTGTCAGCACACACAGCAACACATCAACTCTATATGGTTCAATACATCCTTACAGTCAGTCAAACTGAGCATGTCTCTGCAGTTGCAGGCACAGTTAGCTGCCATACTAGCAGAGGCAGTAGAGTGGTATTCATCCAAAGTACATTGCTTGGGATGTTTTTGAAACCTTCTCCAGAATTTCTGCTTTTGCTATTGCGGCTAGACGCCTGGCATCTCAGCATACCTTTTGGTTTGCATGAGGATGTTCATTCTATGTTAGCGGATGCACCTTTTGCAAGAGACTCCCTGTTTGGAGAAAAGTCAGAGATCCTTTCAGTACTGTAAAAGATCATTTATCCTCTCTGCAGTATCTCTCCAATGTTCCACTCTTTTTTTTTCTTCTGGTTCATTTAGAAGATGTTTATTTTTTAATCAATACTGCAAAGGGTTCTATCAGAGCAAGATTTTCCATTGTCAAAAACAGTAATCTCAAAATCAACATCCTGTTTTCCACAGACTTTATTGCTTAGGCAGAGCTCTCTCTCTTTAATAGACTCCTCCTCCAAAGCAGCAGCCATCTTTTTTGACTACCTTCTGTCTCACAACCCCTCCAGACTTCATATCCTGTCCTTCCTGTAGGGGATTGGGTTCATTATTTCTTTCAGGTTTGACAGACTATTACCACAAATTCCTGGGTGTCAGCCTAGACTTTCATCTTATCCCTTGGCCCGCCAGGACTTTCGCCGTTCATCTTTGCCTCCCTTTGCCTCCATTACTTTTCCCTTCTTTCCCTCTTCTCCCTCTCTAATTACTAAAATGTAACTGTACTGTATTTATTTTAATTGGTTCATCGTAAGCCGCTTTGGGGCCATATCATTGTGGCAAAAGGCGGGGTATAAATGTACTGAAATAAATAAAAAATAAATTAAATTATTGGAGTACGTTCCAAGATTGCATCATATAACTTCCTATATGAGATTGGCAAGGCAAGTTGCTAACTGCCTTATGCCAGTGTTTAATCATGAAGTGGACCCTGTGCAGAGTGCTAGATACAAGTCAGGACACCTTGTTGAGCAGACTGGATGGACTGTGCAGGTGTTCATCTGCCGACATTTAGTATCTTACTGTGTTTTGTCAACTTTGGACAAGAACATAAAATAGCAAAGATCACGTGCTCAGTTTTACAAATGCCTGATTTGATTTAAACAGTATACTATGGTAGTAATTTTTTTTCACTTGTAGAAGTACCACAACTTTTACATCATCCACATTTATAATGTCCTCTCACCATCTGTTTCAATTTACTTCTTCCATCTTTCACTATTTTCACTGGTGGTAAAACTTGAAGTATTAAAGATCTTTCAAATTTTGATTTCTTATGAAAGCTGCTCTTTATAAAGTCTCCTTTTTAAAATATGGATGTATTTCTAGTTATCTTTGGTGTTCCTTGATGATTGATTCTATGGGGAAAATTTTAAATTGCAGCCAAGAATCGAACATTCTTCTTCTTGACTTCCATCTGCCATGAGTTCTGATAGTAATATTTAATGCTCACTTACAGGCTTTCTTCAATACTGCCTTTGGGTACCCTACTCTTGACGGTTTACTAGACAGCTTTTTAGATTGTATCTTAAATTCTTCTCGTATTCCACAACTTATTTTATACCTGAAGTTGTGAATTGGGTCTTTGGAGAGTAACTGAATGATAACTTTAATTAAACAGGGTATTGTGGTCTGGTATAGGAGTCTAATCAAAAGCCAAAAGAATGCTGCAATCAATTATCTGGAATTGAAAAAGGCAAACACTCAGACTATCTTCATAATCAGTGAGTACTGATTCAGATGGACAATCTAATCTAATACCAAACTTGTTTTCCACACAGAACCCAGCTGGAGGTTGTAGGCGGTCTACAACATAAGAAGCCCAGATATTACTTATGGGGAACTACATCAGTTCTAATACGAATGTACAAAAAATAATGATTATATCTGAATAAAATGATCTGTAAATTAAAAACAAAACAAAACTGAGCTTGTCAAATAAGGTTCTCAATTTCCTTAGAAATTGTAAATAATTTGACTCCATTCTGATACATCGAGATAGATCATTCCATATAGAAGTAGCATGAAAGGAGAACATAGTCAAGTTGATACTTATATTGTAGCCCTTTATCAGTAGGATATCTTAATAAAAATGTATCATGAACCAGACATAGAATGATTGTGATAAAAGTTGAATTAATAAGTCAGGTGAATCTGTGTGTAATATATGAAAAATGGGTGCCGTGTTTGTTTCTAACAGGAAAGAAGGTGTGGGTTCCTTTTGGCTATTCTGATAAGTAGTATTTTGGACTTGTTCAGCAGAGTTCTTCAGTTCCTCGGATTATCTGTAGGCCATTCAGAATTGGGGCAGTCCTCAAGCAAACTTGTTTGCCATTAGTATCAACGCAAAGCAGTCTTTCTGTTTGCTACTACTACTACTACTACTTAGCATTTCTATAGCGCTGCCAGGGTTACGCAGCGCTGTACAATTTTAGCATGGGGAAGGACAGTCCCTGCTCCAGAGAGCTTACAATCTAAAGGTTACAAACTATGTAGTCAGTGTAGGTAACTTACAACTTATGTAGTCAATGTAGGTAGCTTACAATCTAAAGGTTATAAGCTATGTAGGGAAGGTGGTTAGGCGCCAAAAGCAAGGGAGAAGAGATGGGCTTTGAGTAAGGACTTGAAGATGGGCAGGGAGGGCACATGGCGTATGGGCTCGGGAAGTGTGTTCCAGGCATAAGGTGATGCGAGGCAGAAGGGGCGGAGTCTGGAATTAGCGGTGGTAGAGAAGGGTACAGATAGTAGTGATTTGTCCTGAGAGCGGAGGTTACGGGTAGGAACATACGAGGAGAGGAGGGTAGAGAGGTAAAGGGGGGCTGCAGATTGAGTGCACTTGAAGGTCAATAGGAGAGGCTTGAACTGTATACGGTAGCGGATCGGGAGCCAGTGAAGCGACTTGAGGAGAGGGGTGATATGAGAGTATCGATTCACGCGGTAGATAAGACGTGCGGCGGAGTTTTGGACAGATTGAAGGAGGGATAGATGGCTAAGCGGGAGGCCAGCGAGAAGAATGTTGCAATAGTCCAGACGGGAGGTAACGAGCGAGTGGACGAGGGTTCGGGTGGTCTGTTCAGAGAGGAATGGGCGAATTTTGCTAATATTAAAGAGGAAGAAGCGACAGGTCTTAGCTGTCTGCTGGATATGGGCAGAGAAGGAGAGGGAGGAGTTGAAGATGACTCCGAGATTGCGGGCTGAAGAGACGGGGAGGATGAGGGCGTTGTCAACAGAGACGGAAAGTGGGGGAAGAGGAGAAGAGGGTTTGGGTGGAAAGACAAGGAGCTCGGTCTTTGCCATGTTCAGTTTCAGATGCCGGTTGGACATCCAGGCAGCAATGTCTGAGAGGCAGGCCGAAACTTTGGCCTGGGTTTCGACTGTGATGTCGGGAGTGGAGAGATAAAGCTGGGTGTCATCAGCATAGAGATGGTACTGGAAACCATGTGATGAGATCAGCGAGCCCAGGGAAGAGGTGTAGATCGAGAAAAGAAGCGGTCCAAGGACAGATCCTTGAGGAACCCCAACAGAGAGCGGGATGGGGGTGGAAGAAGAACCATTAGAAAATACTCTGAAGGTGCGTTGGGAAAGGTACGAAGAGAACCAGGAGAGGACGGAGCCCTGGAACCCGAATGAGGACAGTATGTCAAGAAGTAAATTATGATTAACGGTGTCAAAGGCAGAGTTCAGCAGAGTTCTTCAGTTCCTCGGATTATCTGTAGGCCATTCAGAATTGGGGCAGTCCTCAAGCAAACTTGTTTGCCATTAGTATCAACGCAAAGCAGTCTTTGTTTAGTATACCTATCTTGAGGTTGCCTAACAAGAAATTGACTAACCATAAACTGGACTTGACATATTCTTTATGCTTATATTACTAACCATTTTTGTAGCACTACTAGAGTAGGCAGCACTGTACATATTATATGCAGGTACTTTCTTATCCATCCATCCTCTCTAATAGCAAAAACATGTTACTAGCATTACCAAGTAATACAGTCGGTGACCAAGAAAATGTGGCAGAAAGATACAGAAATATTTCCTGTCATACTGGGTAGCACAGACTTAATTAAAATGAGTTTTTAAGCATGCCTTTGATAAGTTGCCTATACATGTTACATTTTATGAACTCAAAAGGACAATTTCTTATGGCGAACACAGGAGTAAATTTGAGACAGAGTTGAAAGAAGCCTATTGTCATAGTATGTGCAAAATAAAACCAGTTTATAAACACTGCTTTGCAAAAATTGGTTAAGCCTAAGAACATGAGAGTGAAAGCTGCAGCCCAGGACAGTAGGTTATAGACAGGACAGTTCAAAGCAAGCGCAAGAAAAACTGGTACATAAAAACATATGTATTGCTGTACTGGGACAAACCGAAGGTCCATCAAGCCCAGTATCCAGTTTCCAACAGTAGCCAATCCAGGTTAAAGTATCTGGCAAAATCCCAAAGCAGTACAATACATTTTATGCTGCTTATCCCAGAAATAAGCAGTGGATTTTCCCCAAGTCCATTTTAATAATGGCTTATGGACTTTTCTTTTAGGAAGCTATCCAAACGTTTTTTAAACCCCGCTAAGCTAACTGCTTTTACTACATTCTCTGGCAACGAGTTTCTGAGTTTATACATGGAGTGAAGAAATATTTTCTCCAATTCTAAATTTGCTACTTTGTAGCTTCATTGCATGCCCCCCTAGTCCTAGTATTTTTGGAAAAAGTAAACAAGCGATTCAATCTACCTGTTTCACTCCACTCATTATTTTATAGACCTCTATCATATCTCTCCTCAGCCGTCTTTCTCCAAGCTGAAGAGCCCTAGCTGCTTTAGCCTTTCCTCATAGGGAAGTCATCCTATCCACTTTCATTTTCGTCACCCTTCTCTGTACCTTTTCTAATTCCACTATATCTGTTTTGAGATGCGGCGACCAGAATTGAACACAGTATTCGAGGTGTGGTCGCACCATGGAGTGATACAAATGCATTATAACATCCTGATTTTTGTTTTCCATTCCTTTCCTAATAATACCTAACATTCTATTTGCTTTCTTAGCCACAGCAGCACACTGAGCAGATGGTTTCAGTGTATTATCAACGATGACACCCAGATCCTTTTCTTGATCCGTAACTCCTAACATGGAACCTTGCATGACGTAGCTATATTTCGGGTTCCTCTTTCCCACATACATCACTTGGCACTTGCTCACATCAAACGTCATCTGCCATTTAGACGCCCAGTCTCGTAAGGTCCTCTTGTAATTTTTCACAATGCTCCCGCGATTTAACAACTTTGAATAACTTTGTGTCGGCAGCAGATTTATTTATCTCACTACAACTAGTTACTCCCATCTCTAGATCATTTATAAATATGTTGAAAAGCAGCAGTCCCAGCATAGACCCCTGGGGATCCCCACTATCTACCCTTCTCCATTGAGAATACTGACCATTTAACCCTACTCTCTGTTTTATGTCTTTTAACCAGTTTTTAATCCACAGTAGAACACTATCTCCTATCCCCTGACTTGCCAGTTTTTTCTCTGGAGTCTTCCATGAGGTACTTTGTCAAATGCGTTTTGAAAATCCAGATGATACAATATCAGCTGGCTCACCTTTATCCACATGTTTGTTCACCCCTTCAAAGAAATGTAATAGATTGGTGAGGCAAGATTTCCCTTCACTAAATCCATGTTGGCTTTGTCTCGTTAATCCATGCTTTTGAATATGGTCTGCAGTTTTGTGCTTCATAATAGTCTCTACCATTTTGCCCGGCACCAACATCAGGCTCACTGGTCTATAATTTTCCGGATTATTTCTGGAACCTTTTAAAAAATCGGCGTTACATTGGCCACCCTCCAATCTTCCAGTACCATGCTTGATTTTAAAGATAAATTACATATTACTAACAATAGTTATGCAAAACATCAGGCTAACTGGTCTATAATTTTCCGGATTATCTCTTGAACCTTTTTAAAAATCGGCGTTTCAAATCTGTCAGTACTTTGGGATGAATACAATCTTATCCAGGCGATTTGCTGCTCTTCAGTTTCTCATATTGCGCTATTAAACCTCTCAATAAGAGATCCATTTCTGGCACAGGTATCTCTCCTAAATCTTCCTCTATGAAGACTGAAGCAAAGAATTCATTTAATCTCTCCACTATGGCTTTGTCTTCCCTGAGTGCCCTTTTACACTTCGATCATCTAACGGTAAACAGATTCTGTAAGGAATTGCTGTAAACTTGTTACTCTTCTTGTAGTTGGCTGCAAAGTTCTGATGGGAGAACTTTCTATATAGAGAGACACAATATAGTAGCATTCCTCATCCACTGGAAACTTTTGTAAATGGTACAACATTGCTTATATTGCTGGAAACTTAGACTGTCCCAGTTTCAGGTTTACTTTGTCAGGCTTCTTCTCAGTGCATCTAGTGTTGCTTTTTCTCTCACCAAATCAAACTACCCTGATCTTGATTAGGCCTGTTCTGGTGGGGAAGAGGAGCAGGTCAGTGACTGAGTCCCTTTCTCCAACTATTATGGTCTCTAATTTTCCTGCAGTTTACTCGAGCTCAAGCTTTTATTTTTTTTATTTTTTACAAAATTCTTGCATATACCTACTAGAATCCTCACTGAGGCCTGGACTGTGCAGAATATGTTTATGTAAAGAGAACTTTTATTTGCTGCTTTCCTGGGTGGCTGGTAGAACAGTCTTTCTGATGCCTGGTATATTCACAGAGGTTTCTACAATACATATAGGGAGGGGTGAGAGAGAGAGAGATCATCTTTGTGTGATTTCTAACTGATGGGGAAGGGGGCTGATTTTCAGTCATTTATCATTGTAGTACTAAAGGTACCAACTTAGTTCATATACAGAACAAATCTGAAGCCTGCTGATTTTTTTGATCTGTCATATGGTAATGGTAACAATACTCGTAGTCCGCGAACTCCCAGTCAAAGGTTCAAAGTGGATAACACAAAAATTAACTATTACACAATAATGAAAAGAAATAGATACAAAAAAAGATTAACTGAAGCAATTTTTTTAAAACAGATAAGCTTTTAATTGTTTTCAAAACTGTAGGAAAGAATTAATCTTTCTATTATCAGTTGGGAGTGAACACCATGTTGAAGCTGCCTGATACAGAAATGATGTTGATAGAGATTTCTTAAATCTTACTTTTACAAATGATGGAAAATAAAGAAGGACTGAATCTATAGCACGTGATGAAATAGGAGATAACGGAAATGAAAATAAGTATTCTGGACATAACATAGAATATCTTCTATCCAAACATGCAAGTTTAAAAATAATTCAGGCTTTAATGGGTAACCAATGGAAATTAATCAATGTAGGTGTAATGTGATCCGATCTCTTTTGCCCCATGATCATCTTAGCTGCCGTGATTTGCAATATTTGCAGTCTAGCAGTCAAGTTGGCTGAAAGAAGACAATATAGGCCATTACATTAATCTAATTTAGAGAGGATCATTGCTTGAACCAAAATCAAAAAGTTTCATCTCGTGGCAAGAACGGATTTTTCTTAAATAATATAACTTACAAAAGTAGATTTTACAACTGCATCAACATGAGGCTTTAAGGATAATGAAGTATATAAATATAGATCTAATATCTTTGACACCTTGTCAACCTTTAATATGGAGCTGTCAGGGAATGTTAAATTTGAAGGTATATTCTTGCCCACTCGATCCAACTAGAATAACTTTATTTTATCCTTACTGAGTTTAAAACCATGTGAAGAACATAACATTTCTAACTTCCTAATGCAAGACAAAATTTGCAATAAGGGCAACTGTGCTAAATCATGAACAGATAACAGGAACATATTGTCAGTATATGAAAATGACCATAGAAAGATGTCATATTAAATAACATGGGAGACAATGGCGAGCCCTGAGGTACTCCACAAGATGCAATTCAGCTGGTGGAAATTTGATTAGCTATTTTAACTCTAATATTGAGATGAAAGAAATTATTTAAAATTCGGGTACTAATTCATCAGCGCATGTATGGGACTGCTCCCACATATTTCTGTAAGGTATTGAAGGTATACAAACCAAGATGTGCAATGAGATCTGACACCTCTCAACAGCTGTGTCTACCGTCTGCAAAGTCATACCATTATGTAGAGACAAAATCACGAACTTTTTCTTTTTCTGGCCCATCACTATGGAACGCTTTGCCAGATTACCTAAGAAATTGTGAAAACATTCAACAATTTAAACGGTATCTGAAGACCCATTATTTTGTAAAGGCTTACCCTGAAGAGTGATTTGAACTGTGCTGAATCTGAGCTTGTGATTTGTCTGTGTCTCCATGTTTATGTATGGTTAACTTGTTACCTGCTTTGGATAAAAGCAGTCTATAAATAAGATAAATGAATAATATAAATAAAAGCCTTACCCAGTTTTAGCCTTTCTTTGTAATTCCTTTCTTTAATCATAGCTTTCTCTTTTTTAAAATTAAATTCTACAGAAGTAGTTTTCATTATGTTGTAATCACTGGAAAGAAGACAGTATTTGATTGAATTATTACTGTTGCCAAACAATCCTACCACCCCTGCACTAGATCCTGCATTCCAGCAAGGAATAGATTTAAAAAACCAGTTCCTCCAAGAAGCAGTTGTTTATGGCGTTTACTTCTATGGCATGTCTTGGGAGGTAATTGCAGCCTCCATTATTATGGTTACCAAATTTTGTTTGGCATTCTAATTTGTTAGCATTTCACTGTATGTCTCTACTTCCTGTTTAGGTGATGGTTTATTTTATTTAATTTCTTATATACCACCTGCAAGCCTGAAAGCTCACAATCTAATTTTGAGACAATGGACGATTGCCCAAGATCACAAGGAGCTGCAGTTGGATTTGAACTGGGTTCCCCTGGTTCTCAGCCTATTAGGCTATTCTTCCACTGTGTTCCAACACCACTGTTTTTTTTTTCCATTTGACATGTAATTTTCTGTCATATTCCACATTCCTTTGTTTCAACAAGACTTCTATCCTTAACGGTCCCTATCATTTTGTACCCTAGGATCAGTGTCCCATTGGTTATCATTCCACCGGGTCTCTGTGCTTTGTTTTGTTTGCATCTTCAGGGCCAGCCATTTTTAGACTTCAGAAATTCACATACAGACAGTTTTAAAGTAATATATGTTTTTGTATTTTTGTTAATGTTGGTTATTTGGAATTATTTCCATCCTTCTTATTTAAATATACCTGAACTTCTTCAGGTCTATATCATCATTTACTCCTGTTAATGAGCACGTTTGAAGAATTTAATTAGAAGTTGTAACTACTATTCATGATGTATTAGATTCTTTTTAAATGAACATATTCAAATACTCTTATAGAAGAAAAACTGTTTTACCACTTTCCCTAGTAGTGACCCTTGTGACCTGAGCTAAATATTGACCCCATAAGGAAATATTCATCCTTACATTCATATTTTTATAGTGACTTAGTGTAAAATCATTAAAAATATTTTTTTCTATACCCTGCATTCATGGTTTGCAAGCTTTTAGTTATAAGAAGTTAAACAATTAGCCAATTATTTACTAGCTGTCAGCTAGCTTTTTTTCATTGCTTTAATATTACTGTCTTTTACTTGGAGATTTAGAGAACATAAGCAGTCTGAGCTTTGTTTTCATTATGAATTCTATTGTACATATGTCAACTAATCCAATTACACACTATTAAATAAAGGAGTAGGTCTAGTTGATATTGTAAGAAGGGTTATGTATAGGATGTGGTGTGACAACCGAGGGGAGTAACAGAAGGAAACCAGTAGATGAAGTAATTGAGAGAGTGAAGAAAAGTTAGTCACCACAAGTGAGCTGAAAACTGATTTGAAAATAGGGTCATTAAAAAAAAAAAAAGGAAACTATACATTTACCAACAATTAGGAAATGCATAACTTGCTATCCATAGATGTTGATATGTTACGCAGTTAGTGCTGGGCTTGAAAAAATATATCCAATCATCTGTATAGCGAAGGGACAAAAGAAGGGAAGCAATCAAACTTGATCCATTGAATAGGACTATTTGGCCTAAATTAAAAGTATAGCACTGATAGCAGTTATCTTTTTTACTATGTATAGACTGTGCCTTGGTCTATACTTAAATAGTGACACTGAATATGTGGTCTACCACCTTTGCATCAGGCAGGCAAGTTACCAAGTGATTGTCACATTCACCAGCCACCCAGCTAGCTGCATGTCCAATGATTTGAATCATCCACAATCCCTCCCTCCTGTGCACATACCTTAGGAGACTCATCTTTGATATAAGAGGATATTAGATCACTCATTGGCTACAGGATCACTTCCAGCCACCAAGGTGATACTCTTTTTCCTTTCAGGTGATCTTTCTCCTCCATGGCAGAACAGAGGTTGCAAGATTGGAGGTGGGACTTCTCTGCAGTGTTCCTGAAGGTCTCCTCTGTATACCTCTGCCTGCTTCAGCTCCTCCAAGTGTACTACTCTAGCCTCAAGGGATTGGACTTGTTCCCTGAGTTCTAGGAGCTCTTTCCACCAAGTCCACACGTATGATCTCTCACCAGCTGGGAGATAATCAAACATGTGATACAGTACAAAAGACTGGCTGGTCTCCATCTTGCTGCTGGATTGCTGTCTACATTTTAATATTTTTGAGCTATTAAGTACTAATCGGCAGGTAGCCAGGAACTTTAAACAGTTGATGCATCTCTAGTCGGGTCAGAGTTATTCCACAGTTCTTAATCATCATGCTGTCGTACTCACAACACTATTGTTCTTGTGTACTTTATGGACTGCTGATGTAAGGAATACAAAACAAATTGCCACTGTTAAAACTTTATGCCTACCAGTCATTCCATGCCAAGTGGTGTAAACCTTCCCACCATCATGTCTCCAATTTTGTTCAAATTTTATCTGTTGTGCGAGTCAGATGTTAAACGAAGTTTCTCAAAATTTGAGGTCTGTAACTGCAATAGTTGCAGATCTAGACCCCCTTTTCTGAAAGGTTGTCAGTCCATGAGCGCGCAACATTTACCAAAATGCCATTTTTGGGGTCTAATAAAATCCAAACACATTTATAAGAATGGCTAAAAAATTCAAATCCTGTACAGTTTTTGATGCTAATTCCGATGAAATACATTTTAACATTATGGATGCAAAATCCAGTCAAACAAGTTGACTGAAAGTGTGCATCAAAATTGGTCGCGACTCATTGGAACATATTTGGACCAATATTCAGACCGCAACAACTTCCATGCAAACAAAGATATGGACTTGAAATTTTGAACAAGCATTATGCTTGTGCTGGACATAATACTGCCAGATTTGCAACTAACCAGTGTCTATAACCGCCCTGCAGGATCTCTTCAAAGTTGGCACTGTCAGCGCAGATGGTAAAATGTACCAAAGTTCAGAGCAAATTATTAAAAAAGAGTCTGCCTGAATCAGCTTGTGAACAGTATCATCTGAAACAGAAAAATGTGCTCTACAACACTGATGTTTTTGTTTTGCAATGCCACCATTAAGTAGCCATTTACTCAGGTCAAAGTATGTTATATTTAGTACACTTGATGCGCTAATGTTTTTTATTTCTAGGAAATTGAGTCTTAATAGTCTCTTAAAAGTATTGATATAATTATTTATTCATTCGTATTTTATTCGTTGATTGTCCAATTGTTTATTGTGCGCTGTTATCAATTTGGTCGTGCCATCTCAGGTGAATATTCCAGCTTAATAAAATCTTTTAAAAAGTGTGTTTATCATCTCTTGTACCATTTAATTATAGATGTCAATAGACAAGAAAAATGAAGAATCCTTGGCTCCCTGTTCAATTGGGAAAAATGCTGGTACATCAAAGTGCCACGTAATGTTCTATGCTAAGAAGGCAGGATTCAAACCTTTTGGGGATTTCACAGAACGTGACCAGAAATTGCTTCTTATGTGTTCAGAAGCAAAACATGATGAAGATTCCGTCATTTGCTTTCACCATGAATCCCTTTTCCTAAGTGAATATCAATCAATGCAAAAGAAATGTTGCAATCCATTCAAGAAGAATCATAATGTAAGAGCTGGACTTAGAGTGATTGATGTTGAAACAGCTGCCAAACTTCGTGAGCTAAATAAAAAAGAAGTGATAAATATAAAACCAGGTCAGAAGCTTTGCCCTGCCTTCAAGCCGACACTAAATAAAAAGCTAGAACCATCAGCATCATCATCATCCCAATCTGAACAAGATTTCACAATGGATGAAACTGAACCATCCATCAACAAAGGTTTATCATTTATTGGTGCTTCACCACTGAAAAGGAGACAACTAAGTGACAGAGATAAGCCAAGCTACGCAAAAAGAAAGATTTCTGAAGCACAAAGTTTAATTGGAAACCAAATTGCTACTGTCGCGTGACCCCTATGGCGATGGGGATGCTGGTTTCAATGTGATAACCAGTAATGGCTCAGCCATCATGGACCAGCACAATACATCGCGCACACAAAATATAACATACTTTGACCTGAGTAAATGGCTACTTAATGGTGGCATTGCAAAACAAAAACATCAGTGTTGTAGAGCATATTTTTCTGTTTCAGATGATACTGTTCACAAGCTGATTCAGGCAGACTCTTTTTTAATAATTGGCTTTGAACTTTGGTACATTTTACCATTTGCGCTGACAGTGCCAGCTTTGAAATGATCCTGCAGGGCGGTTATAGATGCTGATTAGTTGCAAATCTGGCAGTATTATGTCCAGCACAAGCATAATGCTTGTTCAAAATTTCAAGTCCATATCTTTGTTTGCATGGAAGTTGTTGCGGTCTGAATATTGGCTCAAATATGTTCCGATGAGTCGCGACCAATTTTGATGCACACTTTGTCAACTTGTTTGACTGGATTTTGCATCCATAATGTTAAAATGTATTTCATCGGAATTAGCATCAAAAACCGTACAGGATTTGAATTTTTTTAGCCATTCTTATAAATATGTTTGGATTTTATTACACCCAAAAATGGCATTTTGGTAAATGTCGTGCGCTCGTGGACTGACAACCTTTCAGAAAAGGGGGTCTAGATCTGCAACTATTGCAGTTAGAGACCTCAAATTTTGGGAAACTTCGTTTAACACCTGACTCGCGCAACAGATAAAATTTGAACAATATTGGAGAACATGATGGTGGG
This sequence comes from Microcaecilia unicolor, assembly GCF_901765095.1. Classification (NCBI taxonomy): domain Eukaryota; kingdom Metazoa; phylum Chordata; class Amphibia; order Gymnophiona; family Siphonopidae; genus Microcaecilia; species Microcaecilia unicolor. The sequence continues at coordinate 543,397,501 of NC_044031.1, forward strand.
AACTTTTTTAAATTTTAGACCACTTGGCATGGAGTGACTCCTACATTAAATTCTGATGTCTGTACATTGCTTGCTTACTTGTATAACAGAAACCATGTAAGTACTGCAAACAAAACAAGAAATATAAATTGATATATATATAATACAAACATGAAAATTTTAAAACTGCAGTCTTTTTTATGTTTAAACTGTTTTATTAACGATTATCACAATACAAAGTAATGTAGAATATGCATATAGCATTGCTTGATATACAAAACAGCATTCTTGCAACATATTCAACTTCGCCAAACACTTTTCGTCCCCATTTTTCTCCCCCCTCCCCTCTTAACAATTCCTTGGCCCATGTTAACATTAGGTTTTAAATGACTCATGTTCCTAATATCATACACTTGAATACTTCATTAGATAAGATAGTGCTTATCACAAAATATCAGAAAATTAAACATTAAAGCTCTAGAGCACTGCCAGGCTTTAGCCATATACATCACACTCAACCCCTCCAGCCCCCCACCCAATACCTCCTCCCCCTTGCAAGCAGAATCCACTCTAAACTAATTTACTACTACATGGTACCCTTACTCTCCAGTATACCGCTATTTATCAGGCATTGACAAGCAGACTACGTCCCCTTGGGCTGAGTATTTGCAGGTATGGTGTCCAAATCTGTAGAAAGCGCACTCTACGTTTAGGCGATTGTTTTGAATCCCTAGCCTCCCAAGAGGCCAGGAGATGCACCTGATTGCGCCAATGCCAGTAAGCTGGTCCTTCCGATGAGACCCAGTATTGCATAATGCATTTCCGCGCTACCAAGCTCAGCTTCCTGCATAACATTATGGCAGGGGCGCCTAATGGAGCAAACGCTCTTGGTTGATCCAACAGAAACTGCCGCTCCGTTCCTTGAACTCTGTTCCCCAATCGAATCAAAAACCCTCTTACCCTCTGCCAAAACATGCGCACCTTGGGGCATTGCCATAATGCGTGATATAATGAGCTGGGACCCCTCCGCATTTAGGACACCCCGAATTGTCCGGCCCCAACATATGAGCCAGTTGTATTCTAGACATATACCCCCGTAGGACCACTCTATAACCACACTCCCTCAGCCTCTCATCTGTTACCAACGCCCGGATGCCCTTCAAGGTAGCTGACACATCCCATGTTGCCAGGGAGGTCCCTAGATCTTGTTCCCATTTTCGCTTAAGATCAACATATTGCCTCTGGGACCTACGCCTAGCCAGTGCCCCATACAATGCTGATACAGATTGTTTCTCTATCTGCAACTCCTCAAAAAAAAAACCCTTAGCAGCTCCCCCATCCGCCCTCTCAGGGGTACTTGGCTCAGGGATTTCACATAGTGTCGGACCTGTGCATAGGCAAATCTATTGCCCCAAGCTGATCCCACTTTATCTTGAAGAGCGTCAAATGTTATCATTTCCCCATTGTCCAATAATAGGTGTTCCAATCTTGTGATGCCCAGCCCTTGCCATCTGCCAAATGTCGGGTTATCTATCCCTGCTTCAAAAACAGGATTGCCTACGATTGGGATTTGATCTGTAACGTGTGGTTGGCCCCCCATTTGCCGCATCCACCACTGCCACGCCTCCCGAAGGGGCTGCAGTATTATACTTTTTTTAAATTTAGAAGGGAGCTGACTACGAGGTAAATGGAGCAATGCTAATATGTCATAGGGAGCAAAAAAAGCTTCCTCCAAGCCCATAGGTGTGTAATACTGTGTGGCATTCACCACATCTCCTAAGTGGCGCAGCAAGCACGCCTGATTATATAGGAACACATCCGGGATACCCATTCCCCCCTGTCTCCAGCTCCCTATTAACAGGTTTTGGCTAACTTTAGGCTTTTTGCCTGCCCAACAAAATCTACTAAAAAGGCGCATCATCCGCTTCAAATCAGACCGCGATAGGCGTATGGGTAAAGTTTGAAGAACGTACAACCAGCGCGGAAACAACACCATTTGTACTACATGTATCCGTCCCATTAATGACAGTGGCAAACTCATCCAAGAGTCCAATTTAGCTTTAGTATATTCCAGTAAGATTTTAACATTCAACTGATATAAATCTAATGTATTCATTGTGAGTCGGATTCCTAAATATTTAAAAGACTCTCTAGCCCATCTCAACGGAAATTCAGGAACCCAGTCCCTCTGGTTCACCTCTGGCGAAGCCAGCGCTTCTGACTTGTCTAGATTAATACGGAAACCTGAGTAGTCGCCATATTCACGAAAGGTTTCCAATAACGTGTCTAAGGATTCCCTTGGGTTTGTGAGATGTACCAAAATGTCATCCGCAAATGCTGCGATCTTAAACATATGGGTCCCTAAGCCAACTCCCCGGATCAAAGGATTTGCCATGATATCTCTGATAAGGGGATCTAAAACCAAAACAAAGAGAAGAGGGGACAATGGGCACCCCTGCCTTGTGCCCCTCCTAATACAGAAACTTTCCGATTCTATCCCGTTTACTCTCAGGGTGGCACATGGGTTGGCATATAAAGCATGAATTGCCTCAACAAATCTCCCTGAAAATCCATAATGTTCCAGCGTATCAAAAAGGAACTTCCAGTGAACCTTATCAAAGGCCTTTTCCGCGTCAAAGCTGATCAGCAATGATGCTACCTTCGCCTGCGAGCTGTGTTCTAGTGATGTCAATATTGCTCTCAAGTTTTTACTCACTGCTCTACCTCCCACAAATCCCACCTGACTTTCATGAATCAACCTTGGGAGCAGCCTCGCCAGTCTATTAGCCAAGATTTTTGCCAACAACTTGGTATCATAATTTAACAGGGAAATAGGCCGGTACGATGTCGGCTCTAGAGGGTCCCTCCCCGGCTTCAACAAGACTATTATTTGAGCCCTATTCAAGTCTGGGGGTAACCTCTGTCTCTCTATCAGTTGGTTCAAAAATCTAGTAATTGCAGGTATAACTCCTCCTTCCATTAATTTATAGAATTCTCCCCTTAAACCATCAGGTCCCGGGGCTTTCAGTCGCGGGCTGCGGGCAATAACTAGACTGACTTCATCCTCAGTAATTAATTGATTGAGACTGTCTAACTCTTGTATTGTAAGCTTTGGTAAAGCCAAATTTTCTAAATACATCTGATTTAACAGACCGTCTTCCTCTGGGGAAGCGTACAGCCCTTGATAAAAGGCCCGAAAAGTTTCACATATTGCTGTATCTGATGTGTGGAGCCCTCCCTCCCTTTGCCTCAGTGCCAAAATGTTCTTAGTCCCTCCCCGGGGGTTAATTATTTTTGACATCAACTTGCCTGCTTTATTACCATGTTTATAAAGCATATATCTATAGTAAAGCTGTGACTTGTGTGCCCTTTCTTGCAAAAGTACATTTAAGGCGGTTTGAAGCTCTAACACTTGTTGTTTATCACCTATCGCGTGTGTCTCCCCATATCTCTTCCGTGTCTTACAAAGTTGGTTACTTAAATGCAAGATCTTTCTAGCCTCTAAGAACCGCCTTAGCCGCTTCCCAAAACAAAACTGGGTCTTCTATATGTTCTTGATTATGAGTGCTATATTCCACCCAGCGAGCTTGTAATCTGCCTTTAAGCACAGGATCTGAGCTGAACTCAAGGGGAAATTGCCATTTATATTCCTGTGGGGTTGTACCACTTGGTATCCATTCTATCTTAACCCAGGCATGGTCCGACACCATGTACGGTCCTATCTCCGCTGTTGTCACTTCCCCAAACATCTGACGTGATGTCAGAATATAGTCAATTCTCGACTGAGTGGAGTGGGCCTGCGATAGGTGTGTATAGTCTTTCTCACCTGGGTGCAGCACCCGCCACACATCAACCAGGCCCAACATCTGGCTCAATTGTAAGAGGCCTCTATTATTATAACATGAAGAGGCCGTCTCCGGGGCTGATCTGTCCAGAGAGGGGTCCCAAGCTGCATTTAAATCACCCCCCAGCACTATAGCTGCGTGCGGTTGCCTGAGCAAAAAATTAATCAAAGTTTGATAGAACTTCCGATCGTATCTATTTGGAGCATAAACATTACAGATTAGCAGTTTCTGTCTCCCAACTACCACTTCCAATATAACATAGCGGCCTTCAGTATCAATCAGAAGTGGATTAATTACAGAGGCTATGCCTTTTCTAATTAGTATCGCTACTCCTCCCTTTTTACCTTGTGCATTTGCTGCTATACAATCCCCAACCCACCAGGTGCTGAGCTTGGCATGTTCAATCTGGTTTAGATGCGTCTCCTGCAAGAGTGCTATGTCTGCTTTCTGCCTATTTAATTGTTGTAAAATCTTAGAACGTTTGATTGGCGAATTAACTCCGCCTACATTCCACGTTAGTATTCTTACTATTCTTGGATTTGAAAGTGTGTGCCTATATCCATAGATGTCCACTGTTGTAATCGAGGGGGACATCCCAGCCTCTGCCCCCCCCCCCCCACTTGCATCTCCACTGTGCCAGCTTCACTGTTATGTTCTACATCCTTTCTAGTTAAGACTTGTGCCCTGCTTGCATCCCTCTTCCCTCCCCCCCCCCCCCCCCCCCCCAAATCCTGTATCCCTTATTCTCAGGTCCACCAATTAGGACCTCGACTTCCTTACGTCTCTCCCTCCCCCCTCCGCATTATACAATGTTACATTAAACATAACTTTCATTGTCAGGCTGATCAGACACTTTCGGGGTCTCACCCCTCTTACCAGGGGTTCAAACCGGTTCACCCACTGGCCATGTCTGCCATATAGTGTCTTAATCAACAACAAAAGATGAAAGAGAAAAAAAAAAACCAGTCAAATCTAACTCACAAACCATAGAACCTTAACTTTCCAACTGCAGCCATCGTGCCAAGCCTTCTGCTACTATAAGTGGTCCATCTTTGTTCTTGGCTGGGAGATTGCTGTATTGTCATATATTGACCAGTCAGGTCTCTGCTGACTTCTCCTTATAACATTACTCAGTGTTCTCAGAGTGTTCTCTTTTCTATGCTGTTCAACTTGCATCTGAAGATATTGTTCCCAGCTGTTGTAGAAATTCTTTAGCCGCCCCTGCCGTCTCATATGTCTTAGTAATACCGTTATGCGTGACCCGCAGTTTGGCAGGGTATTGTAGTGCAAATCTTATTTTCTTTTGGAATAGCGTTGAGCAAACCTCCGAAAACTGTCTCCTCCGTGTTGCTACCCCTGCTGAATAATCTTGGAAACATCTTACTGGGATTCCATCATACTCCAATGCTTTTCCAGTTCTCAGCAGCTTCATCACTTCTTGTTTTTGCGCATAATTCAAAAATCTTAGAATTACCACTCTTGGTTTATTGGTGCCAGTCATTTTCATCCCGATGCGGTGAGCCCGTTCTATCTGTATTGGCCCCGAGGCTTCTGGGAACTGTAGTTCACTGGCAAACCAGCGTGCCAAAAAAACCTCCAAGCCCCGTTCGGGTAACGCTTCTGGCAGGCCCACCACTCGGATATTATTTCTCCTGGACCTATTTTCTAAGTCCTCAATCTTTTCCTCCATCGCCTGCAGCTTTTTTTGAGTTATATCTTGTATTGTCTCCACCTCCGTTACTCTATCCTCAATTTCACTCACACGTGCTTGAAAGCCTGCACAGTCCCGAGAAAGATCCGTGAGCTGTTCTTTTACCTTTTCCAGGTTAGTATTTATGGGGGAGAGCCGGCGATCCAACATATCTTCTAACACTGAGGACATTTCTGAAGTTATTTCGGCGATCCAGGCCGATGACACTGTCGGGCCCGGCGGGCTTGCGGGCGGCGCCATCTTGTCTTCTGCTCCTCTACCACGGAGCTTATCTTTATGTATATTTTTCGCTGCCATCACGCCGCCAATTAATTTAAAATGTTCGTTACCGGCCTCTCTAGCGTTTCAGGCTGCGGCGAATTTCGATTTTAGATCGCGGTTTGTGAGTTGGTCGTGCGGAGGGGGGATTGAAGCCGGAGAGATCTTTTTTCTTCAACCCCTCGCGGTCATGACGTCACCGGAAGCCAAACTGCAGTCTTTTTTAAAAAGATAGATGGTGTCTCAATCAGCATTTTTATGGCTTGACTAAAGACATAAAATTAGAAAAGGTACAGAGAAGGGTGACGAAAATGATAAAGGGGATGGGACAACTTCCCTATGAGGAATGGCTAAAGCGGCTAGCGCTCTTCAACTTGGAGAAGAGATAGCTGAGGGGAGCTATGATAGAGGTCTATAAAATAATGAGTGGAGTGGAACGGGTAGATGTGAATCACTTCTTTACTCTTTCCAAATTATACTAGGATTAGGGGGCATGCAACGAAGCTACAAAGTAGTAAATTTAAAACAAACCAGAGAAAATATTTCTTCGCTCAATGTGTAATTAAACTCTGGAATTCGTTGCCACAGAATGTAGTAAAAGCAGCTAGCTTAGCAGGGTTTAAAAAATGTTTGAATAGCTTCCTAAAAGAGAGAGCTGAGGGGAGCTATGGTAGCCTTGTGAAAGCATTGGGCTTTGCTGAGAATCTGTACCTTCTGAACAGCATTACCCATCTTAAAATTGCCATCCTGTTCCGTTTAAACCCCATACTGGAGCTGTTATCAAATTCCCTGGTCATTTAAAACTCACAGCTGAACGCTGTGATATGAAAAAGTTAAGTCAACTTTATTCAAAAAAGCTGCCACTCAGTTTATTAATCAGGGTAATTAAATTTATATAACCATGGTAACTTAGTAAATGATGGCAGATAAAGACCTGCATGGTCCGTCCAGTCTGCCCAGCAGTCTCATTCATCAGTAGTATTACAACATTTTACTCGCTATGTTCCACTATACGATGTCTTCCCCTCTCCCACTGAGAGATACAAAACACACACTTGTATGAATGTGGTATAAATTGTACATACTTGCTCCTGATCCATCCTAGCCATTTTCAGGGAAAGAGCCTTCCTTCTTTTGTCTGTGCCTTTTGGCTATTTTTTTAATCTATTCTTTTTTTTTTTTTTTTTTAATTCCCTTATTTTTCTTTAGTTCTTACGGCCCACGTTTAAGTTTTCTTGATTTTTCCGTTGCAGGCCGTACTTAGGCGTTCTCGGTCAGGGTAATCCCTATTTTAGTGCCTTTTATTTTTTCATAGGCACAATCAAGTGTTGTACTTGGTGCAACCGGACCATCTCTGGTACTGATACACACTCTTGGTGTATCCAGTGCCTCGGGCCTGATCATAGCCCGCCAAATTGCATCCTTTCTTTTCGTATAAAGAAAAGGATGCAAATTTCCCAAGAAGCTCAGAGAGAAACTTTTCGGAGCTCAGACCGGTCCTTAGACATCGGCATCGAGATCGGAGTCATGGTAGGGATGGCTGCTGCTGCGCGACCCAGGGACACTGGGAGCAGTGAGTCGTCAAGTGGGTCTCCACGTGTCTCGAGGCCTCCTGCTGTACAGGCCCTCTGGGACCGACCGTCATCGGACCGAACCCCAAGGCGTTGTGAGGATTCCATGTCATCCTTGGCACCGAGGAGTCTCGGTGAGATGCATCGGGCGAAGGCCAAGAAGCACCAACACTGATCTCCTTCGATGCATGGTGCCGCGAGGAGCGCTCCCCCTCCATTCAAGTGCCGGTGCACCTGTCTCCCAGCAGCCGAGATCCTGCTCCCGCATGCCTGGTGGTTAGGCAACCTGAGCCTGCACCGGCCCCATGGCCTTTACCGATTGCGGCTCTCGAGCGTCTCTGGGCCTTGCTCCCAGAGCTTTTGGAGGCCTTTATGCAGCGATGTGCATCAGGGCTGCCTGCGTCTACCATGCTTTCTGCTGTGGCCCTACTTGGCCCCCAGCCTGCGGTGTGGCCCCCTACACCGGCGCCACTTGCAGTTCCGGTGTCGACTGCCACCCAGGCCAGTTCTCCTTTGACATCAGTGGAGGAAGCTTCGCTGGAGTTGAACCAAGAACAGACTCCTGGATGCTGTTCTCAGGGTCATGGGTCCTTGAAGTCAAGGCGGGCACGGTCTTGGACATCCCCAAGGGAATTGCTGTCTGACACCGAGGAGGAGTGCTCATGGAAGTCTGAAGAGGATCCCAGGTACTTTTTTCCGATGAGTCCTTTGGGATTCCTTCAGAACGTTCCCCTCCACCTGAGAGAAGGCTATCACCACCTGAGAGCCTCTTTCACCTCCTTTGTGTGGGAAATGGCTGAGGCCATACCCTTCCCAGTAGAAGTGGAGGATGAGGCCAGGGCTAAGATGCTCGAGTTCCTGGACTACACCTCTCCTCCTAAGGAGGCAGTTACAGCCCCCCTGGCAGTCCTCATCCAGAACTGGGCATCCCCTCTGTCCCTGTGGTCCCCAAGAAATTGACACCCAGTATCAGATCCATAGGGAACCTGGGTTGGCGAGGTCTCAGTTACCCCACACCTCCATGGTGGTGGATGGCGCTCTCAAGAGAGCCAAGAGTACTAGGGACTATGCCTCAGCACCCCCAGGCAGAGAAGTTAGGATCTTGGGCTCTTTTGGGAGGAAAATGTATCAGGCCGCGATGCTCATCGCCTGTATTCAATCATACCAGCTCTTCATGAGTGTCTACTCGCGGAACTCGGTGAGGCAGCAGTCTGACTTGGTTGATGCACTCCCTCCGAGCCTTTTTGCCAGCTGGTCAAGCAGCAGAAGGCGTGTCGCAAGTTCTTGGCCAGGGGCACTTACGATGCTTTTGACCAGAATCTCTGCCCAGGTTATAGCGATGTGCAGACTCTCTTGGCTGCGTGTCTCTGACCTGGAGCATTAGGTTCAGCAGAGAATGGCAGATGCCCCATTCCAGGGGGGATAATCTTTTTGGAGAGAAGGTCGAAGAACTGGTTGACCAGATCAAGAATCATACAGATGCTATGTCTTCTGTCTCCCGCCGGGCACCATCTCCTCATCTAGGAGGTATTTTGGTGGGTCCAAGAGTACTTTTTATGCCTATTCTATGCGTAGGTATGCTCCAGCGGCTCACCAGCCTGCTCAGGCTACACTGCAGCGCACTCGTTCTCGTCAGCAGCGTGCGCCTAAGGCCCCTGCTGCTCCCCAGCAAAAGCAAGGGATGGGCTTTTGACTGACTCCAGCCGGATGACTTGCCGGTTGGGGGGGGGGGGGGGGGGGAGGTTAAAATTTTTTCACCAAAGGTGGCCTCTCATAACCTCCGACTGGTGGGTTCTTCAAATAGTCCGGTTAGGATACACCCTCAATTTGGTATCCAAACCTCCAAATTGTTCACAGAGGGCTCATTCGTTCAGCTCTCAACACAAGCAGGTACTTGCAGAGGAATTCTCCGCCCTTCTAAAGGCCCATGCGGTCAACCCCATTCCACTAGGGGAAGAAGGGCAGGGTCCAGGTACTTCCTTATGCAGGAAAAAACAGGGGGGATGAGTCCCATCCTAGACCTGAGGGCCCTGAACAAATTCCTGGTCTGAGAAAGGTTCAGGATGGTTTCCCTGGGCACCCTTCTTCCCATGATGCAGAAAAACAATTGGCTATGCTCTCTGGACTTGAAGGATGCATATACACACATCCCGATACTTCCAGCTCACAGGAAGTATCTTCGGTTTCTGCTGGGAACACATCACTTTCAGTACCGCGTGTTGCCTTTTGGCCTTGCATCAGCTCCCAGGGTGTTTACCAAATGTCTAGCGGTAGTTGCAGCGTCGCTACGCAGACTGGGAGTGCATGTGTACCCTTATCTCGACGATTAGCTGGTGAAGAGCACCTCTGAGGACAGTGCTCGGGAGTCCATGGGGAAGACTATTCAGGTGCTCGAGCTACTAGGGTTTGTAATAAACTACCCCAAGTCCCATCTCTTCCCTTTCCAACAATTGGAATTCATAGGAGCCCTGCTCGATACATAGGCTGTTGGAGCCTATCTCCTGGAGATGCGTACGGACAGTCTTCTGTCCCTCGTGTCCAAGGTTCGGACATCACAGCAGGTCACAGCTTGGCGAATGTTGAGGTTGTTGGGCCACATGGCTTCCACAGTGTATGTTACACCCATGACATGCCTTCACATGAGATCTTAATGGACCCTGGCTTCTCGGTGGTATCAAGCCACGGGGAGCCTAGAAGATGTCATCCGAGTGTTCCCCAAGCTGATAACGCTCTCTCCAGTGGTGGACAATTCGATCCAGTCTGACTTTGGGACTTCCATTTCAAATTCTTCAGCCACAAAAAGTGCTGACTGATGTGTCTCTCTTGGGGGGGGGGGGGGGGGGGGGGCTCATGTAGATGGGCTTTGCACTCAGGGAGCTTGGTCCCTCCAGATCAACCTTCTGGAGCTCCGAGTGATCTGGAACACTCTAAAGGCTTTCAGAGATCGGCTGTCCAACCAAGTTATCCTAATTCAAACAATCAGGTTGCAATGTATTACACCAACAAGCAGGGGGTGCACCGAATCTCGCCCTCTGTGTCAGGAAGCTGTCCAGATGTGGCTCTGGGCCCGCAATTTACAGCATGTTTCTCCAGGCCACATATCTTGCTGGCATAAACAGCCTGGCCAACAGGCTGAGCAGGGTAATGCAACCTCACGAGTGGTCTATGAGCATGGGCATAGCCTGTAAGATCTTCTGAGCGTGGGGAACCCCCTCGTTGGATCTTTTCGTCACTCAACTCAATCAAAAGGCCCCTCACTTCTGTTCCAGGCTTCAGGCCCATGACAGAGTAGCGTCAGATGCCTTTCTCTTACATTGGGGGACAGGCCTTCTGTTGCATATCCTCCCATACTTCTAGTGGGGAAGACTTTGTTGAAACTCAAGCAAGACCGCGGAACCATGATTCTGATTGTGCCCTACTGGCCGCATCAGATTTGGTTCCCTCTTCTGCAATTGTCCTCCAAAGAACGGTGGAGATTGACATATTTCCTAACCCTCATCACTCAAAACGAGGGGTCACTTCTACATCCCAATCTCCAAGCTCTGGCTCTCATGGCCTGGATGTTGAGAGCCTAGAGGTTTCTTCTTTGGGTCTTTCGGAGGGTGTCTCTCGGGTCTTGCTGGCTTCCAGGAAAGATTCCACTAAGAGGTGTTACTCTTTTAAATGGTGGAGGTTTGCTGTCTGGTGTGACAGCAAGGCCATAGATCCCCTTTCTTGTCCTACACAGACCCTGCTTGAATTCCTTCTACACTTATCAGAGTCTGTCAAGACCAACTCTATAAGGGGTCACCTTAGTGCAGGTAGTGCGTATCAGCGTGTAGAAGGTAAACCTATCTCTGGACAGCCTTTAGTTCGCTTCATGAGAGGTTTGCTTTTGTCAAAGCCCCCTGTCAAACCTCCACCCTCTCTTACTAAACCTCCACCAGTGTCATGGGATCTCAACGTCATTCTCACCCACCTGCTTGAAAGCTCCTTTTGAGTCACTGAATTCCTGCCATCTGAAGTACTTGCCTTTCTGTGGTACTGCCAAAACTTTACTTTTTTTTTTTTTTTTTTTAATTATTATTAAATTTATTTATAGGTACTTTTCTCTCTCCATTGGGATCACAAGTTTTGTACCTGGGACAGTGGCATTAAATAACTTTCTCATGGTCTCAAGGAGCCATAGTGGAAATTGAACCCACTGTGCTACTCCTCCACTTGCTGAGCAGAAGAGGATAAAATGTTGAATTATTGACTTAGAAAAGCAACACAGACTTGCTTTAAGAAAATGTATGGATAGCTTTTTGCAGGAAAGGGAGGCTGAGCACTCTGCATGCAGATGAGATTAAAAAAACAGTGTCTTATAGGACACTAGACAGTGCCATTGTGAGCATGGTGACATGGCAGGTTGCCTGCTGGCTGGGGTGATTAGAGCAAGGGCCCTCTGTACTTTCATGCAGGCTCACCAGCGATATATGGAAACTGGGAGTAGTTACTGTACAGCGCCTGAAAGTAGTGGATCTTTACTACCAGTGGTTACAATATGGAATATAAACTGGAAGCCTAGACTAAGGGTTTACCTGCAGTCATAAGAGACCATGAAAGAGGTGAGGCTCTGAGAGAGATGACAGTATATACTAAGAGGAGTAGTGATGTCTGTATTAGGTTGATTCTGTGTGTGACGCATGGGACATTTGGATGATATTAATTTCATTATCTACAGCATTAAAAGGAAAAAGTTATGTATTTGTGTACTACATGCCGTGCCTTATTACAGGATGTTTATAATATGTTCTCTGCTAGAAAAGAAAATTAATAATTGTGTGATACACGGGTGGGGTGGGGGGGGGGGGGGGGGACAGCCTGCTTGTCTGACGTTGCTTGGATTTCTCAACGCCATCTAAAGCTCAACATGACCAAAACGGAACTTTTTTTCCCCCAAAACCCACCTCCCCTCTCCCCCCTTTCTCTACCTCTGTTAATGGCTCTCACATCCTCCCTGTCTCCTCGGCTCGTAACCTTGGAGTCATCTTTGATTCCTCTCTCTCCTTCTCTGCCCATATTCAACAGATCGCCAAAACCTGTCGCTTCTTTATCTACAATATTAGCAAAATTCGTCCCTTCCTTTCTGAATACGCTGCCAGAACCCTTATCCACACCCTTGTCGCCTCTCGCTTGGACTATTGCAATTTACTTCTCACTGGTCTTCCGCTCAGCCATCTCTCTCCTCTCCAATCTGTCCAAAATTCTGCGGCACGACTTGTTTTCCGCCAGAATCGTTATACCCACACTAACCCACTCCTCAAGTCACTTCACTGGCTCCCTGTCCGCTTCCGCATTCAGTTTAAACTTCTCGTACTGACCTTTAAATGCATCCACTCTGCAGCCCCCCCATTACCTCTCCGCTCTCATCTCTCCCTACATTCCTCCCCGTGAACTCTGCTCACTGGACAAGTCTCTCTTGTCGTCCTCCTTCTCCTCCACTGCTAACTCCAGGCTTCGCTCCTTTTCTCTCACGGCACCTTAGGCCTGGAATAGACTTCCTGCACCTATACGTGTAGCTCCATCTCTATCTGTTTTCAAATCTATGCTGAAAACCCACCTTTTCACTGCTGCATTTAGCTCCTAGCCACAATTGCCCTCCCCTTGTCCCTTCCTCTCTTCTCACCCATTACTTCCCTCACCCGTAACTGTCTTGTCTGTCTATTATTTAGATTGTAAGCTCTTTTGAGCAGGGACTGTCTCTTTGTATCAGGTGTTCAGCGCTGCGTGCATCTGGTAGCGCTATACAAATGCTAATAATAATAATATTCCACTGTGTTGCTGCAAATTTCTGTAAACTACAGAAGCATTAAGAAAAAATTTAAAAAACAAATGTTTATATAATCAAAGCTTGTCTAAGCTGTGCTGGAAGTTTAAGTATTATATAGCAAAGTCAGTCAGTGCAACTTAATTGACTTGCGATAGCATGATATACCATGACAATATTGTCAGTGGGCTAAAAACCATGTGACCAGTGTTGCCATATAAAAAAAAAATTCCCGCCCAAAAACCGCACACTCCACCCCTGACGTCATCACCCCGCCCCACGTAATCAGCCCCGCCCCCACCGTCAATCACCTCGCCCAATATGTCACCTCACCCAATACGTCCAAACCCCGCCTCTGTTGCCTTTAGCCCCAACCCCCGCCGGCCGAAAAAACCGCCCAAAAACCCGCGCGAAAAAAAAAAACAAGCCCAAAAAAAAACCGCAACCCGCCGCGGGCAAAGTTTTCCCGCGGCGAGTTGCGGAAAACCGCCCAATTGGGCGGGAGAAAACCGCCCATCTGGAAACCCTGCATTTGACTGTAGCAGTTGCTCTCAGAGCAGCCTTGGCAACTGGCTGGGTTGTGGACTCCTCCCCTTTGTAGTGTGTAGGCCAGCGTCATTGGTCATTTCAAAGGAAGAGGGCGTGGCAGTTTGAGAGGGGAAAACTATGTCTGGTGAGGATAGAACAGGGTGTTTCACTCAGAGAGAACTTGGAGGAGAGCAGCGTTTTTGATCACAGTAAAAATTCAGTATGTTGGCAAGGACTGTGTTCAAGCTGTAGCAGTGATCAGAAGATATAGGTTTCAGACGACCTGCTATGGCGAGAGGTAAGGAGATTTTTGATGGAAGATATCATGAGCCTATCTGGCCCATTCTGTGGTTTCAAGCCAGTGGGTGGAGCTTGCTGCCATAGTGACTGACCCCAAACATTATTTTTATTTGACAGCTTTTTTTATTTATTTGAAAGCTTTCCATATGTAACCTGAGATTTTTTTCTAACTTCTCGGGGGGGAGGGTCCTGGGGCATGTGCTCCAGAGTGGCAGACCTGTTTTTGAAGCCGCAGGAGTCCCCACAACTGAGCCTCGAGGCTCAAGCAGAGCTGGGGCCTTTGTTAAAGCTGCCCCCTACAAACAATTGAGCCTCCTGTGGCACCAAAAACAAATTTGGCGCTCTGGAGTGCCCAAACACGCAGCCCCCACAGGTAGTCTCCTCACCGCCCCAGCCCCCCCCCCCCCCAAACAAGGTAAAAAAAAAAATATATATATATATAGACTGTGCCTCTGTGTACATCTGTTTGTTTACGGTATACTAATATGGCGGCTGCATGGGGGAGACTGCTTCAGCTTCTTGACATCATGCTGTCTCCTGTCATAAAACCTCCTTGGCGAGAGGTGACATGGAAAACCTATATTAAAGATGCAAGCAAATTACTTATGTGCACAGTCCACCAAAGTTGTGTAGGTGAACTCATTGCAAAGCTTAGAACATGAGTAGCCATAATGGGTCAGACCAATGGTCCATGTAGCCCTGTATCCTGTTTTCCAAACAGTAGCCAAGCCAGGTCACAAGTGCCTGGCAGAAACCCAAATTGTGGCAACACTCCATACTACAAATCTCAGGGCAAGCAGTTGCTTCCCATGTCTTCCTCAATAGCAGACTTTTTCTTCAGGAATTTGTCGAAACCTTTTTAAAACCCAGATACGGTAACCGCTGTTACCACAGCCTCTTGCAAAGAGTTCCAGAGCTAACTATTTGTTGAGTGAAAAATATTTCTTCCTATTTGTTTTAAAAGTATTTCCATGTAACTTCCTTGAATGTCCCCTAGTCTTTGTACTTTTGGAACGAGCGTCAGGAGGAGTTTGCTGCTGCAGTGAAACACATTAATGTAAAACAGATCCAGGCTGAGGAAGTTTTATCAGGTAAAACCAACGATGACATTCGCATCCTGGATTTTGCAATGAATTATAGCTGTGAATATTGAGCCGAAGTTCAACGTGCGCTGTGGAGCCTTTGCAGCGTGAAGCTGTTTACAACAGCTGCTATGCACAAGGGACCATGTAAAAGGTACCCGATATGTTCAGATAGCATGGACAAGGAAAAGAACAGAGTTGCAGTATTTGTACAATATCTATATGAAAAGGAACTCAAACCAAACTCGCCTGAAATGAGAATGTGCCTGAGATTCTGTGGACTGATGGGTCATCCTCAGAATTGAAAAATAGGTTAATGGCCCATCTCTTTAATATTCTGAGTAAACAGTACAACATTTCATGGCAAGGGTGTTGTGGGTGGCATTGGGGACTGTGAAAAGTCATTAGTGAGTTCCACAGTTATGAGCAGAAATAAAACTGCTCAAGTTGTACAGAGTGTAAAGTACTTCTGTGAATTGGCTGCTTATCTCATGCCTAGCACAACTATAATCTTCAGCGACCAGGATATCCCACGTGATGATATGTTTTGGGAAAATGTGTCACCCGTTCCAGGTATCTACTACTACTACTAATAGCATTTATATAGCGCTACCAGACACCTCATAGTAACATAGTAGATGATGTCAGAAAAAGACCTGCATGGTCCATCCATAAACTCATCTGTGCTACTTTTTGTATCAAGAAGTTGCACGTTCTCAAGCATTTTCAAATGGTGTATTGCAGCTTTTCTACAATGCAATGAATGTTTTCCATCTAGCAGATTATTATTTATTATTGCATTTGTACCCCACATTATCCCACCTTTTTGCAGGCTCAATGTGGATCTTAATGGAACAATCAGAGATTAAAATGTGATGGTAATTCTGAATCGAAATCACAGCCAAGTTATACTAATTTATTTTTTTTCAATCAATCAGAGGTATTAGCCAAAATATTCTCCAAACGTAACACAGCTTGAGAAAAAGAATCTGTTAGGATGAGAAACTGAATATCATCTGCAGACAAGCAATAACGGACCTTCAAAGATTTCAATTTTAAACATAAGAAAACATATACAAGTTAAAAGGACAACCAATAACGCAGATCCTTGCAATGCACCAGTCATTAGTGGTCTAGGAAAAATATTTGTTACCAGTCTTTACTTCTTGTCTCCCATGTATGTATGTATTTATTAATTTATTTAGTTGCATTTGTATCCCACATTTTCCCACCTATTTGCGGGCTCAGTGTGGCTTACAATACATAGTGCATAATGGAAATACATTTTGTTACAATTCAGTTATGGAATACATTGTGAAGGGTTGTGTGTAAGAGAGAACCAAACCATTGTAGTACAGTTCCTGAAAGGTGGACTGTGCTGCTGTTTCAAAATGCAGTGATCAACAGTATCAAAACACTACAGAAATATCCAATAGAAGAAGAAAATACCAGCAGCCTTTATCAAGTACTTGCACACAATATCACGTTTAGATAGTTGCATTTAAACTACCTTTTCTATTAACTTGCTGGAACGGGGGTAAACAGGAAATAAGATGAAAATAAGAAGAGGCATTGGGGATCCAGAGTAGAGCCCTGGTGAATCTGCACCTGAAGTTGGCCCCTCTGTTTTGGTTGAAACATTGGCAGCAGCAGCCCCCTTACTGAGGCCTATTGTGTCATTGGTAGCTAGTGAGGACATGAGAAATCCCCACTTGCTCCTGCGTCAAAATGGCTTCCAAGACTGCTATTGGCGTTCAAAACAGGCATTTTGAGAGTAGGGGCTGTGCAGCACAGCTCTGATTTCACCTGAAAATTCACCAACATTTCAGCCGAAACAAGGCTAAACATGGATTTGGGCTAGTTTTGGCTCAAAATCGAAATTTAGTCTGCCTCTAGTCCAGAGTAGAAGTTCTTAAAAGTGGACAAAGTTGTTGCTAATTTCAAAGCATCTGGGAACCTACCCTCTTTTAATGATTGCATTTACAATAGATGTTAAAAAACAGACATAGCGGTGGAACTCGCCAGTTTCAAACATCCTTGTTCTCAAGTTTTGCAAAGACAAAATTGGTCTAAGAGACTTCAAGATAAATTGAATCTTGGTGTCCCCTACTAATTCAAAACTATCCCTGAAGCAAACCATGTTGAAAAGACCCCAACCCAATTTCCCAATCTTTAATTCAAATCTATCAAAATCATCTAGCACAAAGATGTAATCAGTTGGAACAATTTCTTCTCCTGCAAACAACAATAAATTAACAAGAACCCTCCCACTACAGTCCCAATCCCAAGAAAAATAATATTATAATGTCTCGGTATCAACCTCACCTGAATATTGTGTGCATATTCTGGTCACTGTGTGTTTAAAAAAAAAAAAGTCTCTTTGTGTTGGAAAAGAGGTCGGTGGGGGGTGGAGGATGCGGTACAAAATCCTGAATGAAGTAGAATGGGTAAATGCAAATGGATTGTTTTCTGTTTCAAGAAGTGCAACAATTAGGGGCACACCATGAAGTCACATGTTAATGCTTTTAAAATGAATAGAGAAAATATTTTTCAGTTACCAAAGGATGTGGTAACAGCAGTTATCTGGTTTTAAAAAAAGTTTGGACAATTTCTGGAGGAAAAAATATCTGCTATTAAAATAGACATCGATAGCATGGAATCATGCTACTCTTTTTGGGATTCTGCCAGGTTCTTGTGAACTGGATTGGAAGCAGGATACTGAGCTAGATGGTCTTATCCAGTATGGCTATTTTTATGTTTTTAAGCTCTCTGCCAGTGTGAACCAAATCACTCTGGTATGGAAAGAATAGCAGCCTCATAATTATAACAGTGAACTGGGATATTCTGAGAGGAGTAAATCCATTGTGCCTACAAGAGATCGCAGAAAGAAGGAAGACAGACAACAATATCTGGAAAAGCTAAGAGAAGCTGATAGAATAGTCAGGAAAGCAAAGATGCAAGTGGAAGAAAAAAATTGCCAATATGGTAAAATGGGGAGGGGGGGGGGGGACAAGACATTTTTTTTAGATATTTTGGTGATAGGAAGAAGTGCAAAAGTGGCATTATGAGGCTTAAAGGTGAAGTGGAACTTGGAATATTTAGAAACTGATAAAGATAAGGTGGAATTTCTCAACAAATATTTCTGTTCTGTGTTAAAAGCTTGAAGGGCCGGAAGCAGGATCACAGAAAGAGAACACACATAGGAATGAAGGGGTACTAGTCCTGGAACGCTTTTCAGAGGGCAGTGTTTGTGAGGAACTGGCTAAAACTAAAGGACAAAGCGATAGGACCGGATGGCACACATCTGAGGGTATTGAAGAAACTTAGGGCAGTTCTAGCAGCTTCTCTAGAGTTGGGAGTGGCCCTGGAGAACTGGAGAAAAGCAGATATGGTCTCTCTCTCCACAAAAGCGAAGTAAAGAAGTTGAGAACTACAGGATGATAAGTCTGACTTCTGTGGTAAGTAATTAATGGAAACACTTTTTAAAACAGAGAATAGTAAAGTTTTTGGAATCCAATGGATTACAGGACCTGAGGCAACATGATTTCACTAGAGGCAGTCTTGTCAAACAAATGTGATTAATTTCTTAGACTGGGTGACCAGAGAGGAGTTGATTATAGGGAGAGCACTAGATGTGGTGTATTTAGATTTTAGCAAAGCTGTTGACATGGTTCTGTATCGACGACTAATAAATGAGTGCCCTCAATATAAAGTAGATGACAGAGGATAGTGATAGATGGATCTCATTCTGAGGGAAAGGATCTTACCAGTGTTGTGACGCAAGGTTCTGTTCATGGGCCAGTTCTTAATATTTTGTAAACAATATTGCTGAAGGGCTGTCTAGTAAGTTTTGCTTCTTTGCAAAATCTGCAATAGGGTAGACACCCCAGATGGTGTGAATAACCTGAGAAAGAGGCTTAGCGAAGCTAAAGGAATGGTCTGTAATTGGCCAGCTTAGATTTAATGCTAATAAAATGCGGGGTTCCTGCATTTTTGGGTTGCAGAATACAAGAGAATGGCACAGTTTAGGGGTGACTAACTTTTGTGCACGAAAGAGGAGTGGGACTTGGGTGTTATTGTATGTGATGATCTTAAGGTGGCCAAACAGGTAGAAAAGGTGACAGCAAAAGCTAGAAGGATGCTTGGGTGTATAGGGAGAGAAATGGCCAGTAGGAAAAGGAGGTGATGATGCCCTAATATTCTAAATGAGACTCTGGTGAGACCTCATTTAGAATATTAGGTACAATTCTGGAGACTGCACCTGCAAAATATCAGGATAGAGTTGGTCCAGAGGGCAGCTACTAAAATGGTCGCTGGTCTTTGTCATAAAGCATATGGAGACAGACTTAAAGATCTCAATATATGTACTTTGGAAGAAGGGCAGGAGAGGGGAGATATGCCACATAGGTATTTAAATATCTCTATCAGTGCACAGGAGGCGAGTCTTTCAATTGAAAGGAAGCTCTGGAATGAGGGGGCATAGGATGGAGGTGAGGGGATAGACTCAGAAGTAACCAGAGGAAATATTTCATGGAAAGAGTGGTGAATTCATAGAACGGCCTCCCGGTGGAAGTGATGGAGACGAAAATAGAATCTGAATTCGAGGGAGCTTGGGACACAGGATCTCTAAGGGAGTGATAGAGTAGATGGCAGTGAAGGGCAGACTGGATAGGCCATATGATCTTTATCTCCCTACGTTTTTCTGTGTTTCTTTATGTAATCCAGCTAGGGCTCTGATGTACTATCTAGATGCGTTGTTAGGTGTGCCAGCTACATCTTAGAATTGGTGCACACCTGTTGTCACTGGTAGGGTTCCTTTTTAAAAGTAAATGACAAGAAAGATATCTAGAACAGTATAAATGCTGGAGAGAAAAAACAAATACTTTTAGGTATTTTGCTCCCTTTCCTAGTAGGAGTGTGCATTTTGTTTGGAAACAATGAAAAATGCAAGATACAAAACTAAACAGAATTCATTCTGGGGGCCTTTTCACAAATAGTGCTTGGTAATCCCAAAACAAAAAGCTCAGCTGTGCATATACCCCCTGTGCATTCACGGATTCCTAGGGAAAGTGTGTGGTGGTGGGTGGGACGGGCAGACCATAGATTACGTTCTGTGACAGCACAGTAGGAAGACACACATGGATGAAATGCCTCTCTTCTGTTGATGTGTCCTATATTTTAGAATGGAAATCTAATGTTGAAAGATGCTAACTGGAATTAGTGATTTCTCTGCATTGGGGATACAAATTGCTTGCTTTTACATATAAATTTTTACAAGGAGTTTGCTCCTTGTGTCTCTCTGGATCTATAAGTATTACCTACCCTTTGTTATCAAATTAGATTCTTGGTTGCTTTTCCCAGCTGTTAAGAGCTTATGGTTGGCCTTTCCAAGAGACAGGAACCTCACTGGTAGGGCTTCACAGATTTGGAATTGACTTCCATTGAAGCTCAGGTCTGAGCCAGGTTATCTTCTATTCAGAAAGAAATTAGACCTGGCTGTTTTGAGGCATTATTGATGAGACAAGATTAATTGGTATAGACTTAAGGAAGAGGGGTGGTGTGATTTTGTGATATTACTGTTGGGAAGGTGGGCATAATATTTATTTGAAGATGTTTTGTCTGTGTGTTCTGTGTTGTTTTTTTAATGTGAGTTTGTAATTTTTTGGATATTTTTTTAATTTGTTCACTTTAAATAAAATTACAAATATTACAATTACTGTGACCCATCTTGATCTCACTATAGGGTATTACATTACCACAGAACTCCACTGACATCGATAAATTCATGGACTGCATGGACCCAATCCTCGAATACCCAGCAGACCGAATCTGTATAAACTTCGCTCTCCTCACCGACGAAATCGTAGCCTAAGCGATCAACAGGTTCGCTAAATCCCACTGTAAACTGGACACATGCACCAACTACCTAATAAAATCAGCCCCTCAACGCTTCATAGCAAGACCTCACATCTCACACTTAAATTATATGCTACAACATGGACTCTTTCCCAAGGACAAAGGCAACATACTACTAACCCCAATACCTAAAGATCCAAAGAAAAAAGCAAACTAAATCACTAATTACCACCCAGTAGCATCCATCCCCCTGGCAGTCAAACTGTTGGAAAGCATGGTAACCAAGCAACTTACCAATTACTTAAACAAATTCTCAATACTACACGAATCTCAATCAGGATTTCGCTCCAACCACAGCACCAAAACAGTAATAATCACTCTCCTTAACCAAGTTCAAACAAGAAATTGCAACAGGTAAAGTGTACTCCTACTACAATTCGATATGTCAAGTGCGTTTGATATGGTAAACCATAAAATACTACTAAACATCCTAGAATATTTTGGGATCGGAGGAAAGGTACTCAGCTGGATTAAGGGCTTCCTACTACTACTACTTAACATTTCTAGAGCGCTACTAGGGTTACGCAGCGCTGTACAAAATAAACAAAGAAGGACGGTCCCTGCTCAAATGAGCTTACAATCTAAAAACCGAAACCACAAGAACATACAAATAAAATCAAACTCAGCCTGCAAATCATGAACTCATGGGCGGATGCATTTCAACTAACACTCAATGCAGAAAAAACACAGTCTCATCCTCTCATCACAATACAGTACGAACAAACCAACTAGTATAAACACCCCAGATTACACTCTACCTGTCTCAGACAGCCTGAAAATACTCTGAGTCACCATCAACCGAAACCTAACGCTAGAAAGCCAGGCGAAAAATACAGCAAAGAAATGTTCCACTCATGTGGAAACTTAAACGAGTAAAAACCTTTCTTCCCGAGGGAAGTAGTCCGCAGATTGGTACAATCAATGGTGCTAAGTCACCTAGACTATTGCAACGCAATCTATGCCAGATGCAAAGAACAAATTTATGAGGAAACTTCAAAACTGCCCAAAACACTGCAGCCAGACTCATATTTGGAAAAACGAGATACGAAAGCGCTAAATCCCTATGTGAAAAACTAACTACATTGGCTCCCAATCAAAGAACGAATTGCATTCAAAATCTGCACCCTGGTTCACAAAATTATTCACGGCGAGGCTACCGACCTACATGGCAGACCTAATAGATCTACCAACCAGAAACACAAAACGTTCAGCACGCACATACCTAAACCTCCACTACCCAAGCTGCAAAGTGCTAGAATATAAATCAACATATGCATCCGCTTCTCCTACATAAGCACACAACTATGGAATGCATTACTACCCTAACCACTAGGAGTGGCCTAGTGGTTAGGGTGGTGGACTTTGGGCCTGAGGAACTGAGTTCGATTCCCACTTCAGGCTCCTTGTGACTCTGGGCAAGTCACTTAACCCTCCATTGCCCCATGTAAGCCGCATTGAGCCTGCCATGAGTGGGAAAGCGCGGGGTACAAATGTAACAAAAAAAAAAAATGCATGACATAAAAGGCTTTCAGAAATCATTAAAGACCAATTTGTTCAAGAAGGCATACCATAACGATCCAACCTAAACACCCGAATCATGCAACACAACGAAAACTTGTTACCAGACCAGGACACTTAATTTCTCCTCTTAACCACCTAATTCACTCTATAACTCATGTACTTTAACGCAATTACCACTCTGTATTTCTCAGTACCGGAATTGGTGTTCGCCATCACGGTACTATGTAAGCCACATTGAGCCTGCAAATAGGTGGGGAAAATGTGGGATACAAATGCACAAATTAATTAATTAATGCGCTAGGGGCTTTGCATAATTTTTTGGTCAAGTGGTAACGTTATGACTGTCCTTTTCACAATGAAAGTATTCCAAATAAAAATGGTGGAAAGATTTAGTGCAAATGTGCATTTCTGTTTGGCTGAGATAAAAACAAATTTAATGGACCTTTGAAATTGTTTGCTTCTTGGAGTCATGTTTAGCCATTGTGCGAATTCTTCAAATGTCTGCTTTTCCTCTTGCTCTTGAGTTTAGTGTAAGCATAATGTTATCTTACTACAGTTAGTTTATGCATTTTGGCATAAATTTAAAGCATGGAATTTTAGGCTGAAGCTTTATCAAAGAGGATCAAGTTAGAAATGAGTCTGCAGCTTGAATAGATAATTATGCATACTGAAAAGTCATTAACTTAAGAACATAAGAATTGCCATACTGGGTCAGACCAATTGTCCATCTAGCCCAATATCCTATTCCCAAGATGGCCAGTCCAGGTCACAAGTATGTGGCAGAAACCCAAATAGTAGCACATTCCATGCTTACCAATCCCAGGGCAAGCAGTGGCTTCCCCATATCTGTTTCAATAGCAGACTAGGGACTCTGCCTATCCAGGAACTTGTCCAACTTTTTTTTTTTTACCCAGATATGCTAACTGCTGTTACTACACCAGCCAGCAATGTAGTACAGACACTAACGAGTCTTTTGAGTGAAAAAATATTTCCTCCCTGTAACTTCATTGAATGGTTCCCTAGTCTTTGTACTTTTTGAAAGAGTAAAAAAATCAAATCACTTCCACTCATTCTGAGTCTCTTTTAGACTTCAGTCATAGCTCCCCTCAGCCATCTTGTTTTTCCAAGCTGAAGACCCTAACCTCTTTAGCATTTCCTAATATGAGAGGAGTTCCATCCCATGTATCATTTGGTCGCTCTTCTTTGAACCTTTCCTAATTCCACTATATCTTTTTTTTATTTTTTTTATTATTATTATTTTTTTTAGATATGGCGACCAGAATTGAATACAGTGCTCAAGGTGAGGTCACACCATGGAACGATACAGAGGCATTATAGCAGTGGTTCCCAAACTTGGTCCTGGAGGTACCCCATCCAGTCAGATTTTCAGGATATCCACAATGAATATTCATGAGCAATATTTGCATGCACTGCCTCTACTACATGCAAATATCGCTCATGAATATTCATTGTGGATATCTCGAAAACCTGACTGGGGCGCCTTCAGGATCAGGTTTTATTCTAAGTCGTATTTATCATCCCTTTCCTAGTATCCTGTTTCCTTTTTTGGCCGCCGCCACATACCGGGCAGAAGATTAGTGTTATTGTCTATGACACCTAGATCTATTTCTTGGGTGCTGACCCTCAAGGTGGACCCTGGTATCAGGTAACTATGATTCAGATTATTCTTCCCAATGTGCATCACTTTCAATTTGTCCATATTAAATTTCATCTGCCATTTGGATGCCCAGTCTTTCAGTTTCCTAAGGTCTTCCTACAATTTTTCACAATCCACGTGTTTTAACAACCTTGAGTAGTTTTGCCATCTAGAAATCACCTCCCTCATCATTCTGTTTTCCACTTTTACAGATCATTTATAAATGTTAAATATATTTTTGCAGCCATTCAAGAATATGCATAATCCACCTGTAAAGCCAGGTTTAGGTACAAGGCAAAAAGCCTCTGCAGAGTTTTGAAACGTACATTTTTTTTTTTTTTTTTTTTTCAAACAAATTCAGCAACACACGCAAACCACAGGAAAAATTGTGCAAGCATAAACTTCTGCAAATTGTTGCAGGACCTTTGCTCATTTTAAGAACTGGAATAGTTTTTTGCCTGCATGATCTTTTGTCTCTGGTACTTTTTCACTTCTGGCTGGAACTTGCAGGAAATAGGCAAAAGATGTTTGTTTGTTTCAAAATAAAATGAGCAAAAAGACCTTGTAAGGTGCTGCTTTTTGTCCTACATGGTTTTTAAACCTAAATTTGTCTCATTTTAGTTGAGATGCTACATACATAAATTCTTTTATGTTCTTGACGTAAAAAGGGGATTCCTTTTCATAGTTTCCCCACTATTCCAGAACCTGTGGGATAGTTTTGTATATCAGTGTTTCCCAAGTTCGGTCCTGTAGTACCCCCTTACCAGTCAGGTTTTCAGGATATCCACAATGAATATTCATGAAAGAGATTTGCATATAATAGAGGCAGTGTATGCAGATCAAGTTCATGCATATTCATTACCTGACTGGCAAAGGGTACTCCAGGACTGGACTTTGGAAACAATTCACTGAGGAATATTTGGGAGAGATACCGGTGCCAGAAATGGTATTTAAAGCTGACGAGCTGGAGAAACTGAATGAAATCTCTCTAAACCTGGAAGATGTAATGGTGCAATTTGACAAATTGAAGAGTAGCAGATCTCCTGGACCGGATGGTATTCATCCCCGAGTACTGATAGAATTGAAAAATGAACTTGCAGAGCTATTAGTAATGTGTAATTTATCTTTAAAATCAGCATGGTACCAGAAGATTGGAGGGTGGCCAATGTAACGCCGATTTTTAAAAAGGTTCTAGAGAAGATCCAGGAAATTATAGATCTGTGAGCCTGACGTCGATGCCGGGCAAAATGGTAGAGACTATTATAAAGAACAAAATTACAGAGCATATTCAAAAGCATAGATTAATGAGACAAAGCCAACATGGATTTAGTGAAGGGAAATCTTGCCTCGCCAATCTATTACATTTCTTTGAAGGGTTGAACAAACATGTTGATAAAGGAGAGCCAGTCGATATTGTGTATCTGGATTTTCAAAAGGCGTTTGACAAAATACCTCATGAAAGACTACAGAGGAAATTGGAGAGTCATGGGATAGGATGTAGTGTCCTATTATGGATTAAAAACTGGTTAAAAGACAGAAGACAGAGAATAGGGTTAAATGGTCAGTATTCTCAATGGAGAAGGGTAGATAATGGGGTTCCCCAGGGGTCTGTGCTGGAACCGCTGCTTTTTAACATATTTATAAATGATCTAGAGATGGGAGTAACTAGTAGGGTAATTAAATTTGCTGACGAAACAATATTATTAAATCGCAATAGGATTGTGAAAAATTACAAGATGACCTTGGGAGACTGGGTATCTAAATGGCAGATGGTGTTTAGTGTGAGGAAGTGCACAGTGATGCATGTGGGAAAAAGGAAACCCGAATTATAGTTACGTAATGCAAGGTTCCACATTAGGAGTCGCTGACCAGGAAAGGGATCTAGGCATCATCGTTGATGGTATACTGAAACCCTTTGCTTAGTGTGTAGCGGTTGCTAAGAAAGCAAATAGAATTTTAGGTATTATTAGTAGAGGAGTGTGGTAGCTGTGTTAGTCCCCTCTTAAGGTTATCAATAGAAATCAAACAAAATAAAACATGGAAAAGAAAATATGAAAATAGGATACCTTTTTTATTGGACATAACTTAATACATTTCTTGATTAGCTTTCGAAGGTTGCCCTTCTTCGTCAGATCGGAAATAAGCAAATGTGCTAGCTGACAGTGTATATAAGTGAAAACATTCAAGCATTACTATGACAGTCTGACAGGGTGGGAGGATGGGGGTGGGTATAGGTATTATTAGGAACGACTGCACCTTGAATATTGTGTTCAATTCTGCTCACCACATCTCAAAAAAGATATAGTGGAATTAGAAAAGGTACAGAGAAGGGCGATGAAAATGATAAAGGGGACGACTTCCCTATGAGGAAAGTCTAAATCGGCTAGGGCTCTTCAGCTTGGAGAAAAGATAGCTGAGGGGAGATATGATAGAGGTCTGTAAAATAATGAGTGGAGTGGTTTGGGTAGACATGAATCGCTTGTTTCCAAAAATACTAGGACTAGGGGGCACGCAATGAAGTTACAATAATGTGTAATTAAACTGTGGGATTCGTTGCCAGAGAATATAGTAAAAGTGGTTAGCTTAGCTGGGTTTAAAAAAGTTTTGGATGGCATTCTTAAGGAAAAGTCCATAGACCATTATTAAAATGGAGTTGGGGAAAATCCACTGCTTATTTCTGGGATAAGCAGCATAAAATGTACTGTTTTGGGATCTTGCCAGGTACTGGTGACCTGGATTAGCCACTGTTGGAAACAGGATGCTGGGCTTGATGGACCTTTTGTCTGTCCCAGTATGGCAATACTTATGTACTTATCAACCGGCAAGTGGAGCTAGAGAACTGGAACTGAGCTGAGACATATCTCTCTTGGCAAGAACTCCTGCTACTCAATATTTTCTGTCTCCCACAGGTGGATAGACACACTTTTCAGCCTCTGGATTTTGAGTGATTTGCTCCTGGGCCATTTGGTCAGTTGGTCCCTAGTTGAGCTTTGCTGGTGGCTTGAGTCTGCAGAGTCGTATCTGAAGGTCTTCAGATCCCTGTCTCTGGTGCTCCATGAATTTACTTCGTCTGTCCCTTCAGTTCTCCTCTGTTTCCTGTAGAGCTCTCCTTTCTAGCACAACAACCTTTGAAAAAAGAGAGAGGAGAAGGAAAGATGTTTACTGGAGAGCGTGGGACATAGTATCAGTCCTGATTCTGTCTTTTCTGGGGTAAGACTTGTAGAGACTGTTAGCTTGGGGGGATGGGGGAGGGAGCAGCCGACAGTGGTAAGTCTGACTAAAATTTGACTGAACCACTTAGAGGACTGCAAGTTCTACTTGGTGCAGGGGAGGGATCCTGACTCACCACTTGGGACCGTGTGGTGCAATGCTTGTGACAGGATGAATGGCGACTCCCACAGAGGCAGTTAAGTGGTGGTCCTGCTGTAGGAGTTTCAGGAGGAATGGGCCAATATCACGTCAGACCAGGGGGTAGAGCTTGCAGCCCTCCAAATGGTTCTGAGTCCAACTTAATTTGGACTTAACACTGCTGACTGCTCCTGCCAAGCTCACAGGTCTCTACAAGTCTTACCCCAGCTGAGTCAGAATCAGGACTGATACTGTGTCCCACGCTCTCCAGTAAATCTCTTCCCTTCTCTCTGTTGTTTGTTTTTTTTAAAGATATGGTGAAAAGGAGAGCTCCATAGGAAAGTTCACAGGACACTAGGGAACAGGGATCTGCAGACTCAAGCCACCTGCAAAGCTCAACTGTGGACCAACTGACTAACTGGACCCAGGAGCAAATCACTCCGAACCATGCACTGAAAAGTGTGTCCATTCACTTGCTGGACAAGGAAAATACTGAGGAGCTGGATTGGATGCCAAGAGAGAGATGTCTCAGCTTGGTTTTCAGTTCTCTATTTCCATCTGCTGGTTGATAGTCACAACTATCCCACAGGTTCTGGAATAGTGGGAAGGACTAATGGAAAGAAAAATTATCAGGTTAGACCTCTTTCTGTGTCTTGGTTGTTTTAGAATACACTAGCCAGAGAAAATACTGTGTTTCACCGTAAGAATGGTGGACAATGACATGAAATTGAAAGGTTACAGCAGGTGTAATTAAAAAAAAAAAAAAAAAAAAGTAGGTGGTTTGCAATATTAGCATGTTAAATTTATTTGAACTCCTTTGTGGTTAATTGCTACTGTTTTAATTGTCATATCTCCGCTAGAGCAGTGTTCACTTTTTGTCTAGTAAAGTTAAATTGTAAAAGATTTACTAATTTTCAAATTTTTTTCTTTTTTTTTTTAGAACAGTAGAAAAAAATGGTGGATCGGTTTGGCAAAACAGTGAAGCAAATACTCGCCGTATAAGCATAGTGGAAGGTTGTTTTGGAACTGCTGGACCAACCCTTGGCTATTCCTGGCCGAGTCCTTATCGGAGAAGGCGTATTAACAAAGCTATGTAGAAAGAAGCCAAAGCCAGGCAGTTTTTTTTATTCAATGATATTCTTGTCTATGTAATATTGTTATCCAAAAGAAAAAGTATAATAACAGCATATTATTCCTTTGGAAAATGTTACTATTGATTCCATTCAAGATGAAGGGGATTTGCGGAATGGATGGCTTATCAGACACCCACTAAATCTTTGCAGTGTATGCTGCCACTGCTACTGAGAAATCAGAATGGATGAACCATATTAACAACTGTGTGTCAGATTTGATAGCAAAGTGGAAAAACTCCCAGCATGAACATGCTGCTGTTTGGGTACCTGACTCTGAGGCATCAGTGTGCAGGCGTTGCCAGAAAGTAAAATTTACACCTGTCAATCGGTCGTCGCCATCACTGCCGTAAGTGTGGTTTTGTTGTGTGTGGGCCATGTCTGAAAAGAAGTTTCTTCTTCCAGTCAGTCTTCCAAGCCAGTGCGAGTTTGTGGACTTCTGCGTTGATCTTCTTTCTACTGGAGAGATGACCGCTTGTCAGCCCATTAGATCGGACCTGCATAGTCTATCCCCTAAATCTCCCACAAACAATGGATCAGATGATGACGATGACGACGATGATGACAAGGATGATGACAGTAGTGACTAAGCACAAAAAAAAATTTCCATATGCTGAAAAATTGAAATTTGCTCTCTAGGGAGTTTTTCAAGTTTTAGTCATCAATAACTTTGAAAGTTCTAATTTTAGCCATAAAACTTGCCTGAGAATCTTCAACTGCATGTGCCTCAGTAAAATCCTTTGGACAAGGGATTTGTCTTCTGCAGGGAATAGACTGACACTATCTTGGGGGGTGGACAAAATAACAACCCATGGGTCAACATTTTATTGGCCTATAAACTCAATTTACCTTATTCATCCCCTGACTTCTAACCCCATGTACACATGGGCTTGGTCTTTTCCCTCACAGATCAACCCTATATGTAAAATCAAAGTGCCCTCTTATCAGTTTCCTGTCTATAAGCCTACCATCCCAGCCAAAGAACTTGGCATGTTTCCTGCTGTAATAATAGGACTGTTGTAAGTGCATGATGCAGGCAGGGAGGGGAGACACATTTGAGTTTCTATGAGAGTAACCAGAGATGAGCCTAATAATCAGGGACTTCTGGTTTGCTTCTGGTTAGTACCATGTTAGCCTTCACAATTGTCCTGTGTCAGTGCTTCATGTTTGTGAAAACCACCAGGAGACCAGTTTTTAGCCAGGGGTGTAGCCAGACCTCGCCGGGAGGGGGGTCCATAGCCCGAGGTGGGGGGAACATTTTAGCCCCCTCCCCTCCACTTTCGACACCTCCCTCCCGCCGCCACAGCTGCCAGGTACCTTTGCTGGTGGGGGTCCCCAACACCCGCCAGACAAAGTCTTCTTCAGTGCTGGTCTCCGGCGTGTTCGCTGATCTGTTTCTTTGATTCCTGACTGACGTCCTGCATGCACGTAACGTGCATGACGCTAGGAGTCAGGACTCACAGAAACATCAGCAAACGCACCGTAGACCGGCGCTGAAGAAGACTTCGGCTGACTGGGGTTGGGGACTCCCACCAGGAAAGGTACCTGGCGGCTGGGGGGGTCGAAAGTGGGGGTGGGTCGGCGGCAGGGGGGGGTCGAAAGTAGAGGTGGCCAGGTCTAAATCTGTGGGGGCCTGTGGCCCCACCTAGCTGTGCCCCTGGTTTTAGTTGGTAGAAAGCTTGGTGAGTTTAGGGGTGTTACATGGGAACACAGATGATGATTTTTCTGGTTGTTTTGGTGTGGGGGGGGGGGGGGGGGGTCAGTGATGGTGCCATTTGGACACTGTGGATCCTACTTCGGGGGAGGAGGATGTAATATCCCTGTTCTGTGGGCCAAAACATTTGTCCACCTCTGTTTCTGATAATTGTTCAACTTCCTGTACTTTATTTCTAGTTTAGAGCCTTCATGTGGGTAGTGGGAAAACTTGAACATAGGTTTGTTTTTGATACACTTCTGCATTATGGCTTCCTAGTGGTAGCATTTTATCTTCCTGATTTAGAGACACTTAAATTCTGTTGCATGAGCAGAACGATAAACCAGATACATTCTGGTTAATCACATTTTAAGTATGCTTTTGGTAGTTATATTACATTGAATGAAATTGAGTTTAGACAATTTTGGCTTTATTCAAAAAGGACTCATCCATGCCATTCCTATGGAAAAAAAAAATCCTTATTGAATAAGGCCTTTTAAAATTTGAATTGGACCATTCAGTGCCTTTAAAAATGGTAGTACTTGTACAGGAAGAAACAAGCTCTCCCAATACTTACACTGTTTCACAATTCACAAGACTGGTGCTATTTATAGTATCCATATTAAGATTTTTTTAGAGGGTTAGGAAATGGCACACTAGACAGAAATTAGAAAATAAGTGATAATCACAGCAGAATACCAAAATGAGATTAAGTATTACATTCATATGAATCATTTCCCCCAGTGGAGGCAATAATACATATTTAACCTTTTCAGAGCTTGGGTTCAATTAAAAAAAATTTTCTACAGGCACACAATAAGGAAAAGTTCTCAAAATAAAGACCCTAAGGACTTCTAGGATGTAAATTGGTTTGTCTGCACAATATTCAGGTTTGGTGATCATTGGTAAGAATCAAGATTTTTGTTACTCAATAGTGAAACTCTAACTTTGTGACCAGGTCGTTTCCCTGTTTACTAAGCTGCGTTATAAACTATGTACGCGCGTTAACCGGGTATGTGCCTACAAGTATCCCTATAGGCGCCTACACGGTTAGCGTGCACGCTAATTGTAGGTGCCTAAAAATGCTAATACATCTTAATAAACAGGGCCCTAGGATTGTGTAGTACAACTGCAGATATTTTTTGGCATTATCTAAATCTGAAGTTGCAAGTAGTATATCATTAATAGCTTTGCTCTATAGAAACTATTGCTAGGCTTGAGTTTTCAGTTCAAAAAATATCAGCTATTGTTTCTAGCAGCAGTACTAGCTTGGGGTCTTGACAATATCAATGTGTCAATATCTTGACTGTTTTCTTTTGATTTTGTAATATCCATTTTTTGTTCTAATCGCTTTAATGACATTTCTTATAATTTTACACTTTTTAGAGTAGGGCCCTGTTTATTAAGGGCATTAGTGTTTTTAGCGCACCTACACTTAGCGTGCGCGCACTAACCATGTAATGCCTATACTGATATTTTACCAATCTGAGTGGTTTCTTCTCAATATATAATTTCTGGAACCTCTATAGTTACTCTCTATAATCACCCTTGGTTCCCAGATCAAGAACTTAAAACACTACAGTGTCTTCATTTACTACAAAAGTGTTTTATCTACTTCGTAGTGACCTCAGCTGTGCTCATTGCCAGCAATGCTTTTTGGGCAATGGATCAAGCACACCATTCCTCATTGGCTCACTTTAAATGCCACTTTACCTTTTATACTGATATTTTAGGCATGTACATGGTTAACGCGCGTTAATGTTAACGTGCCTATAACGCTGCTATTAAACAAGGCCCTAAGTTGTTGTGTATTTTATTTTAAATTATTTGCTCTCAATTCCATCTTCAGTTCAAAATACACTCATGCATTACATGCATCGTTATGATGCTGACTGGGGCACTGATGAGAGATTTCATAGCAGCGCCTGAGTTTCATTCATAATGTTAGCAAAAGTTAAGTAGAGGATTTTAAGCTTTAAATGCTCATTTCCTTATGAATTAAATAAAAAAAAATGATAAAAATGGATCTTAAAGATTTTACATTTTTACGTGAATTTCTAAAGAATTCTGCTAGTACTACTTCTCTAAGTAATAGTTTATTTCTCAGAAATGGTAGTACTCTGCCGTCTTGAAAAATGCTTTTCTAGTTATATAATTATATTGACAGATTGTGTGAGGGATTTGTCAGACTTTTTTTTGCTGATTTTTTATTTATATCACAGAGATTTAAGTGGGCAATCCTGTTATTCCTTGATAGTCTTCAGTGGGGTCCAAAATGTATCCACACTACAGTTGGTGGTGCTGTGCATTGCACTAATAACCTTCCATCTGTACAAAATGTGCTATACTTTAAAAATTTCAGAACCATCAGTTTAGGTTTTGACCTGTGGAAGGTGAACTTATTGTGCAACTTTTCAGTTTGGTCTGTAACATTAAAATTCCAACCTCATCTTTGCGAGAAAAAGTTTACTTCAAAAGCACTAAAACAAAGCATTGGAGATCCTTGAAGAACTTTTTTTTTCGCAAGTTGTGTACCTGCAAAATGTGACTGAAAGATCATATAGGAGGAGACATTTAGACATAATTAATACATGCAAAAGGAATTGTACTAGTGTTGTAGCACTTCAATACATAGAATCAATGTATAAAAACAGGACCTATGTTTGGGAGAATGTTTTCAGATTGTGATCTGTGCAATAATCTATGCTGTATTTTTTGAATTTAAGGACAAATGTGTATATTTACATTTGTAATTTTTTCTATCGAGTGCTTGAAGTTTGTAGACCTGTATTCTGTACTACTACAAAATGAAATGTAGCCCTGGCAAGATGTTTGCTCTTTAATGGATCTATCTCGGGGCTTCCATCCTGTCTCTTCTAACTTAATTGTCTCTTTTCAAGATATGGACCATGTTTACGAGGCATGCTAGCAGTTTTAAAGGCACATGCTAATGCTAGAGACAGGTGTCCTAGCGTTGGCATGTGCTAATCATGATAGTTCACCTTAGTAAACAGGACCCATTGTCAATTAATATGCTGATTAATACAACAATTCATGTGAGATTCTGAAAGGCTGACAGGTTGTTGGGTTACCAGGACAGATGGGAAGTCCTGGTCTATCATATACGATAGGTTTTTGAGTTCTTGTTTTTCCATTGTTATTGCAGATTGCAATGCCTGTTTTACACTTTGTATACCTACACACACTTTGTAGCACTTACTACATCTTTCAGAACAAGTCAGAATTATGGTAAGAGAAATGACACAAAACACATTATTACCTGAGAATTTAAAATTTGCACTAAGTTGCATTTATCCCTTTAGCTTTAACCAACTTGATGTGAACTGATAATCTATAGATATATTGTGCCTGAAAACTGATTAATCTTAAAATATCTTGAAATTTATATATAAAGATATTCACAGCTTTTAAAATATTGTTCTTTTCATTTTTTGGTCATTGGTGACATACAGTGCTTTTCTCCATGGTGGCTTCTTTCCAATTGTTTGTTAATTTTAATTCATTTTTTTTTTTTTGTGAGCTGAAAATCTGGCTTGTAACCTATTAAATCAATATATATATGGTGCCTAAAGCTGAGGTTTAATCTTAAAATATCCTGAAATTTATATGTAAGTATTCACAGCTTTTTAAAAAGTTGGTCCTTTTTGTCATTGGTGACATACAGTGCTTTTCTCCATGGGGCTTATTTCCACTTGTTTGTTCATTCATTTCTTTTGTGAGCTGAAAATCTGGCTTGTAACCTATCTCAGAAGTGCTGTTTGCAAATATATTGGTGTAGCATAACTAATTTTTAGTTGTCTTTCATTGTTATGCGGGCCAGGTTTGCATGATGAATGTTTGCAAAAAGGTGGCAGTGGAAGAGCAATAATGAATTAAAAAAAAAAAAAAGTAACCTGAAATAGTAGACAACTGTTGGGTTAGATTTTGTGTGATTGCTGTTAAAAAAATGCTGTATCCAAGTTAAAAGTAGACTTTTGGACTGAAAATGTTAGGATAATAGGAAACTCGCCTAGAATGTATCATTGGAGAGAGTCCATTTAATTTTTTTGCATGGTCTCTCTGAGATGGTAGTTTCCTCCAGGTTACCAGCGTGATCAGAATTGGCTGCAGTTAGGTTATAATGCTATGAGTTTCATTCATGATGATGGCAATAACCCATAGGGGGTTTTGCAGAGGGAGAAACAAGAATGTTTTGATAAGAGAGTGCCTTCTGGGGGCAAACTAGAGGTTTTCATTCTTGCAAGAGCAGTAAAGCATTGCTTTTTATCTAGGAGATAAATATAGCTACAAGCAGCTTATGCACAGAAGCAGGAAACAAATAAGGGTGCATTCATAATTGTGGAAACCTGAATGACTTTACATAGTCCAGCAGAGTGCCATGAAACATACTTCCAACAAAAAGCAGGTGTTCTAGAAGCAAATAGGATGCTACTTTTATGCTAACTGGAATACTTAGCCTTTGTTATTTCTGGTCCTTAAGAAATTAGCCTTTGCTATGTATACTCACTGGAAGGCTATGTCTTGTATTTATTTATTAACAGACTTTATGAAGAGATTCACCTAAGGTGGTGTACAGTAGGTACAGTTTAACATGAAACTTACAATTTTAACAGCATAACAATAGTAAAATGTACAACTATAAACATAAATACAGCAAATTGACACCTAATAGGACTACCATGAAACAGGATCAAAAATATACATATTTTACACACTGAAATTCAAATAACAGATATAATGTGATGTAAGTATAATACTAATGAAATATCTAATAAGCACACAATTGGAACATTCAAATAACATTTTTATGATGCTAATGCTTTTGTATAATACAGCATACCATATAGCTGAGGGGCCAAACTCAAGATATATAGATGGGGACAAGATGTGTGGTACAGAGTCAGTTGGGATAAATAAATGGGTGGCTAAAAGGCAAGTTCTTTGTACAGTTAATGAGCTTATAAGGAACTGGTCTAAGTTACAATGTGTGAAGCAATCTAGTCCAGGTGCAGAATGAGTGTATAGTCAGTCACCCTATGTATTAAGGGCTTGGAGAAGAGCAAGGCTTTTACCTGCTTGCTGAAGTAGAGGT
Source organism: Microcaecilia unicolor (assembly GCF_901765095.1). Classification (NCBI taxonomy): domain Eukaryota; kingdom Metazoa; phylum Chordata; class Amphibia; order Gymnophiona; family Siphonopidae; genus Microcaecilia; species Microcaecilia unicolor. The sequence goes on from NC_044031.1 coordinate 543,432,944, forward strand.
AGTCTCGAGTTATACATAGCCCATCTGGGAATAAATTACAGAGTGTGGGGGCTACTGAGAAGACTTGCTGGTGGGTATCACATCGTACAATTTCTTTGATGAGGGGACAGAGAGTGATGATCCTTGAGAGAGGATCTAAGAGGTCTCAAAGGTGTGTAAAGGGCTTACTCAGCATTTCCCAAACTGTGCCCTGTGGCACCCTGGTGCCACACAGCAAATTCTCTGAGGCGCTGTGGAAAAATCCCAACCGAACTCCTTCTCGAACTGCTACTGCAGACCACAGTGCAGCAGCAGAAAAAACACCAGCAAAAATCAAGCAGAGGCCTGCAGCAGCCTTCAAGCATGTGCTTGCTGTCAGTTCTGCCGGTCCTCTGCCCCCGGAAGTGGAAGTTGACATCAGCTGCGGCCCCACGCTTTTTGTTGTTGTTGTGGCCACTTGGGACAGGGAGCAGATGACATTCGGGACTCGCACAGGCAACTGCCAAGGAGGTTGGATGAAAACAGGAGACGGGATGAAGTCAAAAAGTTGAAGCCAATAGGTCAGTCTCTGTTTCCATTCTCATTCAAAAAGAAGCAAGCTGCATCTGAGTTGTCATGCTTTATTGTTGGTAGCATTTTATTTATTTATTTAATCACACTTATATTTTAAACATCCTGGCTTCTGCAGCATACAGATGTTCAAAGAGGAAGTATAATAATGGAATAACTTTTCTTAGGTAGAGTAGTAATTTGTTATAAATCATAATGAGTTTGTCATTTGGAGGGGCTGATTATAGGGATACCCTAGCACTGTTATATTTGTGCAGAGAAAAAGATGGAAACCTGTGTTGCTGGAGGGGGGGGGGGGGGGGTTGGGGGGGTGCGCGGCATGAAACATTGCTCTGACAGGGTGCCATGAACGGAAAAAGTTTGGCAACCAGTGGGCTAACTTATTCTTTAAGTACTCTGTCCCATTTGTTTGAGGGCCTTGAAATCAAACAGAGTTTTAAATTTAGCCCTGTAAGGTACTGGTAGTGGATCTGTATATAGATAAAATGTCATGAACATATAGAGGATAACTTTATAAAGGGGTGCATACTGCCTTGGTAGTGTTTAGGTCATTTATGTGCAGATATGGTGACACCCAGTACCGACTATCACCAAAGTATACACGTAGAAATGATGATTCATACTCTGCTGGTGGTTTGCGTAGAGGTGAATCTAAGTGTAGATTATAAAATATTGTAATTACACATGTTCTTGACAGATACTTAAAGTTGATGTAAATGACCATGCCTGCCACTTAAGCTACTATTTTATAAAGTAGACTGACCAAAGCTGTTTTTTTCAGTTTTGGCAGAACTGACTCTGCAGCTGAAACTTAATTACCTGGTTTTGACCAAAACCAAAAACTAAAAAATTGGTTGTGTGAATGAATTAACGAGGCCTCACTGGGGATTGGCAGAGCTTGTCAGCAGACCTCTGCTAAACCCCTGTAAGATTACCCTCCAGTCCCAGGAAATTTTTGTTCCAAGATTGAGCTAGGTTATCTCTTTGTTGTAGCACTGTTATTGTAATGTTCATATTTTCTTACGCTTTGCTTGCAGGGTTGGCCTGTTTACTCTTCTCTCTGATCTGTACTGAAACTATTTGGGTTGTTGTGGAATACAGGAAACAATGTAATGTAAACTGTAAGAACAGGCTCATAACTTGGAGACCCATTTTCATAAGGACTTCTCGACACATCTGGCTTGTTTAGGTTCCCAAGTTTAGTGGAAGATGCAGTTAAATATCTCCTGAGACAAGAATTTTGTGTGAATATATATATAAAATGATTACCAGCTTTTTATGCTTACCTAAACTTTGCACAAGTAACAGGGATTAAGGACAACCTTGATATAGATTCTTACTAAAACAGGGTGAAGTAGTCCAGACAACCGGTTTAAACTGTGGACATTCTACCAGCCTAATGCACAATCCAGATTAAAGCAAACATTGATATTACTGAATGTGAGACTATATGCTCTGCAAAATTATAATCCAGAGTAATATATTTGCAAATTATTTTCAAAAATATAAACTTCATTTCATTGTGATATCATTTCTCTAATGACACTTTAAAGCTGACCAGTACTTGAACTTGAAAACAATTGCTGCATGTTCCTTTTTCGTAAAATCTAACTTTGTATGCCACAAGTTTGATTAAAACACTGCATCTTCATTCTACCAAAATATAGAAATTCTTTAGAATAACCCAAATAGTATCCAAGCCAGAACATATAATAATTTTAATGAGGAAAGACCATCTTTTACCTCCAAGCAAAATAGCCTCTGCACACATAGACCTCAGCTACTGACAACGGAAAATAAAAGCAACAATGCTTCTACACGTTGGAGTGACAGCTGATGTTATCTCCACAGAGAGGCTAGTTCTTAAGGAGCATATCATCCCAAATTTACAAATTTAGATTTGTGTTAAACTTTTGTAATCAAAAATATTTATTTGGAGATCGTGCGGCAGGCAGTGGGGAGAAGTTGCTGCCACTGCCGGCAACCCTTAGAAACATGAGGAGAGTTGTGGGTGGAATAGGAAAGAGAAAGAAATGCGGTGAAAGATGCACGGGGTAAGGGAAGATGGGGACAGGTGCATGGGGGAGAGAACATGGGAGGGGAAAAGATATTGCACGGAAGAGGGAAGATGGCGGACAGATGCTGCAGGGGGAGGGAACATGGGAGGGAAGATGCTGTAGGGGTGAATAAGGGAGATATGCAGCAAAGGGTTGAGGGTGAGAAAGGGAGAAATCTTGCATAGGAGGGGGAGGGAGACATCTGCATAGAGAGAGGATAGGTGGCAAGAGAGGGAGGAATGTTGAACATAGGGGTGGAGGGGAGTGGGTGCCTGGAACTCGGAGGAGAGGCAGGGAGGTAGGTAGGGGGGACGGTGGAACTCGAGGATGGAGGGAGGGCCCTGGAACCTTGCTATCACCCGTTACCTTTCTGTTGGAAACGGGCCTCTTTTACTAGTGTTCTATATTTGGTGAGGGTCTGTGGTGAGATAGCCGGTGGGTAAATTGGAGGAGAGGGAATCGGGGAGGGGGGGGCCCTCCTTTATTTTCTGACCTGAGCCCAAGCAGGTCTAACAAAAGTCCTGACCCTTGCTGTATAGCTGATGAGGTTCCCCAAGTATCCACATGTAAGGATCTCCTGCAAAGATGGCCAGAATTCCCTTCTACTAAGCTCTGCAGTTGGCAACATCATCCTTGAACCGTCGACAACTAAGCATGTGTGAGTTGCCAGCATCAGTGGCTTAAGGTCATTGCTGCTGCCTGCCAAGCTTGTAAGAGAGTTCTGGCCACCTTCAGAGAAAGTCTTCAGCAGACAGAGCTTGGGGGCCCTCATTAGCTAAGTATTTATATTTTGAGGTAGGGGTATGGTGGGGCAGAGAACATTTTGTGCCCACCCACTTTGGGCTCAGTCTCACCCAAAACTGGCTGTCCGGCTATGCCACAGTGCCAACGTGGCCAGGTTTTGTGCTTTTCATCATGGTAGTGGTTCCAATAACATAACTGCAGCACTAATCTCTACCGTGTTGGTAGAAGATCTGGTCTTGATAGCAATTCATTTAAACTGTACTACAACTGGTCAGCATGTGTAAAAATTTAGGTCTGAAAAGTTTGTAATTAAGTTCTGTACTACTATGAGCCTAATTCAAAATGCAGACTGTTTGGAGGGGATGAGTGCAGGTGTATAGACAGCAGTGATGGGATTTGAACTCCAAAGGCAATGCAAATGGGGGGGGGGGGGGGGGGGGGGGGGGGAGAGGCACTTGGGTACAAGAGATGAGATTTGAACTCCCTGTTCCAGAGAGATGAGCAAGTGTTCTAACAACTCTACCCCTCCTTCCTTGGGCACCAATCCCTCTCACAGTGAAAAAGGCTTCACTAGCCTAGCCACAACCACTGCCCAAAATCCTGCCCCCTGGACTCCCCCCACCCCAGGAGCACTTGACCTCCCTCATGAGGGGAACATCTCTGGAGAGAATAATGGCCTCCCACATGTCTAACCATCCTCCCCAAGAGAGTGAGCTGAGGCTCAAGTGGACCCAGTGGCACATGCTGGTGCAGATGGAGCCCCTCCTCTGTCTATGTCTGCCTCGATCAGATGTTGTTTGGAGAAGATGGAGAGCATGAAGGGAGGCCATTGACCAGCGACTAAGGGCACTGGAAGCTGCGCAGGCCAGGTTGGAGCATGCCCTAGAGCAGATGGCAGCCACTCAAGCCCATATTCTTTCTGCTCTAGGGCATGCAGCCATCTATGGACCCCCCCCCCCCCACACACCACACACCCTCCTGAGGTAACTCCTGCTTCTCTTGGAGTAATCTCTTTCCCCCTCCCCTCTCCTCTCCCTTTTTATTTGTATTATATGTTAGCCCTTTATTTTACTTACTTATTTTTTTGCCTGCGCTCTATGTTTTAATTATACTTCCTGTAAATTGTTTTTATAACAATTTTATTTTTGGGATTGTGCACAGAAAAAAAGATATGATGTAAAGTTGATGTTTATATGGGTGTCCTGTCTTCACTTTAATGCCTGTGGCTGCTCTATCTGATATGAGGTTCTAAGCCTACCACCGAGGTTCATGAGCACCGTGAAGAGCAGAAGGGAGAAAGGGATAATGATTACTGTTGTGATGTCCTGTAACATGCATATGTTACCTGCTAGACTAGCAATGGGGTTGTTATGTGGAAGACAAATATGTACTGTACTACTGAAGGTTTTGTTGATTTTGGGGGTTCCAATAGTATTCTTATTTAAAGCACAACAGCGAAATGAACAGTGCTGTAGGATGTAGATGCATTAATCAAATAGCCTTTGAAGCCATATTACATAGGGCTGCAATATGAAGGCAGACATTCTAATCTTTAAACAAACCAACCATGAGAATTTTGGGAAAAGGTGACCCGAGCCAAAAAGGTACAAATCCCAGACAGTTTCCTGTTGAATGGGGAGGGAACTGTTATCTCAATCCATGAAGTTCCCAAGTGTTTGAGCTATGAATATATACTATATAGGGAAAGAGTGTGAATATAATATGTACACTGCTCTGCCCTGGGTAGTCAGAGCGGTATAATAAGCACTATTCAATTAAGCGGTATAGTAAACACTATTAAACTCCGAACAAATCACTGACATTTAGTTTGAGGACTATTTTGCCATCAAGTGTAGCGATTAACAATGCAATAATTAATGGTATGCAGCAGCTCACAGAAATTAGGCAGGAGGAGTAACAGAAAACAAAGCAAGCAGGTTGAACACATTTATGAGGTCATTTTATTCCTATATCAAAGTGATTTGGAATTTCCCATCACTAAGAAATGCCACTCAACAAGAGAACCCCAGCTTCATTACTTTTATTACTTAAAAAAAAAAAAATCAAATAGTATAATTCTCAGCCAATGTGTCTCCCTCAGACTCCACAGGGTTGGGGTGTGGTGAGTGAGCAGTAGGTATGGTGTGAATTGAACCCAGTTTTCCTAGCTCTAAGGTTCTGGGTTGTGGTTCCTAGTGTTGGGATGCGAATTGGCCACCCTGGATTGATCAACCATGTGTTCTAACCACTAGCCGGGCTTTGAGTGGGAGAAGGAGAATGATGAAAAGGGAAAAGTGAAGAGGACCATACCTCTCCTGCCCTGATAGCCACACATTTCCCAACTGCACCTGCCCATTCTGGATCCCTTCTACCTCAGAAGCAACAGGACTAGCCTCAGGAGAGCTTGGAAGCACTGCTGGAGAGGAAAATGGCTTCCTGCCTTCTCCTCCCTCTCTCTAATACAGAGATCTAAGGCTCTGGTGCTGCTGTAGTAAAGAGGGTGGAGGGAATGCCTAAGGTCCATTACCTGCTGACTAGGTGCCCTGGAAGTAGGTCTGTCCAGGATCGAGCATGCTCCAAGGGTGCATCTTATCTGCCCTTGAACTTGCTGGCCGCCTGGGTTCAGGCCCCTCACAGGACCTTTAGTCTGCTTCACCTTCTGAGGCAGCGCCAGCAGCTCTGGGTGGGGGCCTTCCTGCCCACAATGGCCCTTTCATCTCTCTCCCTTTGGTTTTTCACCTTATTGTTTTGGTTTCCCCCTTTGTAAACATGTTTCCCTCCCAGAGTTTATATTTGGACCTCTTTTTTTTTCATTTCATGTTTACTCTGATTTGTGCATTAGAATCCAAAACTCCTTTATAGTTACCACATTTTATAGTTAGTGTTCATGGGAGTCTTGTGTTTCCATCTGATATCAAGGTTCAGCGGCCATTATGCAAGTTTCTGGAGCACTATGAACAGCAAGCTAAGGAATGCTGATACAATGTCTGGTCAGGGGGTGGTATAAACTTGTGATATCTCTGAGTGGCAATACCTTATCTCAGTGGGCCCAGGCCCTACCTCTAGTATATGAGAGAATGTGAAAGAGGTTATGAGGCCTTTATTGGCCTCCCACAATCACCTCAAACAAAACATGCATTGATACCAGACGACAGAGTCAGAACAGCCCACCAACTGCTAGGAGGCAGGGTACAACCTACCAAATAGACTAACAGAATCCTGCATTAAAACAAAAACATGATGCAACCAGGCCCACTGCCCTCTATCACTTGTTTAATGTTACAGTACTGCTGGAGAGGTGTGGGCCCATTACTATAACCCCCCCCCCCCCCCCCCCAATTGTAATCTTGTTTCCAAATAGAACTCCTGTGCCAGAAATCACGGAGGACAGTATAGAAAATAAAATCCAGTATTCACCCCTGCTGCAGCTGAGACACAGCAGAAAAACCACTGAAAAGTGACAATAGGAATGGGGACAGGCTCTGCTTAGGACCCCTCAGCGATGTTTTTGATGATTCACCCTAAATGTTTCAAGAACCTATCCCAAGTTTAGAAAATTCCATCTTCTGCTATGATATGCCTTCCAATATTGAAGGGGTTTAAAGCACAAATATTCTATTTAATAAATACAGAAATAAGCTGACAACTGTTCCAAAGGGGAAAAAATCATGCATCAGCACTAAAAAGATGTAAAGGAAGACATCTGCCTCTATTGATAATGTCTATAAAATTGCCATCAACGTCCAAATATTGGCTGCTCACCAGACCTGCTCTAATTGCTTGGCGCTGATATAGCCCCAATATAGCTCAGTGCCGAAGATACCTCTGTGCCGATTGGTTGGCACCTATATAGCCATGAGTTATGCTAGGCGTTGATAGGTGCATGTGACAGTGTGTGTAATGGGTGTGGAGGAGTGGCTAATGCAGAGCTTTTCTATAAAAAGCATCTTAGCCCTCCAAGTACATGAGGTGCAGACAGCAATGGCCCAGAGAGTAGCTTGAGGAAGGCCAATTTTTGCCCTGCTGACCTGCGCCTCCTTGTAAGGGAGGGTTATAGCGAACTCATTGCCCTGTATGGGGCTGCAGCCACTATATCAAGTACATTGCCAAATTGGCAATCTAGCACCTCAGCACCGAGTGCCTCATGCCATTTATCACAACAATCAGGATGTGGAGGACCTCAAGAAATAGTGGGAGTTTCTGGCAGTGTAGAGCACAGACCAAGAACCTGAGCAAAGGAAAGAGGGACCTGGCAGCCATGTAACCCTCACAGGCCCTGGAGAGAGAGTTTGCTAACTACAGTTGGGCCTGCAACTGTGGCAGGGATTAGTGGTGAGACCACCCTTGGTGCAGAGATAAGATCGTGCACCCCATTGCATCCCAGGTTGCATTGTTTGTGCAGAGGTCTGCTAACACCAGGGATATTCTTCAGCCAGTAACCACCAGTATGGCCCCCAGCCACCTAATATTTGTTAGCATGTTTTTTTTTTCATTAGTGGGCCAGCAAAGCTTGAATTTGACTTCTCAGATGCAAATGGCAACCACCTTCCAAGCTAGGTCAGATGGTAATGGCAGAAAGAAATGACCAACTATTTGCTCCACTTGAGTCTTGGAATGTAATGTTCTGTAAATAACAGTGGTTCCACACCCTTATGCCACTCTTGCACCTAGGCCCCATCCTTTGTTGCTATTTTAAACCAGTTCCTCTCTATCTGTTGACAGCTGTTTCAAATTGCTCTTCAAGTATGCCCTTTTCCCAACCTTCACATGTACCCATTCCTGTCAAGCATTACAGTCACCTCTGGTCTCTACCAGCAAAGGAAGCAAGTGACATGTCTTAGGAAATGTGGGGACGTGCCTCATCTGACTATGGGGAACAGAAGAGACAGTTCTGTGAGTGCTTGACCACCTCCATTTGCAATAAGGCGTGGACTGTGACCAAGGAGTGGTGATATGTGGTGAGTATAGCACCTCCAATAATCTTGAAAAGTTGACTTCTAGGATAGCAAAAACCATGTCCTAGACAATTGAATACTCCTCCTGAAATTAAATTCTAGCGATGGTCGTCTTTTTTTCAGTGTAACTGCAATACAACCCAAGTACTGTAGTTCCAAATATATGTGCCCAGGTGTTTTCTGAATGTGTTTTGCCACCTGCTTTCCTTTTCCCTTTGGAGGCCAGACTGCTCATGCCTTATCCCTGTCTGCTTTGCCAATATCTTTGATTGTCCCAAGTCTGGACATACTAATGTATTCTTTGCTCTTTTCTTGCAGAGGATGCAACTGCATTGGGTGATGGTGAGAAGGCCACCTCAGAGGCGGAGGATGCTTCTGCTGCTTCTGGCCTGCTGAACAGTAGGGCCTAGAAGATCAGGCTGCAGCATCAGCAGAGTATAACAACATGCTGCCTCTGGAGGAAGAAGAGGACATCAAAGATACAGGTGTCCAGCAAAGGAGGAGGGAGAGGGGAGAGCCTGCAGAGATGCCACTATACCTAGATGCCCCTGCATGTCAGCACGAACAGCTGGCCCACCCTGAGCAGGAGCCAGCTGATGACCACTACAGGTAGTGATTTAATGTGAGCAAGTGCAAAATGATGCATGTGGGAAAGAGGAACCCGAACTATAGCTACATGATGCAAGGTTTCCACATTAGGAGTCACCGACCAGGAAAAAGATCTAGGATCATCGTTGATGATACTTTCAAACCTCAGTGTGCTTCGGCTGCAAAGAAAGCAAATAGAATGTAGGTATTATTAGGAAGCAATGGAAAATAACGAGGATGTTATAATGCCTTTGTATCGCTCCATGGTGCTACCGCACCTTGAATACTGTGTACAATTCTGGTCGGCTGCATCTCAAAAAAAAATATAGTCAAATTAGAAAAGGTACAGAGAAGGGCGACGAAAATGATAAAGGGGGATGGGAACAAATTCTCTATGAGGAAAGGTCTGAAACAGCTAGGGCTCTTCAGCTAGGAGAAAAGACAGCTGAAGGGAGCTATGATAGAGGTATATAAAACAATTAGTGGAGTGGAACGGGTAGACGTGAATTGCTTGTTTACTCTTTCTAAAAATACTAGGACTAGAGGGCATGCAGTGAAACTACAAATTAGTAAATTTAAAATGACTCAGCTTTGAATACCATTTCTGGCACCAGTATCTCTCCCAAATCTTCCTCGGAGAAGACCGAAGCAAAGAATTCATTTAACCTCTCCGCTAATGCTTTGTCTTCCCTGATGCCCCCTTTTACCCCTCGGTCATCTAGTGGTCCAACCGATTCTTTTGCTGGCTTCTTGTATTTATGTACCTGCCTTCCTTATCAGCACTGTGCATTTGACTTGACATTCCTTATGCTGCTGCTGCTTATTTTCAGTTGGTTCCTTCATCCATTTTCTGAAGAATTTTCTTTTAGCGCTAATATCTTCCTTCACCTCACTTTTTAACCATGCTGGCTGTCGTTTGGTCTTCCTCCCTTCTTTTTTAATACATGGAATAGATTTGGCCTGGGCCTCCAGGATGGTATTTTTAACAGCATCCACACCTGATGTAAATTTTTGACCCTCGCAGCTGCTCCTCTAAGTTTTTTTCCACTCATTTTATCATAGTCTCCTTTTTGAAAGTTAAACGCTAACATATTGGATATCCTGTTTATACTTACTCCAAAGCTAACATCAAATCTGATCATATTGTGATCACTGCTATCTAGCGGCCCAATCACTATTAAATCCCGCACATGATCATGCGCCCACTAAGGACTAGGTCTAGAATTTTTCCTTCTCTTGTCGGCTCTTGTACCAACTGCTCCATAAAGCCGTTCTTGATTTCATCAATGAATTTTTACCTCCCTAGCATGCCCTGATGTTACATTTACCCAGTCAATATCGGGGTTATTGAAATCACCCATTATTATCGGGTTGCCCAGTTTGTTAGCGTCCCTAATTTCTGATAACATTTCTACATCTGTCTGTTCATCCCGGCCAGACAGATGGTAGTACACTCCTATCACTATCCTTTTCCCCTTTACACATGGAATTTCAATCCATAGGGATTCCAAGATGTGTTTTGTTTCCTGCAGAATTTTCAATCTATTTGATTCAAGGCTCTCGTTATATACAATGCTACCCTCCACCAATTCAATCCACCCTATCACTACGATATAATTTGTACCCCGGTATGACAGTGTCTCACAGGTTATCCCCTTCCACCAGGTCTCAGAGATGCCTATTATATCTAATTTTAATTTAGTGCAATATATTTTAACTCTCCCTTCTTATTTCTTAGGCTTCTGGCATTCCTCTTCTTTAACTCTCTTCCTTCCTGGCCTTTTGCTCGGTTTCGTGGCTCTGGCATCTGTCTTCTAATTGCTAGATTATGAAGCATGCAGCAGACTACAACAATGTCACATACCTTGGTGAAATGGGAGAGAGTAGGCAGTGGGTAGGGAGGAATGGACGTAAGTGGAGCAGGTATAGATGAGAAAGGAGGAAGCTGGAGATGAAATGGGTATAGGGTTAGGTCACAGCACTCACAAATCACCAAATAGCACCAAAATCACAGAAGAGCAAGCCAACATTCTCTGGAGTCCTAAAGACAAAATGTCATCTGTCTCAGCACCAATTATAGCACCTGTGGGGATTGGCACGGGTAATTAAGCGTCATTACATTCACCACACTGAGCCCGCTATCAGAGTTGAAATATCAGCGCCAAGTTAAAAAAGGAGTGCTGTTCATTTTGGACAAGGAGAAGAGAGCTCTGGTGGGATTTGAATCTGCTACCTCTGAAAAACAAGATCACTGTCCTAATCTCTACACCAGCACAGTTACTATGGTGGGGGGGGGGGGGGGGGGGGGGGGCATGTGTTATTGGTCTTTCCAACACTGAATCTGATTGTTCCGGCTAAAGTAATGATCTTGAGGGTATTTGTTTTGATTTCTGTTCCTGTTCAACAGGTCACCTATACATGAAACAACAGCGTGGAATCATTACGAATAGAAATTCCATGTGTGAAGGGAGGAAGTATTCTTGTAGGGCTGTACTACCGTCCACCGGGACAGAATGAACAGACGGATAAAGAAATATTTACAGAGATTAAGAAAGCTGGCAAATTGGGCAACACTATAATAATGGGTGATTTCAGTTACCCCGATATTGACTGGATAAATGTTACATTAGGGAGTGCCAGGGAGATAAAATTTCAAGATGTAATAAACGACTGCTCCTTGGAGTAGCTGGTCTAGGAGCCAACAAAAGGGGGAGACATTTTGGATCTGGTCCTTGGTGGCATGCAGGACATAGTACAAGAGGTGGCAGTATTGGGTTCCCTGGAAAACAGTGATCATAACATGATCAGTTTGATCTACTATCTGGGATGAACCCGCAAAGGAAATCAACTGTAACTGCATTTCATTTTCGAAAGGGTGACTATAATAAAATGAGGGAATGGTTAAAAAGAAACTAAAAGGATCAGCTGCAAAGGTTAGGACACTAAATCAGGCGTGGGTCTTATTCAAAAATACCATCTTGGAAACCCAGTCCAGATGCATTCCATGTATTTGGAAAGGTGGAAAGAAAAGAAAACATCAGCCAGCATGGTTAAAAGGTGAAGTAAAAGAGGCAATTACATCCCAGAAATTGTCCTTCAAAGAATGGAAAAAGGACTCAAATGAAGAAAATAAGAAACAACATAAGCACTGGCAAGTCAGATGCAAAGCATTAATAAAGAGGGCTAAAAAAGAATATGAAGAGAAACTTGCCGCAGAGTCTAAAACTCACAGTAACACTTTTTCTGGTACCTCAGAAGCAGAAAGCCTGTGAGGGAATCCGTGGAACTATAGATCACAAAGGAGCAAAAGGGGCACTCAGGGAGGACGAGGCCATAGTGGAGAAATGGAATGAATTCTTTGCTTCTGTCTTTACAGAAGATGTAAGAGATCTGCCTTTACCGGAAATGATTTTCAAAGGTGATGATGCGGAGAAACTGAAAGAAATCTTGGTGAACCTGGAAGATGTACTGAACCAAATTGACAAATTAAAGAGTAGTAAATCACCTGGATCGTATGGCATACATCCAAGGGTACTCAAAGAACTCAAGCATGAAATTGCTGATCTGCTGTTAGTAATGAGTAACCTGTCATTAAAATCGTCCATAGTACCTGGAAGATTGGAGGGTGGCCAATGTGACGCCAATTTTTAAAAAGGGTTCTAGGGGTGATCCAGTAAATTATAGACTGGTAAGCCTGATATTGGTCCTGGGCAAATAGTGGAAATTATTACAAAGAATAAAATTACAGAACACATAGACAAAACATGGTTTAATGGGACAGAGTCAGCATGGGTTCAAACCGAGGGAAAGTCTTGCCTCACCAATTTGTTTAATTTCTTTGAAGGCATGAATAAACTTGTGGATAAAGGTGAGCCAGTTGATGTAGTGTATTTAGGTTTTCATAAAGCTTTTGATAAAGTTCCTCAGGAGAGACTCCTGAGAAAATTAAAGAGTCATGGGATAGGAGGCAAGGTACTGGTGTTGGAGTAGGAATTGGTTATTGACAGAAAACAGAGGGGTAGGGTTACATGGTCATTTCTCTCAATGGAGGAGGGTGAACAGTGGAGTGCTGCAGGGATCTGTACTGGGACCGGTACTATTAATATATTAATAAATGATATGGAAATCAGAACGACAAGTGAGGTGATCAAATTTGCAGATGATACAAACCTATTCAAGGTTGTTTAAAACACATGCGGACTGTGAAATATTGCAGGAAGACCTTAGGAAATTGGAGGGACTGCGCATCCAAATGGCAGATGAAATTTAATGTGAACAAATACAAGGTGATGCACATTGGAAAGAATAATCTGACTCATAGTTACCTGATGCTAGGATCCACCTTGGGGGTCAGAACTCAAGAAAAAGATCTGGGTGTCATTGCAGATAATACGCAGAAATCTTCTGCTCAGTGGTGCGGTGGTGGCCAAATAAGCAAACAGGATGCTAGGAATTTTAGGAAACAGATGGTGAATAAGACTGAAAATACTATAATGCCTTTGTATGGTGTGTCTGCTCCTTGAGTATTACGTTCAGTTCTGGTCGCCGTATCTCAAAAAAGATATAGCAGAATTAGAAAAGGTTCAAAGAAGAGCACCCAAAATGATAAAGAGGATGGAGCTCCTCTCATATGAGGAAAGGCTAAAGAGGTTAGGGCTCTTCAGCTTGGAAAAGAGATGGATTAGGGGAGATATGATTGAGGTCTACAAAATCCGGAGTGGTGTAGAACGAGTACAAGTAAATCGATTTTTTTACTTGTTCCAAAAGTACAAAGACTAGGAGACACTCGAGGAAGTTACATGGAAATACGTTAAAACAAATCGGAGGAAATATTTTTTCAGTCAACGAATAGTTAAGCTCTGGAACTCTTTGCCCCAGGAGGTGGTAACAGTAGTTAGCGTATCTGGGTTTAAAAAAGGTTTGAAGAAATCCCTGGAGGAAATGTCCGTAGTCTGCTATTGAGGCAGACGTGAAGCAACTGCTTGCCCTGGGATTTGTATTCTGGAGTGGTGCCACAATTTGGGTTTCTGCCAGGTACTTGTGTGACCTGGCTTGGCCACTGTTTGGAAAACAGGATACTGCACTAGGTGGACCATTGGTCTGACCCAGTATGGCTATTCTTATGTTCTTTTCCCTGGGCTGAAATTGTCAATCTTTACTCTTTAGGTTTAAATTCACCATTCCTTTCTTAGCTGTGCAAAGCCTAAAGTGTGCGTAGTGGTGAAACCTAAGGACTTTCTAGGTTCCATGCTTATCGGCATTAATATTAAAATTTTCCCCCAAACAAATGACGTTTGGAGTAAGCACTGTGAACAAGGGAAATCCCACCATATTCCATGGGGCGAATACTGAAAGCCTTGCGATAGAGCTGGCTCGGCGTGCAGCTGTACTGCAAAACTACTGCTCCAAAAATGCCACAGCATGCTCTAAGCAATTGGCATGCAAATTACTGCTGGGTTAAAATCACTTAATCCTCCATTGCCCCATGTAAGCCGCATTGAGCCTGCCATGAGTGGGAAAGCGCGGGGTACAAATGTAACAAAAAACAAACAAAAAATTGTAGTATGGAGTGTTGCCATGATTTGGGTTTCTGCCTGGTACTTCTGGCCTGGCTTGGCCACTGTTTGGAAAACAGGATACTGGGCTAAAGTGGACCATTAGTCTGACCCAGTATGGCTACTCTTATGTTCTTAAGCTTCTTATACATTGGGAAACCATCAGGCTCATTTTCAAAAGGGATAGACGTCCAAAAAGTGACACAAGTCAGCATTTGGATGTTTATCTCATAGAAACGTCCAAATCAGTATTATCAAAACCTCTTTTTGGATTTTCTCTAAAGTCTGCCAGAAGGATGTCCAAGTCTCAAGGGGGCATGCCAAGGGCGTGTTTAAGGTGGGACTTGGGCGTTCCTAAGACATGGACGTCTTTCAGCTATAATGGAACAAAACTAAGATGTTTGAGCTAGACCTGTTTTTATAGCAAATAGCTGCAGTGGGAATTGAACCCACTTCCCCAGGATCAAGGTCTGCTGCACTAACCACTAGGCTACTCCTCTACTCCGCAAAAGAGGTGTCCCAAATGACTACTGGAGGGAATTGGGGATCACCTCCCCTTACTCCCTCAAATCACAAAACATTTTTCCAAACAGCATTTTCAAAAGGAAAAGATAGTGTAAATGCCTGTGACCAAATTTCCGCACCAAAACAGCAAATTCTATAACCACATGCATAGAATGCAAGAATGCCCATGTTACGCCCATTTCAAATTGTTTGGAACGCCCCCTTTTAGATGACCGTGGTCCAGTTTATGTGGACTGTGTTATAGAATAAGCTTGGTGGGTATTGCACATAACTTCCAATTAATACTAATTAATGCCGCTAATTGCTTGTTAAGTTCCAATTAGTGGCACTGATTGGCTTGTTAATCAATTAGGTTATGCTTATTATATGAAATACGCCTTGATTTCAGTTGTGGGTTGTTTCAGTGTACTATATAGAATCTGTGGGGTTTATGCTCGGTGCATTTTTCTTTTGTGTACCATTTTGAAAAAACAAAAACGCCCAAGGGAAAAATGCACAAAACCAACCATTGAGATGGGGGGGGGGGGGGGGGGGTGAGGGGCAGCATTCTTAGTAGACTGGCACTACAGACATCTCAGCAGAGCTGTGGGGCACCCTAGGGGGGCGCTGCAGTGGACTTCACATAAAAAATCCCAGGTACACATTTCACCATTATCCCTTGTTTGTGTGGGAAGCCCTCCAAAACCCACCGAAAACATACTGTACCCACTGTATACCACTCCAGGTAGTCCTTATATCTGCAGGTGTCACCTATATGTGGGTAGCCATAGGCTTTGGTGGGTTTTGGAGAGCTTATACTTTCCACCACAATTGTAGCGCTTAGGGCCTGCATCTCTTTCTCCACAGTGTACTGCAACGACCACTAGGCTACTACAGGGACCTGTTTGCTGCTCTGATAGGACTGGCCATAACATCTAAAGCTGTCTTATTTCACATCTTTGGGGGGTGGGAGTGGGAGGGGATCAGTGACCATTGGGGGAGTAAGGGGGGATCATGTCTTTATCCCGCCAGTGGTCATCTGGTCATTTAGGGCACCTTTTATGACTTATTCATTATTGAAACAGGTCCAGACCAAATTATCCAAATTATAATCTTGGACATTTTTGCTTTGTTCCATTATGGCAGAAAAATATCCCAAGTTGTGGGAATGCCAAATCCCACTCCTGACATGCCTCCTTGTGATTTGGATGCACTGAAGACAAATTGCATAGGAAAAGTCATAAAAATTCATCTTCTGCTTGTGCCATTTTTGGACATTTTTCTATTTTGAAAATGAGTCCCAAAGGCATCTTAAGACACTTTAAGCGGGCACCCCCTTATAAAATTACCCCCTTATGTTCTTCAGGTTAAAAAAAGGGCAACTGATGTCTACATTCCTTTCTTTGGACAATTAATTGAGGAATTACAGCTTTTTATTTTTTAAATTGATTTGAGCAGCTGTAAAACTTCAGCTGTAAAATTATTTCTGGGCTTCTTCAGGCATCCGTCCATCAGCCCAGAGCTCTGGTATGTGAGCTGTCATTTCCAGATTCTAGGATTTTTCTTTCCCCTTTGATAGCCCCTCAGTCTAAACATTATTACAGTCGTATTTGATGGGGAGAGGTAACCAGTTCCAATAACATATTAGCACTAGGAAATATATGATTAAAACTTCTCTTAGGTGACTATCGCCTCTCTACTCCAAATCTAAATACAATGAGATACACTTTGCTGTCTGTACTCATAACATGCAGACATCACATGACATATAAAGTATGTGTATAAACAATATTTCTCTCAATGCATTGCACAAGCTGCCAATTCAACCAAGCAGTTGTTCAGTATAGTAAACAGCCTACTGCAATCCTCACAACAGAACAAACCTGCCCAGTCTAAACTGAACTGCAATGATTTTGCTGCATACTTTGCCAACAAAATTAAAAGTCTCTGCCAGGATTTACAGACAATCCCACCCAGTCTCCAATCAGTTAACCAGGAGTGCACAAACTCACCCCCTTCTGACAGAGACAGATAAGACTCTTTTAATCCAATGACCGAGGAGAGCCTTGACAAAATCCTAAGAGAGCTTCAACCAACTACCTGCTTCCTCGAACCCTGCCCATCAAAGATAGTGCAGCAGGCAAGTATGGGCCTCATAGAAGGTGCCACAAAAATTGTGAACGCCTCTTTCTAATGGGCAACTATCAACAGTATTAAAAAGGGCAGTGGTTCACCCTTTGCTAAAGAAAAACAAACTTGACCAGGACAAATTTGAAAGTTACTGGCCAGTATCCAACATCTCATTTCTAGGGAAACTTGTAGAACAAACAGTCTGTGTTTAACTTAATGAATGGCTAGAAGAGAGAAACTGGCTAGATCTATGTCAATCTGGATTCAGACCCAGTTATGGAATAGAAACAGTCCTCGTATCCCTACTATAAGATTTTCATAGATACCAAGACAGGGGATTCACCTCGGTGTTAGTACTGCTAACTTTCTCAGCAGCTTTTGACACTGGATCAAGATATCATGCTAGCATTACTGACAGAAACAGGTATCAATGGGAACAGTACTTTCCTGGTTCAGATCCTATCTATCAGACAGGCAGCAATCCATAATGTTTGGCACCAACTCATCACCACCATGGGCACTGAACTGTGGGGTACCACAAGGATCGATGCTGTCACCTATTGTGTTCAATATCTACCTAAGCCACTAGCTGAGCTGATTTGGTCAATGGACACTCAGTTCTACACATACGTGAAAAATGTGCAGCTACTCATACCCATTGAACCTGACTTACCTACAGCCTTGAATTAACTGATGATCTATCTAACATCAATTCAAGAATGGGTTAAACAACAAACGTTGCCTGAACCTAAGTAAAGCTGAGCTTCTCTGGGTCCCTAACACAAGTGGATACGTTCCTGACATCAAAATCTCTTTTGGAAAGTATGAACTCTCTCTTAAATCACAAGTCAGGAAGCTTAGAATACAGTTAGATTCAATACTTACTTTGATTCCCCAAATCCAAGCAACCTTTAAGAGCTGCTTTACTATTGGTGACAGCTACGCTGCCTCTCTCCTTACATCGAGAAGGTAAATCTTATTCCAGTTGTGCATGCCATGATAACATCAAGACTCGATTACTGCAATGCACTATACAACGGTCTGACTACAAAGGGCCTGCACCAGCTTCAGTTGATTTAGAATGCAGCAGCAAGAAGGTTGCAAGCAACGTGACCATATCACACCATTTTTACAAACACTTCATTGGCTACCAGTACAATACAGGGCTAAATTTAAAACTCTGTCTGATCTTTAAGGGCCCTTAAAGGGAATGGCCCTGAGTACCTGAAGAATAGGACAATCCTCTACACACTGCCAAGGACACTAAGGTCCTCTCAAGGACTATCACTAACCACATCCTCTCCAAAAGACATTACACGATTTGATACCCACAAACGAGCCTTCTCCAGAGTATCCCCCACACTGGAATGCACTGCCTGAAAGGTTCCACGTAACACAAGACTATCTGTACTTCAGGAAGCAGGTGAAAGCTTGGTCCTTCAAGCAGGCCTTTGATGGAAGAGGTAGCTATCTTGTTAGTCTCACTCACACACACAAGGAGTGACATGGGCTGCACATACTGCAGCAGGTCATGTTTATCCACTCCTACCCTAGCTGAGATAATATTTTAACCATCTCTCTGACCTCATGTTCAACTTTCTTTAAATTACTTTCTAGCTGTTCTTATTCGCTTGCCTATCTGTATGTTCCATCTTTGCTTATACCCTTCACTATAAATTAAAATGTTCTATTACGTATTGTGTTGACATTGTAAGTAGTATACTATGCTATACTTTGTATTATTTGAACACTCTTACTGCTGTAATTGCCTATTGCTCATATTTATCTATTCTTACTGAACACACGCCTTGAATGAATTCCTTCAAAAGGCGGTAAATAAATCCTAATAAATAAATAAATATTACAAACACTTGGAAAAGCAGATGTTAGATGTTCATATATACTTTGTGCAGTCCTAACACAAGATACATATGTATGTTGTTGTTCTAAGAAATTATAAGAAGATTGGAAATATATACTCAATATAACAAAAGAGAGGGAACGAAGTACAAACTAAAGTCCAAACAAAAAAAACAGCACCACAGGCCTTTAAAATTGGAACACAGTTCTTTAATGAATGAGCCTTTTTGTCAAGGCTCATTCATTAAAGAACTGTGTTCCATTTTTAAAGGCCCGTGGTGCTGTTTTTTTTTTGTTTAAATATATACTCAATATCATACACAATTACCAGAGATGGTGCTTATCTATCACTTACTAGAGGCAGAATGCACTCATCAAAAACGTCTGTATCCAGGGCAGGAATGCACCTTCTATCCAAATCCAATGAAGCTCTATCTCCTTTTTCATCCCAAACTGTGCAATCCTCTAACCACCTATTTGCTCCCCATACTCTCTTCCTTTTTTCCTACCCCCTTATATACTCATCACCCTCTCTTTGACTGCAGCACTCTCACAGCTTCTTGTTCTTTTCAGCTGGCTGCACCTGGAGAACTCCACCAACCCCATTTACGTACTAGTGGAACCTGGGAATTCTGACAGCAACAGTGTTCCTATTATGCATGCTTTTCTTTCTGCTTAGTGTCTCTTTTCATCTGCATGTGTACAGACTTTATACACATTAATCTTTTACTAGTTTAAACAACCTCCTCCTTTTAAGTATTTTTTAATGGAATTCTAGGGTCTTATTTCCAATCAAATGCAAGATGCATCTCTTCTCATTCTATTAGAAGATTTTAGTGTACATATAGAAGATATTCATCAGCTGACTTGGCTTCCTCAAATTTACCAGTGATGTAGGGGTCTCACAGATGGCAACTTCTGCAACACATTCAGCTGGTCATATTTTAGATTTACTTTATTCCTCTAAAGCAGTGGGCAACCACCCTCCTTGAGAGCCACAACTCAAGTTTTCAAGATTTCCACAATGAATATGCATGAGATTGATTTGCATGTATTGCTTCTATTGTATGCAAATAGATCCCACACATATTCATTGTGGAAATCTTGAAAACCCAACTTGGTTGTGGCCCTTGATGACTGTGGTTGACCCTCCTGCTTTAATTACTCTGCTGCCATAGTGAGTGATATTACTACTACCATTTTACTGTGGACTGATCACCACCCGATCATTTTTTTGTAGAAATGTACTGTGTTGACCAAAAACTCCATCTCAAGCATTAGGCAATCCATAGTTCACTTGATTTATCTTTAGATAATTTGTCTCCCTTCCTTTAGATACCCAAGCTGTTCTAGGTAGAGTTGCTTCCTTGTGAACTTATTTGCCGCCTTAAAGAAAAATGATCCATGGTAGCATCCAGGACTTGTACTTTGAAAGAAACAATTGTGCCATGCCAAACATCAATGGTGCAAACATGGGACATTGACTTGCTAGAAATCTATAAGGATTGGGGCACTGTTGAGCTTGTGATAAAGTCACCTCCAGGATAGTTGGGTTTAAGGCAGTTTCAGTCTGAAATACAAGTCCCAGAAGGCATTGCAGGCAAGGAGCCAGAGGGTGAGGTGAAGAACCCGGACTGGACTCCTAGCTGCAATCAGGGAAGACATGGGTGTAAGCTGGCAGGTTGTGTGGAGTGGCTGCCACTTGGCGGAAAGAGAGTTAGGAAACCCTGTGTGCAGGAGCTCATCATTGGTCTCATTAGTTTAATGCTCACCTCAGCTGGTTTGGGTGTGAGGAAGCTAATGGAAGGAGAATGATTGGTTGTGGTAGCTGAAGCCAGGGTTGATTAGGCAGGTGGGAAGGAGTCCCAGGAGTGGAGTTCAGTTCAGGAGAGAGAAGCAGAAGGAAAGAAGGAGTTGCAGGCTGAAAACCCTTGGGCAAGGAGGTCCCTAAAGTACTGAAGCAGGCTGAAATTCCTTGGGTGAGAGGAAGTCCCAAAAGTATTGAATTCACTGTGAAGCTGATGCAGGGGAAAACCCTTGGGTAGAAGGAGTCCCTAAAATATTGAACTCTCCTGAAGATAAAGAGGATAGAAGGTAGAAACTGCTGCTTGGTGACTGAACTGTGATGAGAACTGAAAGAACTGTTTGTCTTGGGAATTGAATTACTGTTTATTGTGGCACTGGATAAAGAGCCCAGACTGGAGCCTGTAAGCCTGTATTGAATCCTGGTATGTGCTATGCTGCTGTTGGAACTGTGTACTAGAAACCTGCATGGAATAAAAGTCCTTAAGATTGAAGTTACTGATGGACATCTATTTCTTCATTGTACCGGGAGCCTGTGGCTGGAGGAGATTGTTCTATCCTTGGCTGCACAAGAGAGGTACCCGTTTACAAGCTACTGACAGGAATGAAGGTCACCTCCCCTCTAATTATTACTAGAAGATCACTCTGAACAGAACATTTTTGTCTTGAATCTAGTCTATTCTTTCGGAGTTATATAATAAAACTTCAGTCAACATGTCAATGTCTAAAACAAATAAATCAGAGACTTTTAACTTGCTGCAATCAGCTGGGGCTGGTGTGGGGATGAGAGGCAGTGGAGGGTAGGTGAGGGTTGAGAGGGTGAGTATAGAGGATGAATATAGTAGCCAGGGGGTGGGTAAAAGATGGAGGGGGGAATAAGGGACTGGAGAAGGATGGGGCAATGGGAGTACTGGAGAGGAGCTGAGAGAGAAATGGAAAAAGCCAGTAGGTAGATGAGACATGAAAAGGAGGAGACTAAGGAGTAGAGGGTGAGAGAAAGTGAGAATGACAGTGAAATCAAATGGATGGATATAAACACAGAGAAGATAAAAGTGAAAAAAAAAACCCCAGATATAGAGAAGGAAAGAAAGAAAACAAGAGAAGGAAAGAAATGGGAAGTTAAACTTGGTAAAGGATTTAGGAGAAGACTGACACAAAGAAAGTGGAAAAGGGGACTAGCCTGACTAGAAAATAAAATGCCCAGCCAACAAAAGGAGAGAGAAGGGGAGATAGTGGACATGGTAGGATGACAGAAGAGAGATGCCGGATTGGGATGGGGAGAAGAGAGGGGAAGTACTGGAATGGGGTGGGGAAGATGCTGGCTTAGAGGAGGAGATAGAGGAGATGCTAGATCAGGTAGAGAGGAAAAAGGGATATGGGAGGATGCTGGATGTGGGGTAACTAGGAAGACAGGGGGGAGATGCTGGATGTGGGGTGAGTAGGAAGACGGGGGAGATGCTGGATATGGGGAGTAAGACAAAAGGGGAGTGCTGGACATTGGATGGGTATGGAGACAGAGGAGGTATGCTGGACATGGGAGAAATAGAGAGATGCTGATGCTGATATGGAAGGGGGCTAGGGACATGGATGGATGTAAGATATAAGGGGAGAATAGGGTTATGGTTTGATAAATTTGCTATACTGCATAAGCTAAAAATAGATCACAATGGTTTATGTTATAATAATAACCAAGACAACCCCCACTAAGCAAACAAACAATAAATAGCAGAGACCGGAACTCCAAGATAGGATACAGTAGATCCCAGAAAACAACAGAAAATACCACTTAACACACCCCCAACTGCAACCAGGCTCACCCCACAGGCACTTGCTGAAGCACCCGCCCCCCACCCAGCTCACTCAGACAGCTGGATTCCCTTGAATGTTTCTGTAAATAAAAGCTTTCAAAAATGCAGGCAAGGCATGCCATAGAGTAGGCATGTTATACTTCTAGTATTATCCCAAACACTGTCTAATAAGTTCATAGGTAGTACGCTATCACAGTGTGACCACCATCTTCATTCATAAACTAACATTGTTTATTATACGGGGATCCTCAGAGTTTTTAACAACATGCACCATCCGGGAACCATGCCCCAAAGTATTAATGGTGTTGCTCACATCATCATTGATCAACCCGTATTGTTTCCTCTATCATAATCCTTTTTTTAAAATTTTTTTTCCTTTTTCTTTTTCAAAAATAGAGTAGGCACGAGCACAAATAAAAAGCACTCTGGTGAATGCACATCCACTGGGCATGACCCACCAATGGCAATAAAAGCTTCAGTTCCAGCTGGGATCTTAATGATCTCCTCGGTATGTTACGGATAAGCAGTGCTGACAAGTATTCAGATCTCTCTGCGTGATGAGCTTTGTGCGCCTACACCAAAAGTTTGAATTGAAACCTAAAAAAGATGGAAAGCCAATGGAAGTGCACAAACAAAGGTGTAACATGATCATATCAATGACTACAACTTATAAGTCAAACAGCTGTGTTTTGTAATGTCTGTACAAGTTTGAGATGAATAACATTCACTCCTGCATATACAATGTTTCCTTAGACTAGTCTAGATATAAGAAAGTCATGAACCAGTAATGCAAGGCTTCCACATCAAAGACATTCCATACTGTACCAGTAAAACCCATCCCATACAACACCAGATATCTGGCAAACAAAGGACAGCTTAGATTCCACCAATACCCCTAAATATTGGGATAACTGCTACCGGCAATCCAAACAATACTGGCGTCACCCAGAGAGAAGGCAAATGCCCCGTAATCCAACAGACCAAAGTTTAGGGGATGGTGTTAGGGGGTAAAACTAGAGCAACTGCCCTTGGCCCCCTGGCAAGAGTGAGCCTGGTAGTAAGCATTGGGGGGTCCCCTCCCAAATTTCTGCCCTAGGCCCCAGCCATGTCTAACACCAGCTCTGGCAGGATGTCCCTTTCAAATCTGACATATTCTAATAACAAAATAGAAATATAAAATTACTAGTAAAAAAGGCCCGTTTCTGACACAAATGAAACGGGCGCTAGCAAGGTTTTCCTTGGAGTGTGTATGTTTGGGAGAGTGTATGTGAGAGTGACTGTTTGAGAGTCAGAGTGAAAGTGTGAGTGTGTGAGAGAGAGAGTGAGTCTGGGTGTGAGTGTGTTTGTGAGAGAGTGTGTGTGTGAGAATGAGAGTGTGTGCAAGTGTGTATGTGAGACAGTGTGAGAGAGAGTGTGTGTATGAGACCAAGCGAGTGTGTGAGTGACTGTGTGGCACATAGAGAGTGAATGTGATACAGTGTGAGACAGAGTGTGTGAGAGTGAGAGTCAGAAAGACATTGTATATGAGAGAGAGAGTGTGAGCCATGCCCTCCCAATCCATGGCCATCTGTCCCCTGCCCCCTCCATTCATCCTTTTCCAGCAATTTCCCTCTCTCCCTGAGCCCTGCCCTCCCAATCCATGGCCATCCATGTTTCTCTGTCACCTGCCCCCTCCATTCATCCCTATCCAGCATTTCCCCTCTCTGCCTGAGGCCTGCCCTGCAATCCATATCCATCCATGCCCATCTGACCCCTCCATTCATCCCTATCCAGCAATTCCCCTCTCCCTGAGTCCTGCTCTTCCAATCCATGCCCATCCATGCTCCTCTGTCACCTGGCCCCTCCATTCATCCCTATCCAGCATTTCCCCTCTCTGCCTGAGGCCTGCCCTGCAATCCATATCCATCCATGCCCATCTGTCCCCTCCATTCATCCCTATCCAGCAATTCCCCTCTCCCTGAGTCCTGCTCTTCCAATCCATGCCCATCCATGCTCCTCTGTCACCTGGCCCCTCCATTTTTCCCTATCCAGCATTTCCCCTCTCTGCCTGAGGCCTGCCCTGAAATCCATATCCATCCATGCCCATCTGTCCCCTCCATTCATCCCTATCCAGCACTTCCCCTCTCTCCTGAGTCCTGCCCTTCCAATCCATGCCCATCATGCTCCTCTGTCACCTGGCCCCTCCATTTTTCTCTATCCAGCATTTTCCCTCTCTGCCTGAGGCCTGCCCTGCAATCCATATCCATCCATGGCCATCTGTCCCCTCCATTCATCCCTATCCAGCAATTTCCCTCTCCCTGAGTCCTGCCCTTCCAATCCATGCTCATCTGTCACCTGGCCCCTCCATTTTTCCCTATCCAGCAATTGCCCCTCTACCTGAGGCCTGCCCTGCAATCCATATCCATCCATGCCCATCTGTCCCCTCTATTCATCCCTATCCAGCAATTTCCCTCTCTCCCATAGTCCTGCCTCCCAATCCATGCCCATCCATGCTCCTCTGTCCCCTGCCGCCTCCATTCATCCTTTTCCAGCAAGTCCCCTCTCTCCCTTCCATGACCCCCCCCCTCGCATCCATGCTCCTCTCTCTCCCATGTCCCAGCCTGGCCCGCCTCTTCTCCCCCCCCTTCGCATCCATGTCCCCCCCTTCGCATCATGCATCCCCCCCCCCCTTCGCATCCATGCATCCCTTTTTTTTTTCTTCTTCGTTTAACTTTACCTCCGTGGCGGTTCGTGCAGCGAAACGTCAGGGAAGGAGGCGGCGCTCCCGACGTCTTGCTTTCCCTTCGCTGTCTCCCGCCTTCTTTTGAAGGCGGAACACAGCGAAGGGAAGGCTAGACGTTGGGAGCGCCGCCTTCTTCCCTGACGCTTCGCTTCCGGATTTGTTTGTTTGAGGCGAGGGCGGGGCAAAGACGGCTGGCTGGCTTGAAGGCTTCACACCACGAATCCGGCGCGAACCCTTCAGCCTGGGAGTGACGTCAGATGGCTTCATGGCTTCAGGCTTCAAGGCTTCAGGCTTCACAGAACGTTGTCCTCAGAACGTTGAGGGTGCGTTTATTATATTAGATTTTTCTACCTTTTGTGTCTGGTCATTTTATTTTTCAAATGTTGGTCCTAGCTCTGGTTTCTGCTTCTTTGTTTCTCTTAACTCACTGACCAAGGTATCCTGTCCATTAAACATTTTTCTCTTTCCATGTCCACTATCTATTTTCTTCCATCTGTGTGTCTGTCTTCCTCTATGTTCAGCATCTCCCTTTCTCTGTGTCCCTATATTTCCCTGTCCAGCTTCTCCTTCTGTTCCTCCCCATGCCAATTTGTCTCTCTCCTCTCCAACCCCACCCCCAGCTTCTCTCCCTCTCACTCTTCCCCCCCCCCCCCCTCCATCATTCCAGCATCTGGCTTGCTTGCCTACCTGCCCGCCCCTCTCTCCTTCCTGCAGTGTTCGGTATTTGAGCCCCACTTTGTTATCCTCTTGGTCTGGCATTTCTTTCCTTTCTCTTCCCTCCCCCCTCCTGCGGGCCCAGCACCTCTACCCCTTCCCTGCAGCTCTCCTCCTCCCAAAAGGTGTAGCACACCTCCCCCTTCCCTGCAGCCCTCCTTCTCCCACAAGTACAGCACACCTCTGCCTTCCTTGAAGCCCCCCACTCCCACAACAAGCTCAGCAAACATCTCCCTTCCCTGCAGCCCCCCTCCTCCCACAACAAGCCCAGCATAACTCTCCCTTCCCTGCAGCCCCAACCTTCCCTGCAGCCCCCCAACAAGGCCAGAACATACCTCTCTTCCCTGGAACCCCTCCTCCCACACAAGTCCAGCACACCTCTGCCTTCCCTGCAGCCCCCCAACTCCACATCCAGCACACCTTTCCCTTCCCTGCAGTCCCCCAAGTCCAGCACACCTCTCTTCCCTGCAGCTCCTCCTCCAAGTCCAGCACACCTCTGCCTTCCCTACAGCCCCCCAACAAGTCCAGCACACTTCTCTCTTCTTGCAGCCCCAACTCACACAAGTCTAGCAAACATCTCCCTTCCCTGCAGCCCCCTCATTCCACAACAAGCCCAGTACATCTATTCCTTCCCTATAGCCCCCAACCTTCCCTGCAACCCCCAACAGGTCTAGCACACCTCCCCCTTCCCTGCAGCCCTCCTTCTCCCACAAGTACAGCACACCTCTCTGCCTTCCCTGAAGCCCCCCAACTCCCACAACAAGCTCAGCAAACATCTCCCTTCCCTGCAGCCCCCCTCCTCCCACAACAAGCCCAGCATAACTCTCCCTTCCCTGCAGCCCCAACCTTCCCTGCAGCCCCCCAACAAGGCCAGAACATACCTCTCTTCCCTGGAACCCCCTCCTCCCACACAAGTCCAGCACACCTCTGCCTCCCTGCAGCCCACAGCCCCCCTCCTCCCACATAATGTCCAGCAAACCTCTCCCTTCCCCGAGTCCAGCCACCCACAACTGAACATCTCTCACTGGCTTTCCTCCTGCATGTCTGCGATCGCTGTAGCTTCGGCTTCCTTCTTCCCCCCGCCGCCGCTACAGTGCTTGCAGCTTATATTTTTGGGACTTCCAGCAGCGCTTCACAGAGGCACTCGGATCCTTCCCTTTGCTGAGTTTGGCCCTATCTGATGTAACTTCCTGTTTAGGGAGGGCCAGACGCAGCAGAGAGAAAGAATCTGGAGTGCATCTGTGAATCATTGCTGGGTGTCCCGAAGTGTAAGCTGCAAGCAGTTGCACTGTAGCAGCAACGGTGGGAAGGAGAAGGAAGCTGAAACTGCAGCAATCCCGAACATGTTTTGATGCCGGCCATCCCGAAAATGTAAAAGCTACAAGCACTGCAGCGGTGGGGGAAGAATTTCAGACCACATTCCTGGGTGGGCCTCAGGCAAAAGTGGGTGGGCCACCTGTGGCTACATCCCTGATATTTTGTAGAGTGCAGGGTGCTATTTTAATTTTTCTAGTATTGTACTTCATGCAGAGTGTGGCTTTTTGGGCTTTAAGTTTAATTTTTTTATTACATATACGTTTGTAATCTCTTATTCTGTATTTGGCAAGGGTCTATTTGTGTTCAGTGTTTTTGACTGAGGTCAGATATTCTTTTTGCATACAGTTTCTATTTAAGCATCTGTAATAATTCAGCTTGTTCAGTTTCCTAATAGGCATATTGATGTTCTTTGTCTTACTGCAATATGTACTACTGTGCTGCATTTTCTGAGCTAGGGTCCTTATGTTACTTCTGTAAGGGGGTCTTTTTACTAAGATGCACGACTAGTGTTTTTAGCTCACGCCAAAAATCAGTTGGTGCTAAATGCTGAGATGCCCATAGGAATATAATGGGCATCTCAGAGTTAGCGCCAGCTGATTTTTAGCATGAGCTAAAAACACTAGTCGTGCATCTTAGTAAAAAGACCCCCTTAGTTAGTGGTGTTAAAACAATGACGCTATAGGTCTTGAGTGAGTTTTGCATTACACGTACCTCACAATATGCTTGGTATTAGAGAAAGTTTATATTTTTACTGAGATTACTCCAAAATCAGAACTTTGTTTTGTATGGTGAGCTCCTGGGGAAATGCCCATTTCCTGCTTTGAAACCATTCTTATGAGGAGGAGCTATGGGGAGTTTCTGTGGTTGCAAGAAATATGTTTAAAATGACAGCATGATTGCGCAGTGTCAGTATTTTTTTATATTAGATTTCCATCTACATAATTAAACTACTACTTCAAAGGCATCTACCCTGTTTTATTCATAAAGCTTAATAAAGACGCTGACCGTTGTGGTAATTATTTTGCAGGATAAGACATAAGTCTACTATAAAGGCAAAATTTTTAAGTTATGGGATAATGCAACTATATTTAAAAATGTCAGTGCTTCCAAAGTTTCCATAAGTGTGTATGTGGTTTATGTTGATGCAGGACAGCTGTTGGGCAGAAATCCATTATCAAATACACTCTAAGGCATTATTTAGGAGTATACCAAGCACTACTCACACAGTAAAAGTAAATGATGGCAGATAAAGACCCGCATGGTCTATCCAGTCTGCACCTACCACTGTGCAGGTTATAGTCATTCATGCTTAAACACTGGTTGGCAATTTGCCATCATGCCAGCCACCAAATATTTGGGTCCTTTTACTAAGCGGTGATAAGCCCACCATGGACTTTTTACCATGTGCCAAACAGGATCTCCCACCCCCCAGCGCTCCATTTCTGGTGCTACAAAAATATTTTCTATTTTTGTAGTGTCGTTGTTTACCTGGTGGTAATCAGGTAGTGCTATGTGCTGCTCGGTAACCACCAGGTAGCGCAGGAGCAGTCATCGCCACCTCAATGGATGGCGGCAAGTGCTCCCCCTGAAATGGCTAGGGAAAAACCACAGAAGTGGAGAAACTGACTTCGCTGCGGGAGGAAAAGTAAAAGACATTCTACATTTTTATATGCTTCATATTTATATAATTTTATAATTCCACAATAAGCACTTTACTGTACATGTATCTTTTTACACTCTTTTGCTTTTATTATTTTGTGCATTTTTACTATATGTCCAATGCTTTTATGTACTGAAATTATGTATCTTATTTTAATTTACAGATTCCTGAGGCAGGCATTGTTCGCCGAAACATGGCTCCATGTCGAGTCTTATTTATTAATAAAGAATCATTTTTTACCATTTGTCTCCCTGGTGTTTTGGAAGTGTCGTATTGATCACGCTACCCCCTGAAATGGCTGCCATAAATTGTTTACTTACCGCACAGCCATTCTTAAAAAAAAAAAAAAAAACAGGACCCCCTAGTTTCAAAATACTTTGTAAATGTTTAAACATTTAGTATGCCTTTGAAAATACATTAGTATAATGGGTTTTTTCTTAGTTAATTCATAATTTGTGTTCAAAGTATCCTCCTTCAAACTTGACATATTCACAAAGTCTTCAATGCCACTGAGCTGTTGGCTCAATGAATTCAGGGGTTTCATGAATTAAGAGCTCAACTGTTTTGCAAGCTTGATCTGCTGGAGCTCCATCCTATTGAAAATGTGTTCAGAAATGTCTTGAATTTCAGGCAGAAGTTTTTGCTGCAGTAGGACATTTTTGGGTTATTTTTGGAATGTGTACTCCTTTGGCTTCAGTTATTTTGTGGTGTACTTGTCTCTTTTTTCCCCTTCTTTCTCTCTCTCCCCTCTGGCATGCAGCATCTTCTCTCTCTCTTCCTCTCTCCCCCCCTGCCTTCCAGTATCTCCTTTCAATCTCTTTTTCCTCTCCCCCCCCCCTCCAGCACAGTCCCATTTCTCCCTCTCTTTGTTTCTCTACCATCCATCCTGCATGACCCAATCTTTCTCTCCACCCCCCCAATCCAGAACCACCCTATCTCTCTCCATCTCACACCATCCAGCACTGTCCTCTCTCTCTTTCTCTCGCACACACACAGACAAATACACACTTTCCCCTATGCAGCATCATTCTGCCTCTTTCTGTCTCTTATCCCCATCCAGCATCACCTACCCCTTTCCCTCCATCTCTTTTCCTTCCTTTATCATTGCCCTGTCTCTCTTTCTTTCTCCCCCCCATCCAGCATCACTCCATCTCTCTCTCTCTGTCTTCCCCCTCCCATCCAGCATAATGGCCCTCTCTATCTCTCTTTCTCTGTCCCCCCCCCAGCCTTGCCTTCTGTCTCTCTTCTGTCTTCCCTCCTAATCACTGTCTTGCTGTGATCCTGGTTCATCAGTGGCAGTAGCATTGTCAACAGGAGGATGTACAGGACTATTTCCCTGTGCATACCTCTGTTACTTCTGCCAATTCCACCCCCTCTGATGTAAACTTCCTGCATTGGAACAGTGCACGCAGAGAAAAAGACCCACTTGCCCTTCTGATGTCTTTACCATGGCCAAAGCTACTGCAGACCTGGGAAGGCCTGGTGGTGGTGGCAGGGAAGAATGAAGGAAAGAATGTTCATTTTGAACTTTTCTTTGAGGAGAAAGAGGTTCAAAGTTCCTGAAATCTAAAATGAGTTGCCCCCCCCCCCCCCCATCATCTTCAGAATGAGGAAATATCTGGATTAGACTCCCTTATCCTTAATTTGTATTTAACATATTCTATTCATTGGTCTGCAACAGTAGAAGATGTTGAGTGACTGTAGAAGTTGAAACCAATTCAGAGGTCCTTTCTGAGAAATGGATATAAACCTGAGGTGAATTAAGGGGCCTTTTACTAAGCTGCAATAAAATTTGGCCTTAGTGTAAGAAGTAACTTAATGGTTAGTGCAGTGGGCCGAAAACCCTCCATTTCCCCCAAGTACAAAACTTAGATTGTGAGCCCATTAAAGAAAGTGAAAGTACCTGTTTATAATATATGCAAACCACTTGGGTTGTATCACACAAAGGCAGTATATCAAGACCATGACCCTTTACACAGGTCTTCCCCACGCGTTAAGGCCATATTTACTGTGGCCATAAAATCCCAGATTTTCTATTTTTTTTCCATTAATGGCCTTAAGCTAATGTTAAACGAAAAACCAGTGGATCCAATAAAAATCCTCTCACAATAAGTGTCTTCCTGAACAAGGTCTTTATTCAAATCTACAGAGATCACCTTCTGTGGGTGTTTGCTTATGCTAATGTTGCCATTAGCTTGTGGCCATTTTTTAAATAATTACCATGGGAACACCTGCTGTCCTCCGTTTTGCACGTGGCAAGGGTTCCTGCATTATCAGTGTGCTAACCAGTTAGCAAGCGGTAATGTAGATACGCCAACTGGTTAGCACAGGAATGCCCATTCTGTGCCCCTGAGACACCCCCTCAAAAAATATCCTAAAAATAATTAGCATGTGATTAGCACATGCACATTCCAAAATTAATGGAGAACGCATTAGCATGTCCCATGGAAGGCCTTTTTTTTCCTACGTAACAGGCATTCGTTAGCACCTAATACAGCTTACTAAAAGGACTCTTAATCTTTTTAGTGGGTGAAGCACCACTACTTCAGACAAAAATAGAAAACAATCATTTGATACTTAACAAGTAGCTCTTCCAATATGTGTATATTTTCATTTTCCACATCTAAATGTTATGTGCTGTTATTGGCATAGCTAAAGTAAAATCACAGTTAGAGCTTGGCATTGTTTAACTGCAAACTGAGAAGTAGTTCAGGGATTAGGCTCAAGACCTGCTGGAAGCAATGTTGCCATTAGGGATGTTACCAGACTTAGTGACTCCTGCCTGTTGGGGTTGGAAAGATATAGGTACACCCCAAAGTAGTATGTTTAGATTCTGACAGGAATGACAGATATACTTTAGAACTACTGGCTTAATCTTGGGGGAAGAGGGTGGAGTCTTTCGAATTGGCCAATAGCCCAGCTGTGGCTGGCAGTGGTTCAAATCTGTCTAATGTGAAACTCCAGTATGACCTCCAGGGAGGGGACTTGGTGGTTTATGTTTAGGAACATTTAGTTCAATCTTTTTTTTATTAAAACCAGAGCATAGACATTTGCTGAATATAACAATTGTACATACAATCAACAGTTTCTCTATTTCCCTCTCCCACCCCCTCCACTCCAGCAAATGACAATGCTGTAAGAAAGACACTACACTACCCCTCCACCTTACCCTCCTCCCTCAGCATCTAGATATTTTGAATTACACTTCTTGCCTGGAAGGGGCACCGTAACAGAAAATCCCCCAAATGCAACCCTCCCCGAGCTTTCACTGTCAACCTCTGCATCTCTATCAGGTCATGCAGATCATTCCTTCACTGAGTGAATGTAGAGCATGATTCTGACAACCCTTCACTAGGCCTTCAGATAGAACAGCCTTAAGGGCCCCTGAACTATCACCGTCTCAGGAGTCACCTCAAAGAGAAATACCTCCACTGTCTACATAAGCCCACTGTAAGTTCCTCCAGATATACCAGTATTCTGTCCTCAAAGAGCTTATGATAGGGCAAAGTAAAAAATGAGCCACTCTCCTTATTACATTATGAACAGACATATGTAGTCACTAGTCCCTTCTTGAAGGTTCATTTACTGTGGATATATAGTATATGTGCCATAAAAATGTAAAATGTAACTCTCATAGCTTCATACGCTCCAGTACTGTTGCCATGAGTCTGAAATTACGTATTAGCACTTGAGATGTCACTTGCCTCATACTGTCTGCATGCCATCTCCACACCTATTGGTAAATAGCTCTCAGATCTGGGGTGGACCTAAAATAATGCACAAAACTAAAGCAGATACCCATCTTATCTCTAGTACTCCCAAAATTTCCTTAAGACACTCTCCAGGAAACACCTCCAAAGTCTCTTTCACCAGGGACCCTATACAGTGGTCGCCATATCTCAAGAAAGATATAGCGAAACTAGAAAAGGTTCAAAGAAGAGTGACCAAAATGATAGAGGGGATGGAACTGCTCCCATATGAGGAAAGGCTAAAGAGGTTAGGGCTCTTCAGCTTGGAAAAAAGATGGCTGAGGGGGGATATGACTGAAATCTACAAAATCCTGAATGGTGAAGTGGGTGGAGGTGACTCTTATTTTTCACTCATTCAAAAAGTACAAAGACCAGGGGACTCACAATAAAATTGCATGGAAATACTTTTAAAACAAATAGGAGGAAATATTTTTTCACTCAAATAATAGTTAAGCTCTGAAACTCATTGCTGGAGGATGTGGTAATGGCGGTTAGCATATCTGAGTTTAGAAAAGGTTTGGACTAGTTCCTGGAGGAAAAGTTCATATACTGTTATTGAGATGGACATGGGGGAAACCACTGCTTGCCCTGGTATTGGTAGCATGAAATGGTGCTACTAATTGGGTTTCTGCCAGGTACTTGTGACCTGAATTGGCCACTGCTGGAAGCAGGATACTGGGCTACCCAGTATAGCTATTCTTTTGTTCTTATGTTCTTATAGTGATAGGTTTGGAGATAAGCAAGGAACTCCTTTGGGGATAGTTCAAACTTTTCTAAATTCTGGAAAGATTCTACAGCTCCTATCTCAAGTTGCTGAGTATCCCCACCCCCTTCCTAGTCCAGTTCCTAAATACAGTAGATCGCAAAACTGGAAGAAATCCCAAGTTACCATGTTGGGAAAGAAAAATGTTAACATTGCATTGCCACCCATACTTGTCACACAGGCTCATTTTCAAAGCACTTAGCCTCCCAAAGTTCCATAGAAACCTATGGAACTTAGCCTCCCAAAGTGCTTTGAAAATATGCCTCTATATAGCCTACCATACCTTGCATATATTTGTCCATAATAGGATTGTTTTAACCTGACCAGGAATCTCACACGTCTTGGCATGAAGTACATCAGCTGCATGCACAGGTCTCATTCCAAACAGCATTAACATTTATGGAAGATAATATGAAATGCTACCTAACACATCTCCAATATATATCATCATGCAGGTCAAATTGTACAAATTAATGTCCGCTGCCTGTAGCCTATCCTCCTCATACTTCTTGGTGGGTACTGTCAGTTTGTGCAGTGCTGCGAACGCCTTGTAGCGCTATAGAAATGCTAAGTAGTAGTAGTAGTAGTAGAAGTCTAGGTTTTTTTGCCAGCCCAAAGAAACCTGTTCATTAACCTCTCAAACTTCTTTACATCCAACTTCTTCAACAGTATAGACATTTGTTGCAATATATACAACCATTGGGAAATTTCCTTCATTTTAAATAATTGCACCCTACTCATCAGGGAGAGGAGGCAAACCCTTCCACATACTTAGGTGCCTCTCCATCAAGACAAGAATATTATCTAAAGTTAAATATGGACAAAATGTTTATTGATAAGGAAGCATTTCAGACCATTACAGAAAAATTCTATAAAAAGTAGCTAAGTTCATTACTGTTACTCTGAAATTAGGCTTGCAATGTAATTCCTGGAATAATTGTCCAGTCTCATGTCTACGTGATCTGCGTTGAACTTTTTCAGGTATATGTGGAATATTAGAACTGTTGCTATGTTATGCCCTAGAGCCATCAAGACCCTGCAGATGCTTGTTGTTGCTGCTCTTCCACAAACAAAACCTGCTTGTTTCTTTGACATCAATTATGGTATCAGCTCATAAAGCCAAGAGGCTAGAATTGATGCTAACATCTTAAGATCCTGCTTGGCTAAGGACATTGGGTGATAAGAAGATAGTTTGAAGGGGTTTTGCCTGGCATAGGTAATATTGTTATAAGTGTGGTGCTCATATCTCTAGAAAATCGCTCCACAGGCAAAACTTCCTGAAACACTCCCTAATGGGCCACCACTTGATGTTGAAGTGCCTTATAAAATTCAGAACCAAAACCATCTGGCCTAGGAGTCTTATAGGACTTACTGTGTCTGATACACTGTGCCTCGTCCTGGTAACTGGTTGGGGCATTAAGCTGCTGCACCTGTTCCTGGTTGAGGCTAGGCAAGTCCATTTGCAGAAGGAACACATCTCTGTGAAACAAATCAGACTGTTCTGCTTCATACAAATGAGAGCAGAAGACTCTAAAGAAAGTGCATATACTTCCACTGTCATTATTCAGAGCCCTCTCCTATCCTAGCACCTTCCTACGTCTGTACCATGTGTCAATAGGCACCCAGACTTATTTCCATAGCATAAGAATTTGTGTTTGATACTACAGTGCTATTGTAGCGCTATGATGCAAGAGTATATTCAAAGGCAGCCTATAATGCCCTCAAATTCATCTGCATGCTCCATGCAATCATTTTTAACAATTAATTTTTCTGAGTCCTAAACTACTGTAATCCTATATGCCTGTTGCATCCTTGCCATACACAAAGCGATCACCTCTCTCATCATGGCTCTCCTCATCTCCCAAAATAAAATTGGTTGATCTTTATGTTTACTATTAATATCAAACATATTCTTCCCATTGCTTCTTTAAGTAAACTTGAAAGTCAGAATCCTCTGCCAAGTATGCAGGAAACTCCAAGATCACTTTACCTCTAACTGTCACTCTCTCTCCATCCACATGCACTTCCATTGGTCCAGTCACCACTGAAACAACCTTATCAGTGCATTCCACTGACACACAACTATAATCTAATTGTGACCAGGTTGAGTATGCCCGAAAAAGGTGCATGTAATCTCCCTTACTCAGATACAGCATTTTCTTTACATCCATTAATTCCGCCCCTCCATCCTACATAAATATGGGATGCCTTTTACCAGATTAGTCTTCGACCTTCCACATGCAACCTATCCAGAACAGGATCATATACACCATTAAAGTCTCTTGCTATTAGTACTAGGTACTGACCGTTGCCTGAGATGGCTTCGACAATGTAAAGAATGATTATAATCATTAGGTGCATATGTATTTCCCAGAGTTTCCAAGTTTATTCGGGGCTTCTACCCCACCCATTAAACATGTTATCTAGGTGGCTTACATAGTGAAGTCAACAAGAGAGATCAAACAGAAAGTTAAATAGAAGATCATAAATTAGACAGAGGGGAAGGGGGTTGAAATCCAATTACTGACAGTAAAGTGGGGGGAGGAGGAAGATACATGAGGAAGGGGGATGTGCAGTTCTGGCTCACTACTGGTGTACCCACAGCAAGGTAATTATTGGCCATAGGCCTCAAAAAAAAGAAAGACCTTGAGTGTAGAGGCAAATTCCTGGAGGGAGGCGCACAGTCTTAAATAATGAGGTAGTCTGTTCCAAAGTTCAGGACTTTACACAGAAAAGATGGCACTCCTAAAGGTGCCATGAGAGAGTGCACATATGGAGGGAGTTTGAAGTAGACATTGTTGCAAAGATCTAAAGGAACTGGAAGGACAAAAAGGGGTGAGATGGCAAGCAAGAGACTTGGGCTCTTCCGAAGTGCAAATCTTGAAGACTAAAAGCAGTATCTTGAAATCAATATGATATGACAGGGGGAGCCAGTGTGCAAATTTAAGAAGCGGGGTTACGTGAACATATTTTCTGTGTCCTGTAATCAGTTTAATAGCAGTATTCTGTAGGATCTGTAGGCAGCAAAGCTCTTTAACCTTAAGACCCTTATAAAGAGCATTACAATAATCTAGCTGACTAAAGAGTGGATGAGGGTATTAATGGCAGGGGATCAAGCAATCTTTGAATAGAGTGAATAAGACAGTTTAAAGAATGAGCGCTTGACAACAGCTGAGAGCTACAGTGGGGGAAATAAGTATTTGATCCCTTGCTGATTTTGTAAGTGTGCCCACTGACAAAGACATGAGCAGCCCATAATTGAAGGGTAGGTTATTGGTAACAGTGAGAGATAGCACATCACAAATTAAATCCGGAAAATCACATTGTGGAAAGTATATGAATTTATTTGCATTCTGCAGAGGGAAATAAGTATTTGATCCCCCACCAACCAGTAAGAGATCTGGCCCCTACAGACCAGGTAGATGCTCCAAATCAACTCGTTACCTGCATGACAGACAGCTGTCGGCAATGGTCACCTGTATGAAAGACACCTGTCCACAGACTCAGTGAATCAGTCAGACTCTAACCTCTACAAAATGGCCAAGAGCAAGGAGCTGTCTAAGGATGTCAGGGACAAGATCATACACCTGCACAAGGCTGGAATGGGCTACAAAACCATCAGTAAGACGCTGGGCGAGAAGGAGACAACTGTTGGTGCCATAGTAAGAAAATGGAAGAAGTACAAAATGACTGTCAATCGACAAAGATCTGGGGCTCCACGCAAAATCTCACCTCGTGGGGTATCCTTGATCATGAGGAAGGTTAGAAATCAGCCTACAACTACAAGGGGGGAACTTGTCAATGATCTCAAGGCAGCTGGGACCACTGTCACCACGAAAACCATTGGTAACACATTACGACATAACGGATTGCAATCCTGCAGTGCCCGCAAGGTCCCCCTGCTCCGGAAGGCACATGTGACGGCCCGTCTGAAGTTTGCCAGTGAACACCTGGATGATGCCGAGAGTGATTGGGAGAAGGTGCTGTGGTCAGATGAGACAAAAATTGAGCTCTTTGGCATGAACTCAACTCGCCGTGTTTGGAGGAAGAGAAATGCTGCCTATGACCCAAAGAACACCGTCCCCACTGTCAAGCATGGAGGTGGAAATGTTATGTTTTGGGGGTGTTTCTCTGCTAAGGGCACAGGACTACTTCACCGCATCAATGGGAGAATGGATGGGGCCATGTACCATACAATTCTGAGTGACAACCTCCTTCCCTCCGCCAGGGCCTTAAAAATGGGTCGTGGCTGGGTCTTCCAGCACGACAATGACCCAAAACATACAGCCAAGGCAACAAAGGAGTGGCTCAGGAAGAAGCACATTAGGGTCATGGAGTGGCCTAGCCAGTCACCAGACCTTAATCCCATTGAAAACTTATGGAGGGAGCTGAAGCTGCGAGTTGCCAAGCGACAGCCCAGAACTCTTAATGATTTAGAGATGATCTGCAAAGAGGAGTGGACCAAAATTCCTCCTGACATGTGTGCAAACCTCATCATCAACTACAGAAGACGTCTGACCGCTGTGCTTGCCAACAAGGGTTTTGCCACCAAGTATTAGGTCTTGTTTGCCAGAGGGATCAAATACTTATTTCCCTCTGCAGAATGCAAATAAATTCATATACTTTCCACAATGTGATTTTCCGGATTTAATTTGTGATGTGCTATCTCTCACTGTTACCAATAACCTACCCTTCAATTATGGGCTGCTCATGTCTTTGTCAGTGGGCACACTTACAAAATCAGCAAGGGATCAAATACTTATTTCCCCCACTGTAAGAACAGAAAGGAAGTGAGGTATCAATAATGACACTTAGGATTTTTGTAGCATTAATGGTGCAGAGAACCTTATCATCAGCATAGATAAGGTCCAGGGAATGGAGAAGTGTAAGGAGAGCTGCCAGGAAGATATTAAATAGTAGTGGGGCTAGAATGGAGCCTTGAGGGACTCCCAAGGAGAGAGGAATAGACACACATGTCGGTATTGTATCTGATAGAATAGCTTTGACTAGAGAGGTAGGAGGGCAGCATTCCTTAGCCATATCTGCTGGTAAGCAGGATACTGTGATCAACCATATTGAAAGCTGCAGATAGGTCGATAGAGAGAAGGAGGATAGACTGGGCACAGTCAAGCTGGCAGTAAATATAAGTTGTAATTCCAAGGAGAGTCGTTTCTGTACTATGGTACTGGTGAAATCCAGTCTGGTGTGGATGAATGGCATGTGTTTCCTCCAGAAAATCTGTCAATCGAATGTGGACTACTAATTTTGTGACCCTGGCTAAAAAAGGAAGATTAGCAATCTGCTGATAGTTGTTAAGATCAATGAGTGGTCTTAGGTCTGATTATTGCGTTCCTCCAATAAAGGGGAACATAGCTGTTGGATAGACTAGAGGTGAGCATTGATGAGATAAAGGGAAGGAAATATCTAAGAGTCTTTTCTAAGTGTCATAAGTACATAAGTAATGCCACACTGGGAAAAGACCAAGGGTCCATCGAGCCCAGCATCCTGTCCACGACAGCGGCCAATCCAGGCCAAGGACACCTGGCGAGCTTTCCAAACGTACAAACATTTTATACATGCTATTCCTGTTATTCCATGTTATTTGATTAGACAGGAGGGCAGGGTATCGTGTGCAGCAGTTGTCAGTTTTATAGTCCCAATAACAGTTGACAGGACGTGGGGTGTGGGAATAGTGAAACTCCCAAGTAAACTGTGTGGCAGATGTGCAGGTGAAGCCAAAACAGCAAGGGTCGAAGTGGGAACGGTTGCCAGGGTGACATGTAAGGCACTGATCTTACTTTCAAAATGTATTCTATGTCTTGGACTTTTGGAAGAGAGGCTATGGACTTTTGAGGGATGGAGGGAGATATCAAAGATTTGAGGACCTTATATAGTGTCGCAGTATTGAGTGCATTAGTGATTTTTTTTTAGTATAGTATTCTTTGTTGTTAATAAGGCTGCTCTGTAGGATTGGGTGGTTAAAGACAGACAGTGCTTGCCGAGTAAACTGGTGCCTCCATTGATGCGCTGTCCATCTTAGTTTCCATTTCAAGGGACAGAGCTTGGGCATGTACCAGGGATTTTTAGGTCAATCAGGACACGTAGAAGTCCACACTTGGACAGGGGAAAGCTGGTTGAGGACAGTATTAAGTGAAGTATTCCATGTCAACTCTGTCATCCGATGGGAGTCTTGAGAAGTCATCAACCTCAAGGGAGATATTTTGTAATATGGACTGGTATGTGTCAGCACTAAGGTCCCTAAAGGGTAAACTTTTGGGCAGTGGCTGTGAAGGTAAAAGTGATTAATGAAAGATCAGTCCAGGACAGAGGGAGGGATGAGAAGTCGTGTAGAGAGGAGGACATGTGTGGAAGGGAAAGAACAAGATCAAGTGTATGGCCATTTATATGTGTAGGAGCAAGGACATGCTGGGTAAGATTAAGATAAGAGAGGAATGAGATAGAGTCATGGGTGAAGGGGGAGGAAGGTCTGTCATAGTGAAAGTTAAAGTCTCCCAGTAGAGTTGGGCCCAGGGAGGTGGTACTGAAATCCACCAATTGGGCCTGGAGGAGCTGGGTTGAGTGGGCAGAGGGAGGAGGAAACAAAGCAGCACAGAGAGGATCCAAAGTACAGAACTAAGTCCAAGACACAAAAAGAAGCACCAAGAGCCTTCAAAAATGGGACACAGTTCCTTTAATTGTTAAACTTGAAAATTAGTCTTCCGTTGATGACCTGACACGGCACTTTGCATTT
The DNA here is from genome assembly GCF_901765095.1 of Microcaecilia unicolor. Classification (NCBI taxonomy): domain Eukaryota; kingdom Metazoa; phylum Chordata; class Amphibia; order Gymnophiona; family Siphonopidae; genus Microcaecilia; species Microcaecilia unicolor. Next base: position 543,473,173 of record NC_044031.1, read on the forward strand.
GACTTGACATTCCTTATGCTGTTTCTTGTTATTTTCAGTCGGTTCCTTCTTCCATTTTCTGAAGGATTTTCTTTCAGCTCTAATAGCTTCCTTCATCTCACTTTTTAACCATACCGGCTGCCGTTTGGTCTTCCGTCCTCCTTTTTTAATACGTGGAATATATTTGGCCTGGGCTTCCAGGATGGGATTTTTGAACAGCATCCACACCTGATGTAAAATTTTGACCCTCGCAGCCACTCCTCTAAGTTTTTTTTTCACCGTTCTTCTCATTTTGTCATAGTCCCCTTTTTTAAAGTTAAATGCTAACGCTAATGTATTTGATTTCCTATGTATACTTACTTCAAAGCTAATATCAAATCCGATCATATTATGATCACTGTTATCAAGTGGCCCCAGCACCATTACCTCCTGCACCAGTTCATGCACTCCACTAAGGTCTAGAATTTTCCCTTCTCTTGTCGGCTTCTGTACCAGCTGCTCCATAAAGCAGTCCTTGATTTTGTCAAGGAATTTTACTTCCCTAGCATGCCCTGTTGTTACATTTACGCAGTCAATATCAGGGTAATTGAAATCACCCATTATTATCGTGTTGCCCAGTTTGTTTGCATTCCTAATTTCCTTTAACATTTCTGCATACGTCTGTTCATCCTGGCCAGGCGGACGGTAGTACACTCCTATCACTATCCTTTTCCCCATTACACATGGAATTTCAATCCATAGTGATTCCAAGATGTGTTTTGTTTCCTGCAGAATTTTCAATCTATTTGATTCAAGGCTGTCCTTAATATACAATGCTATCCCTCCACCAATTTGATCCACCCTATCACTACGATATCATTTGTACCCTGGTATGACAGTGTCCCACTGGTTATCTTCCTTTCACCAGGTCTCAGAGATGCTTATTATATCTAATTTTTCATTTAGTGCAATATATTCTCCCATCTTATTTCTTAGGCTCCTGGCATTCGCATATAGACATTTCAAACTATGTTTGTTGTTCCTATTTACATCAAGCTCAGTACTTGACAGTATTAATTTGCAATCTTTTGTCTGATTTTTATTTTTATTTAAGGATACCTGATCTACTATGGCCTCTTTTGCAAACTCACTATCAGGATACCCTATCTTCCCTGTTTTGGTGATATCTTTGAAAGATACCTTATCCCGAACCATGCGCTTCTGAGCTCGATACTCCTAGGTTGGAAAAATACAGCTAACTTTTATTTCTAGGAATAATGCAGTTTGCAATATTTACCGCAAGCTGCGTTATTGAATTTACATAGTAATGAGCAGATTTGAATGCTATACATCTCATTACTAACTTCCGCAAACTACTGAAGACCCATCTCTTTGACAAGGCATAACACAAAGATCAACAAATGTGAACCCTTACACAGATATCCAGAACTGATTCACGACACTTACTTGTTATTCTACTATCCTGCTTTACTATTATCATGCTACCCAAGATTCTTAAGCAATACTAAATATATATTTTCGTACATATTTCCACTATAGGAAGGCCAGCGAGGAGCATGCCAAGCAGCCGCACATAACATGGCGGCTGCCGGACAACAGCTCCCTGGCCAGAGTGACCCTTCCCTTCCGGTTCCCCACCGACAATCTGGATGACGCGGCAGGAGACCCTGCCTTCCGTTGGTTGGGAGGCCGGAAGGGGCGGGGCTGCAGCGTGTCCCATGCACCGCATAAGAGCTGCCGACGAGGCTCGGAGGGCCTCTTTGACGGCAGCGAGCGGTGCAGGAGTTTTGATTGTGGCAATCGCCGGCTATCGGATCAGCTGATTTTCCTGCCGCCTTTTATTTTGGCTGTTTCTCCTAAAGCCGGCCAATTCCCTTTCCTTGTACGCGATAGCGGTGGAGCACCTTTTTAATTTTGACCGTTTTCCACAATAGCCGGCCATCTCGCTCCGATCCCCTTGCCGGCAGCGAATATCACAGGCACTGAGCGACACGGGACCACGGTGAGCAGTTACGAACTTACCTTTCTTTGCACGCTTTCTGTATGCTCCTCCATTTTACATTTCCTTTGCTGCTCGCCTTTTAATTGGGCTGGCATCGCGAGGCCCCTGATCTTCCTTCGTTCCAACAGCCAATGTTGAATCGTCACCGCTGCAAGTGGTTGTGGCTGGCCATTCAATCAGCTGATTCTAAGGCCGCCTTTCTACTTTGCCTGATTTCCCTTAGTCGGCTATTTCGCGCTCACATCACGGTTTGCACGGAATAAATTATTTGGCTGTTTTCCCACATAATAAATGTGCCCTCCAGTTCCACGCGATGCTGCCTCACCCCGCAGCCACTAACAGCGCGGCCTACACGGTTCATAGCCTTCCACGTCTTTCGCTGTTTGATAACATAGTCTGCCACTTCGTTCTTTTGTTTACTTGCCTCGAGCTGATACGTTTGCGGTGTACTCTCGTGGCCTCACGCCTCCACCTTATGTACTTTGGCCCACTAACTCAGAGGGCAGACTTCTGCCCTCCCTCCCTGGGCGCCAGCAGTCCGGCCTCCATGGGGTGAGGCGTCGGCAGTCCAGCCTCCAGAGGGCGAGGGGCATATGGCGACCTTTATTTAGCTCTACTCCTCCATCTCCGCCATACTGCATACAAAAGCGAGTGGTCGGCCATGCCAGGGTAGCGCATATCGCACGTACAAGCGGGTGGCTGGCCATTCCGGGATAGCAGAATACCACATGTAAAAGCGGATGGCCGGTCATGCCGGGCCAGACGCATACGGCATGTGCAAGCAAGTACGCCAGGGGAAAGCGAGGGTTGGAGCGAGAGGGAGTGCAGCCTGCCTATGTTATCTTGATACAGTGAAAGCCACATTGAGCCTGCAAAGAGTTGGGAAAATGTGGGATACAAAGGCAATAAATAAATAAATAAATATTTAACCAGCAGTCACTCAAACGTGTGTTATACAAATATAATGGGTTAGTACCCTTTAGCATGCATTGAGGCAAATAACAAATGTTAGTGCTGTATAATGGACCTTGATACTTATCCCTCTTAATGAGTTTGGGGCTGCTACCGCTCTTTTCAGTTCTTTAGAGGGCCCTTTTACTAAGCCCCTTAGGTGCCTACATGTGCCCAACGCATGCCAGTCAAAACTACCACCCGGCTACCGCATGGCCTGGGTAGTAATTTCATTTCTTATGCGCACTGGAAAATATATTTTATTTTCCAGCATGCGGCACTAACCGGGCGGTAATTGGCATTGTACGCACGCTGACAATTATCGCCCGGTTAACACAGGAGATTTTACCACTAAGTGAATGGGTGACGGTAAGGTCTCGGGCTCAAAATGGATGCGTGCCAATTTTCATTTCGCTGCATGTTCATTTTCGCCCCCCCCCCCAAAAAAAGGCCTTTTTTTGCAGGTTCGCTGAAAAATGGACCTGCACGCACCCAATACACAAGTCTACACCAGCACAGGCCATATTTTGGCGCACCTTAGTAAAAGGGCCCCGTAGATTGCTCACTAAAATTTCCTCCTCTGATTGGGCTTTTTGAGCAGAGTATTTTGTGACTGACTAACTGGTTCATCTTCTGTTCTGATTATATAGCTCTAGTTCAGTGATATTTGTTCTTCTGTCAAATAGATCTCAAAATTTAAATGGGACTGTATGTTATAAGTTTCTTTTTTTGCCATCTAATTTGTTTAATTCACATTCTTTAAAGAATATGATAGTGAATGATGCTTCTTTATATAATTCGATTTCTACAGCAGTGATAATTTAACAACAAAAATTGAGCATAACAAATGCACTTTGAAAAGAAAGTGGTTGTCTCCATGTCTTCCTCCCTAAAAAAAGCCACCTGTGAAACGTGATTGATGCATTTTGGCAGCTCTGTGGGTGCCAGGTTAACCCAATAGGGTTAGAGAAACAGTCAACCCTCAATTTAATGGATTAATTGGAGGGAGGAGATTCTGTTAAATCGAATTGTCTGTTAACTCAAAATAAATCGTATATATTCTGAAGTGCAATACAATTAATTTTCATATTAAAAATCACTGTACACACTGACTCTGGGCAAGTCACTTAACCCTCCATTGCCCCATGTAAGCCGCATTGAGCCTGCTATGAGTGGGAAAGCGCGGGGTACAAATGTAACAAATAATAAACACACACAGACAGACACACACACACTTTAATTGTTTTGTTTTGGAACTCTGCTGCTTCAGAATGCTGAAATCTTGGCCGTGACTGTCAAGTAGCTAAAGGCAGCACTGCCTTTATAACACACGCATAGCCTCTGGCAATATGTCCATTAAATCTAAAATCCATTAAATCTGGGTCGATTGTATTAAGGTAGACTGCAGCTTTGTTGCAGAAATGTGTCTCACCAAAAAGGAGGGTCCTGTGGTGGAAGCCTTAAGCCCAGGGGCGTAGCCAGACTTCGGCAGGAGGGGGGTCCAGAGCCCGAGGTGAGGGGGCACATTTTAGCCCCCACTCGGCGGCGCCACCCCCCGCCACCGCCTCCACTACCACCACCAACAACAACTTTCCCCCCCCGCCGATGACCCTCTAGATCCCCCCTCCCACCGTCGCTGTCGCCTACCCCAACCCCCACTAGCCGAGGTCCTCTTTTTCCGGCGCAAGGCTTCAATCTGTTTCTGAGAATCTGACATCCTGACGTTAGACTCACAGAAACAGAACGAAGCCTTGCAGATCAGCCAGCGGCCGATCTGTTTCTGTGAGTCTGACATCCTGCATGTACAGCGTGCAGATCGTTGAAAGACAAAATGTATTTTATTATATATATATAAAATATATACTTGTAAAAACAGCCCGACACAGGCCGTGTTTCGCCCAACAGGGCTGCTTCAGGGGCTACAAAATAAATAGTATGACATTAAAAAGACATATAAATAAAAACATATATTTGTGCTGTGTGCATATTCATTAAATGTAGAAATACTAAAATGTACATAAATATTGAATATAAAAAAATATAAAATATGAAATGTGACACCAATACCCCACAATAATATTTTCCATCTTGGAGTTTGCAGATCATCTGCCCTTGTGTTTTCTCGTACAACGTTCAGGACATCAGACTCACAGAAACAGAACGAAGCCTTGCGCCGGAAGAAGAGGACCTCGGCTGGCGGGGGTTGGGGTCCCCCACCAGCAAAGGTAGGCGACGGCAGAGGGGGGGTCGAGAGGGTCATCGGCAGGGGGATCCAGGGCCAAATCTATGGAGGCCCAGGCCCCCGTGGCCCCACATAGCTACGCCACTGCTTAAGCTCTCTGAATTGCATTATCAACCATATCCCAAGACTTAGCAAAACGGGAGGCACGCTTGCAGTTTTTTGTAAGTGTTACATGGTATGCAGCACGATTAAACTCTTCTTAAAATTCTAAATGCGAGTGTGGGCTGCCATCACATTATCCCAGCATGGCAAGAACTAGTGCAGAATTTAAATTTCTCACCGTGGTTTTTAGGTTTTGCATGAGGAGGCCTCTGATTATTTAGTTGCTGTGCTGAAAAGATAGGAGGTAGCTAAGCTTTTGCATGCAGGTGAATATCTGTCTTCGTATGCCACTTCTGCGAATGAACTGCTTTCAGCTATCTGAAACTCGGTCACGGGCCTTTTCTATTACGGCTCCCCTACTGTGGAATACTTTACCAAGATGCAGTTGATGACATTTTGCAAGAAACTGAAAGCATTTTTTTTTTTTACGTGGCTTTTGGAGAGAATGACTTAGGTTTATGTTTGAATGTGCTTAAGTTAACTGCTTGTTTTAATATCAGTGTTTTATGTTACCCCTTACAACAAGCTATTCCAACTGATAGGCTATAAATTTGTCTCAAATAAATGAAGACCAAGCAGGTATCCTGTAGCTTAACATCCATTTGCTAGTTCTAACAGCATGGATCTACATGCACACCAGTATCTTACCTTCTTTCTGGAGAAAAAGAGAAATTTTAATAGCTTCCTGCAAGCTATCTACCAGGAAGTCTTACAACAGTAAATGGGAGAGGTGCTTCCTATGGTTATGTTGTGTTACATTTCTATGCTGCCTTTCCTGAACACAGTGTACCTAAAGTGGTTTACAAAACACAACTAAGACAATAAATAGCAAATACAGCATCATGAAATTGTGAACAGAGACACTTTGTTCTGCTTACTTACTCCTTGGGGAATTTGGGTCAATACTTATTTCAACTGTAAGTCTGGGTCAAGAATTTCTGCAGTGAAAGTGCGTCTGAGTGCAATTGTAGTCCGCCATAGCACATATGGATAGAAACTGGATTTCAATTCAAATGTTAATGTCTACGGGGTCCTTTTACTAAGGTGCGTGCTTTGGGCATGCGCAGAATCATTTTTCAGTGCACCTGCAAAAATGCCTTTTAAAAATTTTTTGCCGAAAATGGACATGCGGCAAAATGAAAATTGCCGCGCATCCATTTTGGGTCTGAGACCTTACCGCCAGCCGTTGATCTAGTGGTAAAGTCTCATGCGGTAACCGGGTGGTAATGCCCTATGCACGTCAAATGCCACTTAGTGCTCATCCGACACATGCGTCCAAAAAGAAAAAGTATTTTTCAGACACGCATATTGGATGTGTGCCAAAAATGAAATTTCCACAAGAGCTATGTGGTAGCTGGACGGTAACTCCATTTTGCCACACGTTGGGCGCATGTAGACCAGTGGCGTAGCTACATGGGGCCACGGGGGCCTGGGCCCCCATAGATTTGGCCCTGGACTCCCCTGCCGACGACCCTTTTGACCCCCCCTCCCGCCGCCAACTCCCACCAGCCGAGGTCCTCACAGAAACAGAACAAAGCCTTGCGCTGGAAGAAGAGGACCTCGGCTGGTGGGGGTTGGGGTCCCCCGCCAGCAAAGGTAGGCGATGGCGGTGGTGGGGGAGGGTTGGTGGCGAGAGGGGGGCGAGAGGGTCGTCGGCAGGGGGGGGGGTCAAAGTTGTTGTTGTTGGTGGTGATGGCGGTGGGGGGGGGGGTTGGCAATGGTGGGCGGGGGGGATCGGCGGTGCCGGGGGGGGGCTAAAATGTGCCCCCTCACCTCGGACTCTGGACCCCCTCCCACCGAAGTCTGGCTACGCCCCTGGTGTAGATGCTTATGCGGCTTAGTAAAAGGGCCCCTAAGTTCATTAAACAGTTATGGTATGGAAACCCCCCAGTATAGAAACCTCTGATTCCATGGGACCTCAACATAGTCCTAATCCAGCTTATAAAACACTTCTTGAACCCATGGATTCAGCAAAGTTGAAATACCTAACCTAGAAGGTTCTGTTCTTAGTGGTTTGGACAATCATGTGACTGCTAGTTGTTCCTTTTGTACTTACTACATACAAATAACAAATAATAAGCTTTTTATCTCAAAAATTTGGGAGCCTCATTTGACAAAAGCTCTTTATCAAACTGGCTTACAGACTGCCCTGCTGCATATGCTCTGAAAAATCTGCTTTATTTCCAGCCAGTTGCATTGCATGACTTACCAACTAGATTTATCTTGATACCTACAGAAAATCTTCCTTACAGCTAAGTAACTGTACTTTCTTCAAACAAGTGTTTAGAGGGCATTTTCATCAAGTATAGAGCAATTCTTACTGGATTACAGCTGGTATGGGAGGTCTTAGATTTGAAGTTAAGAAGGACTTTCACTGACTGCAGCCAGAATAGGATGTTCTGAGATCTGTTATTTTAGTTGTCAATATTATGTATTAGTTTATATACTTTTCTAACCTTTGTTATGCATTTTGGGGCTCTAACAACATACAGGAATTTCAAGTTTAAGTAAATGATTAAAGTCTGCATATTAAAGGCATTCTATTTCTACACCTTGAGTATTGTGTGAAGTTCAGGTCATGCTTTCTCAAAAAATATGTATCAAAATTAGAAAAATACAAAGGGCAACCAAAATGATAAAGGTATGATTTGCTACTGAAGAAAATCTTGACTGACCAGGGTTTTTCAACTTACAGAGTGGTATAGAATAAGTTAATTGAGCTTGCTTATTTAAACTTTCCAATAGTTCTAGGACTAGGGGACTAGCCGTGGAACTTCTAGTAGACTATAAACAAATTAGAGAAAGCATTCGTTTTTGTCAAAGTACAATTAAACTGTGAATTTTGGCTATAGGATGTGGTCAAGGGTTTTAAAAAGATTTAGGTAAGTGAAACTGGTGCTTGATGGGCAGATTCAAAATCCCTCCTCAGCTACTGGCTCTAGGTGTTTCTGGTACAGGACAAGGAGAAATCTTCCATCTGTAGCAAGGAAAAACAAAACTCTTACATGCTGACTTCTTAGAATAGGGAACCTCTTCTGGTAACTTTTGCTGACTCAAATCTAAACCCTGACAAGAATTAGTTCAGGCCAATTCTTGGTCATGGTTCTAATACCTTCCACATCACCATAATTTTAGGTGATTTTAATATGCAAGTTGACAAAAATGATCTAGACAATATAATTTACAGGTTTTGAATATAATTGAGTCACTAAGTTGGAAACAAATTGTTCATATACCTACACAAGTTTGTGGCCATATTATATTATATTACATTTCATTTCATTACATCTAGGCTTATATCCCGCTAGCATCTTTTAGCTCTAAGTGTACATAAGTACATAAGTAATGCCACACTGGGAAAAGACCAAGGGTCCATCGAGCCCAGCATCCTGTCCACGACAGCGGCCAATCCAGGCCAAGGGCACCTGGCGAGCTTCCCAAACGTACAAACATTCTATACATGTTATTCCTGCAATTGTGGATTTTTCCCAAGTCCATTTAGTAGTGGTTTATGGACTTGTCCTTTAGGAAACCGTCTAATCCCTTTTTAAACTCTGTTAAGCTAATCGCCTTCACCATGTTCTCCGGCAACGAATTCCAGAGTTTAATTATGCGTTGGGTGAAGAAAAATTTTCTCCGATTTGTTTTTGGATTCCAAACATCAAGAAAACCAGAACATACTTCTGGGAAGCTATAGGACTTAGACAAAAAAAAAAAAAGATTAGTTATGTTACAAACTTTTTGAATAAGAAAGTTTTTATGTTCTCCCTAAATGAGAGATATGACTGAAAGATAAAGAACATTCCAGTAACGTCTTTACATACTTGTGCTGCTTGAACAGCCAGAGATTTATAAAAAAAAAATGTTAAGTAGAGGAGTGTGGTAGCCATGTTAGTCCACTCTTAAAGTTATCAAAAGAAATCAAACAAAATAAAACAAGGAAAAGAAAATACATAACTTAATACATTTCTTGATTAGCTTTCGAAGGTTGCCCTTCTTCGTCAGATCGGAAATAAGCAAATGTGCTAGCTGACAGTGTATATAAGTGAAAACATTCAAGCATTACTATGAGAGTCTGATAGGGTGGGAGGATGGGGGTGGGTAGGAGGTATGCATGGGGACATCAAAGCATATCATTGATATTCTAACAGGATGGGTGTGGATAGGTGAAGGGTAATCTTTTCTTTCCCTTAACTGATGGAAATATAAGGAAGTTGTCAGTATCACATCTCCTAGCACTATAAGAAGACGCAAAACAAAAATGAACAAGCATATAACTAGGATTCTGCCCTTGTTGCACTTTAAAAAGTAAACAAGCTAACTTGAAGCTACAATGGACAACCAATTCTTCTTCAAGAAGAAACACTTTTTGACTACAGAGTTAACTTTTGGTTCCAATGAGATATTACAATCAATTTGAACCCTCAGAATCTTAATGATTGGGGAAAGTAAAAAAATCAACCTTATTAATAGTAATCATCTGTGGAATTTATTCTGGTCTAGAATGGAAACATAAAAATTTAGTTTTCTCCATGTTAAGTTTTAACTTCTGATTATACATCCATTTTTCTATTGTCACGGCTCCTGCTGTGACCAACTTCCACCTGCCAGCACCTGCTGTGCCCAGAGCCTGATGGTGCCTATCACACCCCAAGCCTGACTCACCTCCAGCGCCAAACGGGTTGTCTGGGACTGCGGCATTCCTGCCTGCTGCATGGTCCGGCCAGCCTGCAGCACCTGGACCACCGACATCCGGAGGGGGTTGCACCTTTGGTGCTCACATACACTGTGGAACCGACCTTAAAGGGCCAGCACCCAGAACCTCCAGGACAACAGCCGGAGACATCCCACCCTTGCTGGGGATTTTAGGCTGGGCTCACTACTCAGAAGGTGCCTCAGCAACAAATTTCCTAGTCTTGTTTCTGCCTGCCAGTTATGCTAGCTTGCTGCCTGACCTGGCCTTGCCTGGAACCTGGATTACGTCTGCTCGCTGCCTGACCTGACCTTGCCTGGAACTCGAGTTTCACCTGCCTGTGGCTTGACCTGACCTTGCCAGGAACCCGTATCTAGCTCCATGCTGGCTGTATTTTTCTGTTCTTCCTTGCCCTGTTCTTGACTATCCGATTCTGTCGCCTCACTCGAGGAACCTTCAAGACCTGCTGGCCACCTGCACCCTAGGGCTCAACCTGCGGAGAATGGCAGTTGGTCCAGGTGAATGATAAGTAGTAGTAGTAGTAGTAAGACCCCAGGGGCATAATCTGCTTCCAGTCACTGATTTCTGGTGTCAGCATAAGGGCTCTCTCCCTTCTCTGTACCATGGAAGTGTGACATTTATACAAAGCTGAACTCTTATGACATCTGTTGCTTCTGCTGTGTTGTGCCGTACTAGGCACCTCTGCATTGCAGAGTGCTGAAGACCTGGTTCCTTTTCCATCTGCCTGGTCAGACTATTGCTGGCCACACCCTGTGGGTGACGCCATTCACAGGCACGTGGGTAAAAAGACCAGGGCAGCACCGGTGAGTCCAGAGCTGATTTCCATCTGTTGCTTCCGCTGTGTTGTGCTAGTAGGCACCTCTGCATTGCAGATCGCTGAACACACGGTGCCTTATCCATCTGCCTGGTCGGACTATTGTTGGCTCCACCTTGTGGGTGACATCACTCACAGGCGCGTAGGTAAAAAGATGTGCCGGGGAAGCAACAGAATTCTCCTTTGAGTGAGCTTTTGTAGTGAGTAACTAAAGTAGGAAAACTTTGAAATGGGGATGATTGAGGTTGTTGTGGGTCAGAGAAGGTATGGGAATTTAATTAATGTTAAAGTTTGTAAATGTGATAGTCCAGGTGTAACTCACTATCTGTTGAAAGTGCCTACTATGAGATTAGATTATATGACTAATTCTTTGTTAAAGGTTGCTTGTATAAATGCACAGTTCATTAGACAAAAAAACAATGATATTATACAATTTACTGATTGTGGACAAGTTTGACGTGCTATGTGTAACTGAGTCTTGGTTATTGAAAACTGATGTTGCGGTGATTAGACAATTTTGTCCAGTGGGATATGAGTGAGAGTGGGCTTGTAGGGATAGGAAGACAGGAGGGGGAGTTGTTATTTTTTGGAGAGAATGTTTGAATTTCAAATTGGTTTGTGCTGAGGTGAGTGATGTGTGTGAATGTGTGGTGATAAAGAATGAGAATATTGTTTTCTGTCTGGTATACTGTTTGCCATGGTTCATGACTTTAGATTGTTCTTTTTTGATGCAAATTTTGTCAGACCTTGATATTGACTTTTCTAAGAAAAGTGATGAAAACGGTATGGGATTTGCATTGCAAGACGTATGAGGAGAGACTTACTGACCTGAACATGTATACCTTGGAGGAAAGGAGAAAAAGGGGTGATATGATACAGACATTCAAATATTTGAAAGGTATTAATCTACAAACAAACCTTTTCCAGAGACAGAAAGGTGGTTAAACTAAAGGATATGAATTGAGGTTGCAGGGGGGCTGATCCAGAAATAATGTCAGGAAGTATCTTTTCACGGAAAGGGTGGTAAATACCTGGAATGCTCTGCTGTGGGAGGTGGTGGAGATAAAAACAATAATGGAATTCAAAAATATGTGGAAAGAACACAAAGGAATCCTGTACAGAAGGCATGCAACAAAATAAACTTAGCAGCGATTAGATGGCAATACCAGTAATTGGGAAGCAAAGCCAGTGCTGGGCAGACTTCTACAGTCTATGGCCTGATCGTGGTTGGACAGATTTGGATGGGCTAGAGTGAGGCTTTGATGACAACTTCAGAAGTTGGAGAGCAAGTCCAGTGCTGGGCAGACTTCTGTGGTCTGTGCCCTGATAATGGCAAGGACAAATCAAGATCAGGTATACACATGTAGTATCACATCATACCTTAAGCTATGAGTTTATCTTGTTGGGCAGACTGGATGGACTGTACAGGTCTTTATGTGCCACCATATACTATGTTATTATAAGAAAGCTCTTCTGCACAGCTGTATATTGAAGGATTCGAATGCTAGTATCTATGTTTTAATTAATGTCAGATTTATTTTAGTTTTATCATTTACTTATACATTTAAATTTTGTTTTTATTGTTTGGTGTGTATTTGTAGACCCCTGATACAGGCAGTTCGCGCAAACTTGGCCAAGTCAGATCCTTCTTCAATAGAGACATTTTTGCACCTGTTCCTCCTTCCTTAGACCACCTTTGCTGTCATTGGTGGATAATGCATATGGTGACAGACTTAAAGATCTCAATATGTTTATTTTGGGAAAAAGGCAGTAGAGGAGAGATAAGATAGAGACATTTAAAATATTTCTGTGGCATAGATACACAGGAAGTGATTCTCTTTCAGGAAGCTGTGGAATGAAGGGGCATAGGATGAAGATGAAAGGGGATAGACTCAGGAGGAATCTAAGGAAATGTTTCTTTATAGATAGGGTGATGGGTGTGTGGAATGGCCTCCCAGCAAGAAGTGGTGAGGATGAGGACTGTATCTGAATTCAGGAAAACTTGGGAAAGCACAGAAGGTCTATAAGGGAGAGGAAGAGATAGCAGAGACTAGGGATAGTACGGATGAGCAGACTGAAAAGGTTTATGGTCTTTTGCCATCATTTTCTGTGTTTCTATGTTTGTCTGTGTCAGTGTGACATACAGCTTTTTAAGAACATTATACAATGGGCAATGGACAGCACTTATGGAACAATAGAAATGAAATCTAAAATAATAAAAACAATGCTGCAACTAATAAGAACGTAGATAGTAACGTCTCATTAATCATTTGGATAACATTTCTTTAAAAGTCCTGGTTTCACTAGGAGTAGCCTAGTGGTTAGTGGAGCAGACCTTGATCCTGGGGCACTGGGTTTGAGTCCCACTGCAGCTGCTTGTGACTCTGGGTAACCCTCCATTGTCCCAGATACAAATAAGTACCTGTATATACTATGCAAACTGCTTTGAATGTAGTTACAAAAGGCAGTATATCAAGTTCCCTTTTTCCTAAAGTGCAAATAATCAAATTGTAATCAGAATTCCTCTGTGAGAGAATTCTGAAGAAGGGGCAAGTTGTTTCCACAGTTTTGGCATATACTTTTTTTATAATAAAAATTTTAAACATATACCAATGTGATGTATAAAATCATAGATGACTCCTGTATAGAAAGGAGATGCAAGTCAGACCTCCTAATCACTGTTTAGTCATGTAGCTTGACAACCATTTAAGGACTCTCTCATCAGCAACAGAAATGTTTAAACAATCACCTGGCTGGCTACAGACCTTTCCTCTGAGTAAAAGTTTTTGTCCATTGTACCTTTTCATCTCAGAATTGTGAAGCTCGGCCGTGGGGATCTGATTTGATGATCTGTTTCTAGCAACTACAGTCTAATGAAGTGCTATTTACTACTTATCATTTTCTGTTGATTAGGAGATGCCAGGTGGAGTTCCACAGGAAATCCCAGCCTTGCATTCACAGACTTCCTCTGTATGTAGGAACAGCACTATGCATGCAATCTGACAAGTTTTCAAGCCGTGAAGCCTTTTTTCCTTATGCTCTATTTGTAAATGTATGAATATGCCACACAAAATCAAAATCCACAAAAGAGCACACAGAAATGCGTCTTAGCAGCAGCTGAAATACTGAACTGTTAATGAACAGTGCTTGATAGAACTTATGCTATGAATACAGATTGATATATGCTGTGTGAAATTAATAAATACTAGAAAACCAGAAACTGTCAGCAAGGCTTACACCAGAAATAAGAAGTAAAGGGCCCTATAAAGGGGATGGGATGACTTCCCTATGAGGAAAGGCTGAAGCAGCTAGGGCTCTTCAGCTTGGAGAAAAGACAGCCGAGGGAGAGATATGATAGAGGTCTATAAAATAATGAGTGGAGTGGAACAGGTAGATGTGAATCGCTTGTTTACTGTTTCCAAAAATACTAGAACTAGGGGGCATGTGATGAAGCTACAAAGTAGTAAATTTAAAACGAAATTGGAGAAAACATTTCTTCACTGAACTTGTAATTAAACTCTGGAGTTCATTGCCAGAGAATGTGGTAAAGGCAGTTAGCTTAGTGGGGTTTTAAACAGGTTTGGATGGCTTCCTAAAAGAAAAGTCCATAGACTATTATTAAAATGACTTGGGGAAAATCCACTGCTTATTTCTGGGATAAGCAGCATAAAATGTATTGTACTTGTTTTTGGGATCTTGCCAGGTATTTGTGACCTGGATTGGCCACTGTTGGAAACAGGATGCTGGGCTTGATGGACCTTTGGTCTGTCCCAGTGGGGCAATACTTATGTACTTTCTGTAAAGCGTGGTAAATTTTGCACTTACCATGCGTTACTTGCAAAACCTAGTACAAAAGAAGTGAAAAGCCTTGCACGGCGCATATGCAGCATATGCCCTGTTTACTGCACAGGGCAGACACTTGCTGTGTGGTACTGTGTTACATGCAGTGGTGTTCCTGTGCTATCTGTCACTGCATATAACATGGTGTAAGATGTCTAAAAATAAATAAATAATACAACCACAGCACTGCCTCAGCAGCAAACCCTCCTGACAGATGGTCAGTGCTGGGCACCAACTACTTAAAAAGTAGTTTAACTTTTAACTGTAGTTACTTTACTAAAATAGTAGTTTACCTACCTGGTTATCTACATTTTTTTGTAGTAGTTTAGCTACATGAGACAACTACTGCAAAAGTAGTTAACTAGTAGTTATCTACTTCAATGGCTTTTTAATGTGCCTTAAAATCAATTGCACAACCACTGCACATAGGAAGAAATGTGTTTAATGTTTAAAAACAGAGATGATAAATTCTTAGCAAATCACTAATGCTAAATACTTTATGATTACTCTGCTTTAAATTTAAAGTCTCAGAATTCTCAATATGTCACTTCAGTTTATACCACAGAAAAACCAGTTTCTCAAAGTTATTGTCACAAAGAGAGCATCATCCTAAGCAACTAAATAACCATTCTACTGCTGGGAAGTGCAGCACTGAACTTGATAAAATCTTTTGCCACTTTTGGAAATGCAAGCAAGCTGTTTGTGGAATTGTGTGAACATTCTAGGTAAAGCTCCATCTCTTCCTGTGTTCCAGATTCCGCTACTGGAAGGTTGTTCTTTGCAGTGGACAGAATATCAAAGAAGTCTTCACCTCCAGTAACAGGCATTTCCTTGGAAGCTGACTGTAGCTCCTGCACAAATGTGTCAGACCTTTGAGTTCTTGTACCAAATAGAGTGCTGCCAAGCCTGGTACTCGGACCAGGTTCTGCTTGGCGGCCGGACAACCCTGGGTTTCACCTGTGCTGACTGCCATTCCCCAGAGGTTGAGCCCCTAGATGCAGGCGGCCTGCAGGGCTTACGAGATGGAGCAGGAAGCGGGGTGATGAACGTGACGGCCAGACAGGCAGCAGGCAAGAAAGTGATCCAGGTATAGGCAGAGTCAGTAGGCAGGCAGCAGACAGTCTTTTCCATGGACAGGATCTTCTAGCCACACCTTCTGAATATTCGCCACGGTGACGTGCGAGACCCGGAATCCAATAGGAATGCTTTAAAAGTAAAACACATTAGCATTAGCGCATTCCCGCCCAGACCGGCACTATAAATACCCTTGACAGCTCAGAATAGTCAGTTTTAATTTTTCCGCGTTGACGGAACGACCCGCAATTAATTTTTCAGATTCAGTCAGTCAGTCACTCATCTAGAATTACTACTTTTCTGTTATGTCTCAAAGAAAAACGGGGTTTAAACCGTGTGCGACTTGTACTCGTAAACTTTCCCTTACAGATCCTCATTTTAGATGTGTGCGCTGTTTAGGGGAGTCTCACGATACCAAAAATTGTTTTGCTTGTAGAAGTATGTCCCAAAAGTCTTTGGACATCAGAGCATTTAAGCTGCAACAATATTTAACCTCAGCAGTACAATCGGAATCGTCGTCAGTAAGTTCTCATAAAAACTCTGTCATGTCTGTGTCAGTGTCGGATGCCCCAGCTCCGGTGGAAGAGAATATTACCCCTGCTCTCCCCCTTGCCATTGTGCCCGGGGATCAGGTGCCTTCCACTCCTGCTCTCCCCCTTGCCTTACGGCCCGGGGATCAGGTTAAAGCTGTATCTAATGGGCAGCAAACAGACTATGATGCTCGTCAGAGCGATGTCAGGGCTGGACCTCGACGTCGATATCGACGTTCTTCGAGATCAGCTGATCATCATAGTCGAAGGGGAAGGAGCCGATCCCGCTCACATTCTTCTGACTCGACTTCGAGCAGTGGACTCGATCGACATTGAGGATTTTCTCGGCATGGCCGATCCTCCCGATGCCGTCATGATTCCAAACACAGTAATTTATCAAGGCATAGTCGTTCTTCTTGTAAAACTCGACATAAGAGGTCACCTTCCAGTTCATCATCGGATTTGCCTTTGAGAAAACGTTCTAAGTTCCATTCTCATTCAGATCACAGCTCTTTAAAGCATAGAGCTTCTCGTCATTCAGTCTCTCATACTTCTTCAAGGGCTCAGTCAACCTCTTCTTCTTCTGCACAGTTGAAGATTTTGGAGTTACTTACAAAACTCTTACATAATCAGCAGACAGTACAGGAAATTAACCAAGTGCAGTCACCTCAGATAGCACCAGTTCAAACAAATTCGATGACTCACACAGATCAGAGACAACCTATATGGTCTATGTCTCCATCTAGTTCAGTACAAGAGTGTGCTTCTAATAAATCTTGTATAAATTCTCCAGTACCTTCTTTATCTCACTCATTACATGTTGATAATCAGACTCAGTTAGACCAAGAATTACCTTCTACTTCTGATTTTCCACCTGTAAATCAGGAAGAAAATTTATCTGTACAAGATGAGTCTTACCATAAATTTTTGCAGAAGTTGGTAACAGTTTTGAGCATAAATGTCTCTCCTCAGACTGATACTGCTATGGACAAACGTTCAGTCACGAAATATTTGAATTTATCTAAACAACTGGTAGCATTACCAATACCTCCAGTACTTCAAGAACATCACAAATTAATTTGGAACACCCCCTATTCTATTAGATCTACGCAACGCTCATTAGAAAATAAGTATAGGGTGCAAGAAATGTTGGGTCATGGTATGACTCAGCTTCCGCATGCATCTTTAGTGGTAAAATCGGCAATGAGAAGACATAAGTTACAGAAAGATATTACCAATCACCCACCAACTAAAGATTTAAAATTCATGGACTTATTAGCAAGAAAGAATTTTCAGTCCTCAATGCTCTCTATACGTATAGCAATCCATATGTTTCATCAAATGGAGTATTTGTATACCATCTTGGATGATCTGTCTAAATTACAGACAGTATTTCCTCAGCAAGAGATTGCAAATTTTCAACAGATTCTTACTAAATTGGAAGAGAGTTCTAAACAAATGATTCGTACTACACATGATCAATTTGATACATCACTTAGAAACGCAGCAACTGCAATTGCATCTAGGCGTTTCTCATGGTTAAGGGCATCTGCATTAGGTGAAGATGTTCACGAAAAGGTGGCTGATGCTCCTTGTGTGGGTGACTCTTTATTTGGAGATCGAGTAAAACAGCTTATTGAAGGTCTTAAAGAAGACTGTACAACTTTGGACACTCTAGAGCAGGATAAGCAGCAGCCCCCAAAATTGAATTATAAAAGATTACCATATTTTAATTCAAGGAATAGATTTCAACAACGAAAATCTTTTGGCCATCAACGGTCTAATTTTCCATTTAAATCTCAGCCTCAACGTTACAATTTTCAGGCTAGAGCAGGTAGAGATCGGCGGTCACAACGACCTGCTCAAACAAACCAGCAGCAAAAACTCAATCCGTCTTTTTGACCAGTCCTTGTCTCCGATACCGGTGGGAGGCAGAGTTCAACATTTTTTCAGCTCTTGGATGTCTATCACAACAGACAAATGGATTTTAGACATCATTCAGCATGGATATTTTCTCAGATTTTCACAGCCCCCACCTATGCGATCACCTACACGTCTTCATGTTCCAAGATCGCAACTCCCATTTTTGCAACAGGAGGTCTCCAGACTCCTCAATCTCAATGCTTTAGAGATTGTACCTGCTCACGACATAAACAAGGGGTTTTATTCCCGATTTTTTCTAATAACCAAAAAGGATGGGGGTTACAGAGCAATCCTGGATTTAAGACAACTCAACAAATTTCTTCCCAAACAACGTTTTCGAATGTCATCTATACAAACAATTCTTCCTCTGCTAAAACAAGGAGTATGGTTTTCAGCCATAGATCTGCAGGATGCATACCTGCATATTCCTATCCATCAATCATCAAGACGATTTCTTCGGTTTGTGTGCCAAGATCGTCATTACCAGTTCAAGGTTCTGCCTTTTGGACTAACATCAGCTCCCAGAATCTTCTCCAAGTGTGTCATAGCTCCTGTAGCACATTTACATCGTCAGGGTATAATACTTTTCCCATATCTCGACGATTGGTTGATTGTAGCACACTCTCATCAGCAAAATCTTCTTCATTTGCAGAAGACCATCCTTCTTCTCGGAGAGTTAGGTTTAGTGATCAATTACAAGAAATCTCATTTGACCCCTACTCAGAGATTGACGTTTATAGGAGCAGATCTGGTCTCCTATCAAGCGTTAGCAAAACTACCACTCAATCGGACCCAAGTTCTGATTCAATTAATACACAATTTTCTTTCAGCAAGCATCATCTCTGCTCGTCAAATTCTAATACTTTTAGGCCATATGGCTTCAACGGTCGCTGTTCTACCTGTTGCACGTCTACATATGAGACCCCTACAGTGGTATTTAAAGAGACAATGGAGTCCTATTCTACATCCACTTTCTTCAAGGATATATCTATCAAATCGGATCAAACTACAGATGTTGTGGTGGACACATCAACAACATCTGTTGGTGGGAGCTCCATTCAATTTACCAAGTCCAACCAAGATACTTACCACGGATGCATCCAAGATTGGTTGGGGAGCCCATTTAGATCAGTTCTCAACGCAAGGCCAGTGGACCTTTCAAGAGAGTTGTTCTTCCATAAATCTTCTGGAATTAAAGGCAGTCAGATTAGCTATTCAAGCTTTCCAACATCTCCTTCATTCTCAGGTGATTCAAGTTTGTGTGGACAACCAAGTAGCAATGTTTTACATCAACAAACAGGGAGGTATGGGTTCTCTAAGTCTGTGTCGAGAAGCAGTCAGACTCTGGACACTAGTTCTGTCTCTCCATTCGTGATTCGAGCAGTGTATCTCCCAGGTCGTCAAAATCAAATTGCAGATGTCTTGAGCAGACAGCTTCAACCTCACGAATGGTCTCTAAAGATCACAGATACTCACACTCTTTTTCAAAGATGGGGTTGGCCTCAAATAGATCTATTCGCATCCCCACAAAACAACAAATGTCAGAAATACTGCTCAAGGTGGCCTTCAACTCAAAGGATAGCGGCGGATGCATTTGCCCTTCCTTGGACAAATTATCTGTTTTACGCTTTTCCTCCAATTCCTCTAATTCCAAGAGTTCTGCAGAAAATCATTCAGGACAGAGCGGCTGTAATACTAGTAACACCTTATTGGCCGAGACAAACCTGGTTTCCAGTGCTCACTCAATTAGCTCTGTTCCAGCCTTTTTTCCTTCCTCTCATTCCAGATCTCATATCTCAAAACAATGGTCAACTACTGCATCCAAATCTCAACAAACTTCATCTCACGGCATGGTTTATTCAAGTAATCAATTAGATTCGTCCTTCTTTTCTCAACCAGTTTTGGATGTATTATTATCTTCCAGAAAGCATTCAACTAGATTAGTTTACGCAGCTAAATGGAAGAGATTTCAATGTTGGTGTAGATCACATCATGTGAATCCCATTTCTTGTCCTATTTCGGACTTATTAGAGTATTTTCTTCAATTATCTTCATCAGGCATGGCCGTATCTTCAGTTAAAGTTCATATGGCAGCGATTACTGCTTTTCATGATCCAATTGATGAATGTACAGTGATGGCACATCCTATCACTAAAAGATTTTTAAAAGGTTTAATGAATCTTCATCCTCCTGCTCACATACCTCCAGTAGCGTGGGATTTGAACCTGGTTCTGGAAAAACTTATGGATCCTCCATTTGAACCACTTACGTCAGTTTCCTTACAATTTCTGACTTGGAAAACTTTGTTCCTTATTGCGATTGCATCAGCTAGAAGAATTGGAGAACTGCAAGCATTGGTTTATTATTCTCCGTATACTCAAATTTTACATGATAAAGCAATATTACGACCTCATCCCAAATTTCTTCCAAAGGTTGTGTCGTCTTTCCATGTCAATCAATCCATTATTTTACCAGTCTTTTTTCCACCTCCACATCAATCTACTGTGCATAGCAGATTACATACATTAGATTGTACCAGAGCACTATCAATCTATTTACAGAGAACGTCAACTAGTCATAGACCATCACAATTGTTCCTCTCTTATTCTTCGAAGGACAGCCAACCAGTATCTAAGAGAACACTTTCTTCTTATGTTACTCAATGTATAAATTTTTGCTATCAGCAGCAGGAGTCACATCCTCATGTGACAGCCCACAAATTAAGAGCAAAAGCTTCGTCAACTGCATTTTTGCATAGTGCACCTCTTTTAGATATTTGCAGAGCGGCTACTTGGTCATCTCTACATACTTTTTCTAAGCATTACTGTCTTGATACAGCATCTAGAGCAGATTTGCTGTTTGGGCTATCGGTCCTACAAGAGGCTATGTAAGCGACAACCTTCCTCCTCCTCCTATCACAGGTAACATGTTATGAAATCAGGCTTGTGGGTGCTTCATATTATAATGTTTTATGTGAGGTTACCTGTGTATGCTTGGGAGTCTTCAGAAGGTGTGGCTAGAAGATCCTGTCCATGGAAAAATCATAGTTTCTTACCTGTAACGGTAGTTTTCCGTGGACAAAGGATCTTCTAGCCACACAATCCATCCCTACCCTTCCTGGTTGTCGTAGCTATTTTATTGAACTGACTATTCTGAGCTGTCAAGGGTATTTATAGTGCCGGTCTGGGCGGGAATGCGCTAATGCTAATGTGTTTTACTTTTAAAGCATTCCTATTGGATTCCGGGTCTCGCACGTCACCGTGGCGAATATTCAGAAGGTGTGGCTAGAAGATCCTTTGTCCACGGAAAACTACCGTTACAGGTAAGAAACTATGATTTTCTTCTATGTTTGTGCAGCGCTGCGTACACCTTGTAGCGCTATAGAAATGCTAAATAGTAGTAGTAGTAGAGTCAGCAACGAAGAACAAAGTAGAGGAGACACACACTACTGAGCAAGTAACACCTACCAAAGTAGAAGCTGAAGCAAGGAGTCTAGGGAGAGCTCAGCTGATAAAGTGCTGGCGTCTGACATCAGCAGGGAGAAGAGGCACAGCCATAGGACAAGAGCAGAGGAAGGAAGAACCGGAAGACCAATAGGAGAGAAGCAAGGGAAACCAGGCAGAGGAAGAGCAGACCCAGGTGGGTGGAAGCAAAGCAATCAAGGAGCCTGGAAGCCAGTCAGAGAGAGAGAGAGAGAGAGAGAGAGAGAGACAGAGAGACAGAGAGAGAGCAGAGCCAGGTGCATGGAAGCAAAGCAATCAAGGAGCCTGCAGCCAGAGAAGAACTACACACACATGGCTCAGGGCTGTGCCAGTCAAGTGTGCGTGTTGACGGGACCCTGTGCAGCCCAAGGACGCCGCTTGCGTTGAGGTAGGGGACATGACAAAATGACAGTGGAACTATGGCACTAGCTCTGAGTTCAGTCTCTGTTGCAGCCACAGCACGAATGAGAAGCTGCATCTTCTCATACTGTTTTTGTTCTGGAAGCCATCTTAACTTGAACTTCAGAACAAGAATCGTTGCAATATGATAGTCATCATCTTCCTCTGAGATGGGTAGTTACTAAGAATTTGTACTGTTACAGTACTTAAGTACAATTGGCAGTACTTTTAATTGTAACAGGTTACATTTTTTAGCCATACTTTTTACATGTAACTAGTTACATTTAAGCTGTACTTTTGTACTTAGTAACAAAGTACAAATTTGGAAAATAGTTTTTAAAAAATGTATTTTCCATCCCTCTGCTTCTTCCCCTCTACAGGCTTTCCAAACAATGTCAGACACGGCATGCAGCTGATTGGGCCCAAACTTCTGGTCCAAAAAACAGCCGAGTCAGGACTGGAAGTTCGGGCCCAGTCAGATGCAAGTCATGGTCTGACATCACCTGGAACCCCTAGTCCCTACCCTCCACACCTGCCCAAAACAGCTGCTGATTGACTATTACTTTGTTGTTGTTAGGCTCAGCTGCCTCCCCAATCTGAACCGCACTTACACTGTGTGCAGGGTCCACTCCCTCTGCCCTGCCATCCACCATGGCCCTGCAGCACAGTTGCTCCCTCCCATTGCAACTCTGTGGGGCTCGCAGTAATAAACTACCATGGAAGTGCTTCCTGTGCCAGATCCGCCTCCTCTGATGTGAACTTCCAGGACTGGAAGTAGTTTTAAGAGCTGTATTTTATTACTTTTACTTGAGTATTTTTTTTTATGGATAAGACTTTCTACTTTTACTTCACTACTTTTGAAGCCTGTACTTTTACTTTTTACTTAAGTACTTTTAAAAAGTAACAACCCCATCTCTGCAAATACTGGACCAAACCTTGAAGCAATTCCGTTTGTCAGAGCTGTGATTAGTGCCTCCATTGTCTTATCTAAGTTGATATCATCAGCCAATCCGTGTAATTATGACTGAATTCCCATTATTGTGGGGATTACATGCCCAATATAGCAGTCATTTTCAGCTTGCAGAATATAAGTTGCGGTTGACTGTGGCTTCATTACGCTGATATAGTTCCTCGGTAACAGCATCTCATTATCAGTCGTCAGTTCTAGTCTTATTTTTTGTTGACATTCTTATGTCTTCTTCACTCCAACTGAAACCAGTCAACTCAGTAATCTGAAACCCACCTGGTGCAGGTTGGGTTGACCATCCACCTCTTCAACAACATCTGCATGTTTGGTACTCTGATTGACTGCATTGCTAAGAACCTGTACTTTCTTCATGGCCCTGTCAAACATTCACTTGTAGAACAAATATTTTCATGCTTCACAGCTGTCAACAGCTGCTACAAGATTGAGCGTGTGATTGGTACATCTCTTATGCTTGTGAAACCAGTTGGAGTCAATGTCACCAGTGCATGATTCATTTTCGACTGCATCAAACAGAGATCCGACATCAGCAGTATTGACCACTTCTGACTCAGAAAGTGACTGGCTGTTGGACTCTGTTGAGCATGAACTGCCGTACTCTTCATTGTCACCAGTGCAAATGCCATTGAGAAGATGTAAGACTTTTGTAATATTTGTTACGTCAGTAATGCAGCAGATGATAGTAGTTGTTATATGGAATTCCATGAACAGTTCAGCCATCATTTGAGCCAGTGGTTCCCAAACCTGGTTCTGGAGGCACCCCAGCCAGTCAGGTTTTCAGGATATCCACAGTGAATATTCAAGAGAAAGATTTGCATGCAGTGGAGGTGAAGGAATACTGTGATAACGTGATTTAAACATTTTGCAAAACAAAGGAAATGATCAGCAGAAGTTTGCAATGTTTGGAGTCTTTTAAGCTGAAGGCTAGAGGTTATGAACGTATGAACTAAAGTGTGCAGGGAAGCAAAGTCTAAATAGGAGCGAATGGTACGGAGTTTACAAAATGAACAGAAACCGGACTTCATGACGGAGGAGATATGTTGAGTAAAGGATAGTTTGGAATAGATAGTTACTCCAAGTTAATGGAAAGGGTGCTCGAACAGTAAGAGGGGGGTGGAGAGTATAGACAGGGAACCAGTGATCCATCAAGCTATGGTCTTGTCTGGGTTAAGGACAAGTTTATACTTAGTGAGCCAGGACTGAATAGAACAAAGGTAGTGTTGTACCTGGAAAATATCAACCTGATAAGGAGAGAATGGAAAGACCAGTAAGATGCCATCGGCACAGATGAAGAAATTGACATTGAGATCCTGAATTAGGGAGGCCAGAGGGCTCAAAAAATGTTGCAAAGGAGAGGCGACAGAACAGAATCCTATGGGACACCACATAGAAGAGTCTGGGTGAAAGAAGTGGTGGAAGCCATTATGAATGAAAATGTACATTGTGACAGAAATGAAGAAAACCAACTAAGAGCTGGCCCTGAGATTCCTATTTCAGATCCAATGGTATAAGGAGGGAAATGTTATTCTTATCAAAAATGGCATACAGATCACTAACTAAAGCTGTGAGAATAAATTCAGTGTCATGGTGTTAGTGAATGTCAGCCTGACATGGATGTAGGATCAAAGTATCTTCAGAGCAAGAAAGCAGATGTGAGTAAACCACTTTTTTGGTGAATTTTGACAACATAAGTTGGAGACTGGACAGTAATTGTTGGGATTGCCAGGATCGAGAGATGGTTTCTTCAGTATTGGGCAGACCACAGATTTTTTTTTTCCAAGGGTTGGGAACTAAACCAGAGGACAGACTGTTGCTAACTACTGAAAATGCAGGTGGAAGAAGACCATGCTGGGGAAAGTTGAACCAACTCAAAGGAACAGGATCCAAAAGGCAGGTGGTTTCATGGAAGACAGATGATTTTTCAGAGAAGATAGTGAGAGAGCAGGGAAAGATGATAACAAATAGAGAGGGAGAGAGGAGGAAGAAGCAGAGACTAGGGAGGTAGGGGAAGCCTGGACCTGGAAGGACTGGGTGGAAAGTGAGAATTGAGTAGATGTTGATGCCGATCATGTTGACAAAGAAGCTAGAAGATTGATGATTTTCAGAGAGAAAGACTGGGCAAGCAGTTCTGCAGAGGGCTGTTCGGGGGCAGGAAAGAACCTCACTCTTTCTTGCCTGCTGCCGCTGCTATGCCTGGTGCCACTACTGATGTAAAATGGCTGCTGAAATTGCCGCAGGAGGGCCTGGCAGTTATTTTGAGATTGGCTTGTTGAGGTAGGCCTAGGGAGGGTCCACTGCTGCTTGGGGAGGAACCCAGGTGGTGGGATAGCATGGCGCATCTTCTGCTGGGGGGGGGGGGGGGGGGGGGGGGGAGCAGGGGACAGGCACAGCATTTTTGGTTTTGACTGAAACTGAGCTGCAAATTTTGGCCATGGATTTTGTTTTAGTTGAAGCTCTGCTCATGCTGTGCCCCCAGCCACCCCAACCTAGACAGTTAGGGGATGTCCAGTTAGCAGAGATATTCCATGGCACGAACCAGTTGAGTGGCACTGAATATCCAAATATCACATTAAGTGGTAACAGTCAACGAGCAATGAGTTACTGTATGCTAACAGCAAGACATAGGCCATGCCCATTCCTTACCTACAGTCTGCCCATTTTCCACCTCAGTCCATGCTATGCACATGCCCCCTAATTCTACAAATTTGTGACTAACGCCCAAATTTGTACGTGCAAGTTATAGAATAAGGTTAGTAGTGTGTGCAATTCAATTTAATAATGAGCCAATAATTGGTATTAATGAAAAATAATAGGCTAGGATTGGCCAGTTTTAGAGTTCCCCCTTTGTGTCTGTGGGAAAAATGCTTAGGAAACAGAGCTCTAAGGGAGTCTTTTACTAAAGTTTAGCTCGAGTTATCTGCAGCAGGGCCCATAGGAATAAAATTGGCCCTGCTGCAGATAGCTCAAGCTAAGCTTTAGTAAACAAACCCCTAAGTTTGGACCAGGGGCAGAGGCAGGTAAAGTGACTTGCCGAAAGTCACAAGGAGTGTCAGTGGAGAAGTGGAATTTGAAGCTTGCTTTCCCTGCTTCTCAACTAATTACTTTAAGCAATAAGTTATTCTTTCACTGCTATTCTGCTGTATATTGTTTGTTAAGCCATTGGTATGATAACTTTTAGTTAGCAAATGAACTTAGCAGCAAATATTTCAGAAGAGGAAACCAATATTCTAAGCAGATGTAAATTTAAATAATTATAATAATGTGCTGTTAAAACTCAGTAGCACTTTCATTTCTGTAGGATAGAAGTTTTCACTACTTTTAACCTTGGTGAGGCTGAAGTGAGCTGTTTCTCTGTGGAGCATATCAGAAACTGGCCCGGCAGACATTGGCTTGGTGACAGCAGATGTTTTTGAGGTCAAGGATTTACTTCTAAGGTTACAGTCTCCTATAAAAGCTCAGTAGCATCTGGGGTTGAGGTAGCAAGATAATTTTAGCTCTCCATTTATTTTCCCAGGGGACCTGGGTTGCGGATGCTATGCTGCGTTCATCATCCCATCATTAAGTGTCACAACAAGAACAGTAAAAGATCTCAGGCATTTGGATGACAGGGACTAGTCATTATAAGAAGCTTGAACTGCAGAACTGTGAAAAACATTTTGTCCTAATTTGTATGTAAATTGCAGCTAATGATTTTATGACAGGGCAATGGGTCCCACTGTTAAATAAAAATAGCATTTGTATTTTCCAGATTCACTGGTATTAGTTTTAGAGTTGCCAACTGGCTCCAGATTTGCCCAACAGGGTTGATCCAGTCCAGGTTTTACCCCTCTGCATGCAAGGACCTGTAGTTCTGATTTCCAAACTGGATTCCCTAAGAAAAGCAAGACTACAAATCCCTCCATGTAATAGGATAAACCCAGGGCTGGGTCAACCCTGTCAGGCGACTCTGGTTTAGTGTTCAGTGACTTGATTTATCTTTTCTTCTTTTTTTTTTTTCCGTTTAAAGTGAGGGACTATAATGAAGGTAACAAGCTTGATTTGTAATGATGCACATTTAAAAAGAGGCAACTGTTCTGCACACATTTGGATTCACGCCCTGTTGTCTTCTCATTACAAACCCAAACATGCTAGCAATCCCTCAGGAAACAGAATGATCTTAGGCTTTATCAGATACATGAATCAGTCTTTTTTTTTTCCAGTTCTTTAGCAATGTCATATTGCAAATTACAGCTGGGCAGGATGATTCCTGGCACATCAAAAAGGGAGTGAATAGGTAATCCAAATTCTAAAGTAAAAACAGGTTGTGCTGGTTCAAGCACATGGGAGAACATGTCGTCCAATGCAGCATGCCATACTGTGAATAGTCAGACAAAGGAGGTTAATTTAGTAGCATCTCCACCTGCAGATGTTGGCATTTGCACATCTAACCCTGGATATTCAGTGCTGAAGCATGTGTGCAGGGCCACTGAGGGACAGAGCCAGGCCTGGAACAGGGTTGCTGCAGCCACCATCCCCCCCCCCCCACACACACTCGGGACACAGGCAGCTGCTGCCACCCCTTGCTCGCTCGCTCGCTCATTCAGGCCACACCATCCCGTACTTTCCTGCGTGAGTGCATCTACTCCACCCTGGCCTCCAAGGGGCCTCGGTGCCGGGGTCTGTCTGTCTCCTGCTCCTGCCCTCATGTAACTTCTGATTTCTGCGAGGGCGGGACACAGGGAGGGAAGGCCAGAAGAGAGGCGATCTGCGATTGCCGCTTTGAATGAAGGGGGCCCAGAGCTGTGGAGGCAGGCAGGTGACCCCAGTGCTGTGCCCCCCTTGGTGGCCCAGGCCCGGGGAATTTTGCCCCCCTTGCCTCCCCTCTCGGCGGCCCTGCTTGGTGCCGAGCCCCCCTTGGAGGCCAGGCCTGGGTAATTTTCCCCCCTGTCCCCCACTCTCTGCTGCCCTGCATGTGTGGCTCCTGGCATTGAATCCAGGTATTGACCACTGATCTGGAAGTTAAGCAGGCACTAGCCAATATTCAGACCAGTACTTGGTTAACTCACCGCATAAACTTGGGACAGCTGTTTTGCTGTCCCAACATTATACGGTTACTTAGCCAGCTACTGGGCTGAATATTGCCACTAACCAGCTAAGTTGACGCTCTGTTCATGCTCCGCCCCCAGCCGCCTCACCCTAGTCAGTTAGAGGATGGCCAGTTAGCAGAGATATTCAAGTGGCACTAGCTGATTGACTGCTGCTGAATATCCACATATCACATTAAATGGCATTAAGTGATCTGTTTTATTTGCAGTGGTAACGGTCAATGAGCAGTGAGTTACCATGTGCAAATTGCAAGGTGTAGGCCTTGCCCATTCCTTACCCATAGCCTGCCCATTTCCCCATCAATAAAAGGTTATGATTGGCCTTAACTGGAGCTAATTGACACCAATTAGCAGTTATGTATGGTAACAGCCTTTCAATATTCTATAAGTCGTGTAACTTCAAGGAGGGTGTGAACTTGGGAGGGGCATGGGCAGGTCAGGGGCATGT